>NC_056728.1:1181775743-1181828243 GCF_019279795.1 Protopterus annectens
CTACAGTGAGCATTGCTTGTGAAATGACTGGTGCTTATGCAAAAGTACTAATAGCACAAAGTAATTGCTTCAGCCCAGGAAAACAACTGTTCCTTGCTCATCCTTGCTATAAGTCTGTGCTAGTTGTCATATGATGTTTTATAATATGTGATAGAAGATTGATAAAAACATGTAAAGAAGTTATGTATTTTCTACAGAATAAGTGAATTACATTAAATGTTGTTTATTGTTATAAATATATTTATTTCACTTGTATTGCAACTCATTGAGGTGTCACCCGTTTTCTTTTTCATTGTACAGGAAAGAAGTGAAGACAGCACAGGAGGAGAGGAGCTCAGAAGTGATTATGTAGTGTCTGTAAGGAGGATTATCCATGACTGGTAGCAGATGCAGGATGCTGTAAATGATACATCTGATTAAACAGAAATGAGTCCTGAACTCATGCACTTTTGAAACTGTGCTGATAAACTAGCTTAGAGTCTAAGACTTGCAAGAATGGTAGAGAAACTGGAGCAGAGAGATAAATGCTTGAAGTAAACAAGAAGCAGAATAAAAGAAAGATGAGAAGGTAGAAATGCTGAAAAGATGACAATGGTGTTCCAAAAGTTTTATTTTGTTTATTTGTTTAATATATATATCTTTTTTCAAATTTGTTAATGAGGTAAGCAGACTTATATGGGGACCATTTCACCCCTAAATTGGGTAACAGGCAATTAATACAATAGCTATAAATCATAAACAGAAGTATCACAAATAAGACATCATTAGCAACTATGCATAGTCCGTTATTTGGGAAAACATCACAGATAGTAAAAACTTCTATAGTGTTGCATACATATTAATAAGTGAAGCATACAGAATTCATTACTACACAACAATATGCAATACAGAAAAAAATCAGTAGCTTCAGGATTGTCCTTGGGTAGATGCTGTGAAGTTTGTTTCATAAGATTGATTACATTTTGGTATAATAGCATTTTATTTGGGAAAGTGAAGTTAGCATTACAAACAAAACTACTTATATACTTACAGTAATTGTATGTTAGTATTGGGGATAGAATGGTTAAAATATTTGTTGTTTAAAAACTAGCATTCAACACGTGCTGAGATAGAAAGAAATGGAGGTTAACCAATGCATTTGTTTGCTTTTCACAAGTGTGCCTTTACCATTGACCTGAAGGTTTTTTTTTTTTTTGAAGTTGCAAATTAGGATACAATTTTCTAGAATTAGGTTATAGAAGGATTTTTCACCAACAGTTTTTTTAGAGAGTGTGAAAGTAAGGCTAGTGTGTTGTCGGTGCTTCTGTGAAGTTCATATAAGGATGCCCTAGTTTGCATCTCGTTGGGTAGAGTCAGGCAGTAACTGCAGCTGAGTAGTTTGTAACTTATAAGAGTGGAAGTGTTGCATGATATGTCACGGCAAGCCATTTCACTTTATAGAGAGAATCTCACTTCTGATCTTTTTAAGGAGATAAGTTAATGAAAGAGCACACTTTGTTTTATAGTTTGACGTAGGAAGTGTCTTTTGCTGAATTTTTACTAAGCCAGGTAGTGGGTAATGTGCGTTCTTGGCTGGGCATAATTATATTTATTGCAAAGGCTGCTCTGGATTCAGATGTTAAGTAACAGGTTTTCAGTTGTTATGATATAAAGGATCATGACTGTCTCCTAAGTGCCTCATTATGTGTTCTTCTCATGGATGCCAAAAAATTCACCTCAAGAGTGAAGCTTTAGAGGCTAATCTTGGTATCCATGTCAAGTATACATTGTAAGGGGTATGATCAGAGACTCAGTCATAACTTGTTGTAGAACATGGGACTTTATCTGGTCCATGTACAACCACGAAAAAGGCGAAAAGAGAAAGTGAGGTAGAGTGAAGTGATTTACAGGTTTTGAAACTGATAAAGCAGTAAGCAAAGTCAGGCAGACAGCAGCAAACCTGAAATCTTTTTTTATAAGAATTCTGGACAAATCAAAAAATAATGCAGGGACAAAGGATCACATCAGAGGCAATTGTTAAATATTGTTCTAATTCACTTAGAAATTTAACAGAACTACAGAATGTACATCAGTAGGCATTTTCTGAATAATAAGAAGTATAAAACTCTAATGTTTGACATTACTGGCTAGCTGTAACCTTCACTGATTTATTAGAAAATGAAATGTGTTATGAAGGACAGGGCAAATATACGAGGCAGAAATCATGGATGTTCTGCAAAATCAGGGTCAACTGAGAGGTACGAAGAGCAGGCAGAAACAAAATGCTCCTCGACAGATCTAACAGCTGTAACATGAGGCGCTTTGTTCTGTCACACTTTTTTTGTAAATGTGGCAGAGTGAAGTTCTAAAACTTTCACCTTAAAAAATTACAAGCAGTGCATTCCTGGAATCAGAGATAAAACACAAAATGAACCACAAACTCCAGTAATGCAGCTTCCAAGGTTCACTGAAATTTTAATAATCCCAAAATACAGTTAAGAGTTTTTGTCTACACCTGTAGATAAATCAGAACATTTGTCAAAAGAAAAAAAAATCATGTTAAAAAACATTGAGGAAGTGACACACCACCAAACTGCTTTAATCAACATTTCACATGAAAAAGGCTGGAAAGCCTTGTCAAATAACCAAATAAAAATAAATGTAAAATAAACTTCTAGTTGATTCATAAAATACCACAAAATAAAAATACACAATGCCCCCCCCCCACCAGTAAAACAAATAAAGCATTTTCTTTTCCAAGTGACAATATTTTACATCCTAAAGACAACAATGACAGTATGGGTAAAACAAAAATCCCTTTAGAGGAACTTCATCCAAAACTATCAAGGAGACTGCCGAACCAACGGAGAGAAAATTTTGAACTGTCACAGAATTTCACTACCAGGACAGGTCTGACAAGATGCAAATTCAACAACAGGGATAACAAATGCAAGCAGAGATTTTAGAAATGGTGAATGCTGGTTATGACATTAGCTATCACATTAGTACTGATGGAATACACATTGGGGGGAATTCAATAACACTAACACAGAGCCAGTGTCCATGTAAGCATAGTGGCATGGCCCGAACATGGAGTTCAGAGGCGGAGCAATCCAGTAAATATGGCTGGGGGCATGCACGAGCCTCCCAGCACTATTCTGGAAAGGACATGCTAGAATAATGCAAATTGCCTCGTTTGCTGGTGAAAACCATGCAAATGAGGTGAATTTGTGATCCAGGAAGCAGACAGGCATCCATGTTGGATCCGTGTCTGCAGCAGAAATGTATGCGGTTAGTAATCGCATACATTACTGCAAAAATAAAAATGGGGGCATGACAACTTGAAGTAAAGCATGCATTATCCTCATTAGGCATGCCAATTGCCAAAACTATGGCCATTGGCATGCCAAATAATTGCAAAATCATAAAAATAAATGTTTTTTTAAAGAGATACGGGCCGTTTAAGCAGAGTCCATTGGCGTGCAAACAGGGATTGTGGAAAAATAAAAAAAAAAGTGGGGAAAATGCAATAAAAGGATATTTATAATTGTACCAATATATTATTCAGCATGCAGACTCATAACAATGATAGGTAGCAGTGGTTGCTAAGGACATAGGATGTGGGGTAGTGGTGCAACTAGGGTATAAGCCAGCAGGGGTATGTAAATGAGCTAAGTTTATTGAATAGCAAAATGGGAGAACATGTCCGCAGGTACCTAACCGTGTAGAAGCTATAATGTGGTAGTGTAGGCAGTAGAAGCAGCTGACATGAAAAGGAGGTGTGTCATGCTTTGAATAAGAACATTGGAGCTCCATGGCTTCTGTTTGCACTCAGCTAAGCACAACTAAGCAAGGGGGTGTGTCTGAGAGTGCCTAGCTGTGCTTAGATGGTTTCAGAAATGCTGAGCGTGTTCATGTCTAGGGGAGGGCTTTTTCTGGTTAGCAATGTTGACACTAGCTGAAACAGTTTGTGCAATGCACCGTGGGGCTTAAAGGGGGAGGAAATGGAAAAAAAAAGGAAATAGCAGAATAAAGGCAATTAATTACAAATCAGTAATAAGGCCTCTGCCACTCACAGTGGCCCATTCAAAGCCATCAGTGATAGTATTGGCATGTGGCTGCAAGGCTTAAAGGGGGAGGAAATGTTAAAAAAAAGGGAAATAGCAGAATAAAGGCAATCAAGTACAAATCACTACTAAGGCCTCTGTCACTCACAGTGGCCAATTCAAAGCCATCAATAATATAGCTGGCAGCTGGAATGTATCATAGGTAGCCAGTCACACAGGCAGCATCTGCAGCACACCAGTATAAACTATGCAAACACCCTTCAGTCTGTTTTTTCTCACAAACTCTGCATCATTGGAGTACAAAGTTGGGAATTTTAACTGACAAAATGATAGTGGCTCCTGCTGCTTTGTTGCATCTCTAAGTGCTATAGACTGAGAGCAGTAATGAGGAGGATGGTGACAACCGGCCCAGACTAAGAAGGAGGAGGAGGAGAGTGTTCAGACTCAGGGTACCCTTTCAGGGGCTACATGAGCTGGAGATACTGGAGCCCTACAGGATGGACAGAGACATTCTACAGAAACTCACTGAGCTCTGCTAGCCTCACCTCAGACACAGAGCCAACAGAGGGGAATCCATCCCAGTCAAAACTATGGTATGTGTAGCGTTAAGAAATCTAGCTACAGGTACTTTCCAAAGACCTACTGGGACATCATGGGGGTCTCACAGGCATCTGCATCCAGGGTAGTCAACCAGTTCCTGGATGTCATGCTAAGACATGCCAGTGAGCACATTTATCTCCCCAGCATCGCTGAGGAGAGGACCAGAAATATGCATCTCCTCTACAAAGTAGCTGACTACCCAGAGGCACTGGGTGACATAGACTCCACTCATGTCCACATCAAAGCACCACCCACTGAAGGTGGTAGAGTGTATGTCAACGTAAGGTCTGTCACTCCATCAACTGCCAGGTCATGTGCAATGCCCAGGGCATTACAATGAATGTCTATGTTGGCAGCCCTGGCAGTTATCATGACTCCCACATCTGGCATGCCTCACAGCTGTACCAGGCATTTACCAGGGGGGACATCCCATATGGCCATCTTGTGTGGGATGCTGACTATGCACTGGAACTGTGGATGATGACACCCATCAGAAATGCACACATACCCACTGAAGAACGCCATAATGAGGCACACGTACAAACTAGGAACATTGTAGAGTGTGTATCTGGGCTGCTCAAGTCACGGTTCCACTGCATTGACATATCTGGTGGAGCCCTGCATTACTCTCCAGCCACATGTGCACACATGCTCATAGTATGTGCCATGCTATACAATATGATCATGCGGAAACAGCTGCAACAGGAACATCACAGGGAAGGAGCATACAGCCCCCACCATTGCCAAGGTCCCCACAGACACAGGGGGAGTCGAGGAGGAACCCCCTGAGCCTGCCCCTGTAGGCAGACAGAGGCGTGCCCAGTATGCCCTTGCCCTGGCAAAAAGGCAATGCATAGCACATACACTGACACCCTAGGGACTCAGGGGCTGACACTTCTCTCTGACTTGCACACACAATAAAATAGATACCACACACATCACACTACCTGTACCTTACCATGTATAGGCTGTGTACTGCGTGCATCTGACAGAGTCATCCCTCAAACACCATTCTCACAACTGCCGCAGGCACAAGGTAAGTCACTCTTCTTAATAATAAATGAATGGAGTAGTACATTTTGGTAGCATATCTAAGGCATTACTGCATGTATGCAAGGGAATTGGTGACCTACTGGGATAGCAGCAGAGAACTGACAGATATATGGGACAACAGGAAATGTCCACCCAATACTGGCTTCCCCAGAGTATGCAGTAGTCCCCTAGATGACAAAACTCACTGGAGTGTATGTGGGGGACTAGCAAACGGGGAGGGAGGGGTCATAGGTCACATACATGGATGTCAATGTCAGTGTCCTATGCTCACCCCTCAGCCTCCCCCAGCCAGTCAGCAATAGAAAACCATAAAGAAATGTCTGGCAAAGGCCCACAAATAGGAACAATGATGAAATATGCCTCTTACAGACTTGCACAGTGATACCACAGAAGGTCTTGGCTTTGTCCAGATTTCTGTCTCTAAGAGGTTGAGATGTATGGTGCCTAGTAGGACAGCAGGTACCTGAAAGTGAGTGTACTGCCAAATTATAAATGGGTGCCACCTTACTGTGTCAGCACTGACAACAAGCCACTGGCCACCATCCATACCCCTGGAATGACAGGCTGTTACAGAAGGACACAAGTATACCTTGTATATCTATTCTGTTTATCCTAACATTGCATTTACCTGCCAAACTATTTGCAAAACAAGAAAAGTTCATGTCAAAACATCAGTGGCAGACAGTGGAAAAGCAGACATCATACCCATATGAAAAAGCAAGCAAATACCAAACCAGTCTCCCAACTGTCTATGTTTGGCAAAGCATTATTAACACCCTGTCCCCATGTGTGGGCCTGCATCTGACTCTCATATATGGACCTCTCCAGATGTCAGTCTGTGACAGGTTGACAACTAGGGCCAACATGTAGCCTCATAATAACATAGTAACACAAACTGTCTGAGGACCACAGCAGATGAAGTGGTGCAATGATGGACAACCTGTTAAATAGGTACACTCAGGGGTGTGAAGTCCATAACCCTGTGTGTGATGTTACAGCATCTATCCTGCTCACACCAGACATGCAAATACATATCAGCAGCCACTGTGAGCAAAGCCTGTGACTGGACTACAGAAGACAAAGAGGCACACATAAGGGGAAGGGGAACCACTGGCCAGAAAAATTAAGAATGTGCACATCAGAATAAATTGTGCAGTAACATAGATTCCCTTCAGTGTAGAGAGTCAGTAAACATCTGCCACAACTATACAATACACACCCACATAAGTGGAGTCCCTCAAGAAAACAAAAATGCAAACAAAGGACACCTCAGAAACAAAAACACATGAGAAATCCACAAGACTACACACCACAGAACATGCATAGTCCACACACCACTGTCTTGCAACCACTAAGGCCTTACCATAAACCCAACATATTACTCATAGGACACTCCATCATGAGATGCATAGATGTGCCTCTCAATAAGCTGGATAAGGAGAACGTCATGCTTACTTGTTAGTCAGGTGACAGAATCCACCATATCACACAAACACTCAAATCACTCCACAACAGGTACTTTTATCACTCTGGCCTAGACCATGGCGGTGTGAACGATGTCAGATATACCTCCCTGGACTATAGGAAGACAGACATGATTCAGCTTGCTGAATGTGTGACCCATGCAGGTATGTCCCTAACCTTATGCAGCATTCTACCATCACCTGGAATGATGGCTTTATACAAACAGAAAATGATTGTCAGTAACAATTGGTTTATTTACTGGTGTCATCCCAGGGGATGCACTGCCTGGCAGCCTGGGAATATATGATCGACAGACCACGCTGCTTTGCTAGAGATGGCTTGCATCTGTCTCACTTGGCCTTCAGAACTCTGGCGAAGGCCCTTGCCTCTCCCATAATGTCTTTTTAGGGAAAGTCATGGGATCAGTACTACCAACATAAAACACTCAACAAAACGCAAATTAAAGGCTATGCCACTAAACACTAGGAGTCTAAACAGGAAAATACATTGCAAACATCTGTAACCCTGGAAGATGGTGACATTTGTGCACTCACAAAAACCTGGGCTACAGCTGCAGAGAGCAACCCATCCTTACCTGATCACTCATTCTATCACACAGCTAGACCCCAAAATGTGGGCAGCAAAGCCAAAGGAGGTGGAGTATAAATATATATTAGACAGACACACACCTCCTGGCTGGTCAAACAGTTTGACACACATGAGACACTCTAAGTGCAGTCAACCATTGACAAGACCCCTATGCAAATTATAGGTAGCTACAGGCCAGCATAGCTGACTCAGGATACCCACCCCACATATCTGGCCTCTACAAATCTATCAAGGTTCAACCCATTACCCTGATCCTGGCTGACTTATATTACCCAACCATTGATTGGAAAAATCAACCATGCCAGAACAGAAAAGCACAGAGATTCCCCCATCTTATCAATGCTAAATCCTTAGGATAGTTACTTGATGCCCCCACAAGATGTGATATATATGTCAGACTTGGCAGTAACTAGCACGATTAACCACTGCAGCACCACTACAAGATTCACCAAAAAAGCTGTCATGTTCAATATCACCATCTTTCCTGACCCTCCTCTAGCCATGGTAAAATGAAAATGACTCCCAAGCTGATCACAACCACCAGAGGGATGGTATAAACAGCTGAAAACTCCTCTACCCCACTGGAGGAACAGGCACCAATGTCAAAATGTACACAAATGTACTATACCAGCATATATATATATATATATATATATATATATAGAGAGAGAGAGAGAGATGCATGGAATTAGGAATACTTGACAGGACAACATCATCATCTGCAAGGGAGAGTAAACCAGTCTGTAAACATCTGCAATAAAGGAACTATATAACAAAAGGATTACATTGTTGTCCAGGACCAAGAAGGAGCAGGTGCACAATTAGAAGTAATCACCCCTTAGCCTAAACAAACAAATAAAAGCACCAGTGAAATCCTCTAAAGGCAACTCTGAGTCCAAACTGCCCACATCTAAGACAGACAATCATAAGGCCTTCCTCATATATGTCTGCATTCCCAAAGGAAGTTACCAGATCTTTGCAGAACTGGTGGTCAAGGAAACCACATACACAAATGCTGTAGATATAGTCAATCTACTGGTTGACAGATTCAGTAGAAATATCTCCCCTCTGGATTCCAAGATGGTGGGCGTCTAAGAGGTACCCTCTCCTTGCAGCTCCGGCGCTTATCCCTATTTCTGGCTGTTTAAATCAAGTAAGATCAAGCTGATGATATACTCTGCGTTAAACCTACAAACAACAAACTGTGAGAAGTCGATTTGAGGCTTTATAAACATTCAGTCTGGCTTGAGGTGATATTAATATATATCTTCTTGCTCTGCGCATCGGCTCCAACATGTGGCAAATAGAGGCCCTAATTCCAGCACCATTTGTACTGACAGCTCCTGAAACCTTCGTTTCGTGAAATGAATAAAACAACAAGAGACTCGGAGAATATGGACACACAAACTACTAAATCCAAATTCTCAGCCATTAATGCCTCCCCAGAAAAAGATACCAAAAGGCTGAGATCATCAAAACCGACACCGGATCACTCCAAAGAGCTGGCTAGACAGACCCCGGAAAGCGTATTGGTTATAGATGAACTGAAAAACGCGCTTACACCGCTGCAAGTAGCTATTCAAGAATTGTCATCCAAATTCAGCACATTTGACACCTCTCTACATAAAATTATAGACAGACTAGATTTGGTGGAAGATAGATCCAAGACAAACGAACTAGAAATACAATCTCTAAGAGATTCCCTCTTAGCGAAGGATAAAGTCATTAGTTCCATACAATCCAAGCTAGTGGACCTAGAGGCGCGAAGTAGGAGAAATAACCTCATAATCAGGGGTTTAAATGAAAAATTTGAACATGGCCAGCTAATTGAAGTGGCAATGCAAATATTTAATAGCTTATGTAAGGATATAAACCCCGTTCATAACTTCAGTATCGAAAGGGCACACAGAGCACTTCGGAGACAGCAAGTAGCCTCCGCACCAAGACCAGTCTACATTAAAATGCTCCACTTTCGGGATGTACAAATTATTCTGTCAACCTTTAAAAAAGCCAAGAGATTCATTTGGAATAACCAACACCTAATAATTACTCAGGATCTCCCACTTGAAATCCGAGAGATGCGACGCAAACTAGCTCCGTACTGTGCTGAACTCATACAAAAGAAAATTAAGTTTCAAATGAAGTTCCCCTCAATATTGTCTTTCACATACCAAGAAGTTAAACTCTCTGCTTCATCCCCGAGTGAAGCTAGAGCGGTGTTTCTCAAATATTTTGGAGCAGATCCCTCCACCTAATCTTGCATTCTCAAATTGGAAATATATGCGTACAAAATCTATAAACAGTGAAGATGTCTCTACACAAGGAATACCAGAGTGCGACTAAGAATTGTACTAAAAAAGACATTTATTTTTGTTTTACACTCTATATAACTTTCATTACAGGGCTATAAAGATGCAACAGCAAAGAACACTTTTGCGTGTGCAAATATCTCTATTAGAGGCATTGTACCTGATCGATAGCAAAGCTGTTTACTAAATCTCACAGTACATTTATTATGGCCACTTACTGTAACCAATTACACACACATAAATTCGCACACACACACACACACACGCACACACACGTTCACACACACACACACACACACACACACACACACACACATACGCAGGCATGGAACAGTTTAAATCTTAAAATTTAACAAATGCTTGTAGAATAAATGTTTGGCATTTTCTAGGTATTAGCACTTACTCCGAGTTGAGATAATAAATCTGGGTTTAAGCTACATCGGATGAGTCTGCCGTCTTAACCCTTAGGAACTATGGTTACATCACTACCGGCAGTTAATAGGCCCCTCTGACTGTAACACACAGACAGCACCGACTGCTACACATACAGGAAGAACCTTGCATTTCCGTTGGATTTACAAACTCACAATGTGTTTGATGAACGAGTACAGTTCAAGGAGTATAGTAATGATCTCATCTCCTTATTTGACATCGAGCTGCCGTTCACCAATGTACTCTTTTTGCCTGACTTTACATGTGTGCTGACCTATCAACAACTTAATTAGTTATCAATATTGTGTAATATACTATTCCTATGAAATGGCAGAATGTGGCTGTCTGGTGCTGTCTGATGTGTCTGACAACGAGGATCTAGTACGGTATACTACTTCTAAAGGTAATTCTGTCCTTCTCTAATTGAATACATCACTTTATTGACTTGAACTATCATTGATAACTAAGTCATACTCATTCCAATTGCCTGCTAGTCATCAATACGTACGCATCAGCTTATTGGAAAATGTTTTCTTCTAAGCCATTCAACTATAGTTTTGCCATAAGATTTGCTGGAGGCTGTTAGGATGTTAAGTAGGATCTGGATGTCTATACTTGGACTTGATACGACCTTGTACAAGTTATGTAAATATTATTTTAACTTTGTTATATTCATTATAGATAGAATGGTTTTAGAATACTTATGTTTAATTACATGTTTTCTCTTATGCATTCTCTCAATAGTTATAGGAGTATGGGTAAGCAGGGATAGAGTTTTGAGGGATGCTGGAGCCATTGTTTTACAGTTTTTTGACCTAACCCCATGGGTTATAATTATAGGTGCCAATTTCTCATCATTTCTTACCTTCTCAATCCTACATAATTATCTGTATAGAACTGTTCCTTCTCACCTTTGCTTAATATATGTAAATATTTTATACTTAATATGACTAATAATTTGACAGTGCCCTCCTGGAATGTTAGAGGTCTCAACAACGTTGGAAAAAAAAAGTTAATTATGCATTTAATCCTCAAGGCTAACTGTGAGATATGCTTCTTGCAAGAGACCCACTTACTAAACACTGATTGGGCTTCTGAAAGTAAAAAGGCGTGGATTAAGGAGATTATTTCTTCGGGCTCGACTAATAACTCTAAAGGGGTAGCGATTATTATTAAGAAGTCCTTTCAGGCACAGATCATTTCGAAAGGGAACGACCAAGACGGCAGATGGTGTTATTTCACTGGCTGTTTTCAGACAATAGATAACCCGATATTATTTCTTAACATTTATGGCCCATGTTCTGAACACTCAGATTTTATTATGACGATCTATAATCTTTTACTTAAGTTCCCAAATCATTTACTAATAACTGGAGGGGACTGGAATATGGTTATTAATCCCCAATTAGATCGCTTGGGTAAAGGTGGGCCAGGGAACTCAATGCCTTGCAAAGCCCTACTTGACCTGATTGATGACTTTGAGTTAACTGACCCGATTGCCTTTAATACTAAAATTTCTGACTATAAACACAATTACTTTACTTACTTCTCTAGCTGTCACAAAGCATGGTCACGTATTGACTATTTTCTTATCTCAAACTACTTCAGTACTAGAATAATTAAGTTCTCAACAGAACCCCGCTATCTATCGGACCATTCAAGAATAACGCTAGAAGTAAACCTAACGCATAACTCAATTAATATAACTCCCACTTGGCCTTTGAACCCAAATCTTTTGCAGGACAAATCTTTAACCAATGAGATTAAGCTGACTTTAAAAGATCTTTTCAGTGCTCAACAAGATGAAAAAATTGCCTTTGATATCAGATGGGCTGCAGCTAAAGCTGTACTTAGGGGAATCCTTATTAAGAAAGCGAGCTTTCTTAAGAAAAAACGGACTAGAAGGTTAACTGAGTTACATCGGGATATTACAAATTTAGATAGGAAGCTAATTAATAACTATTCTGTGAACACAGAAAAGGAATTAATTGCAAAGCAAAAAGAGTTGTCTGAATTTCATCAATCCAATTTATCTATATGGGAATACAGGTGTATAGCTAAATACTCAGAATATATACAAGCCCCCTCTAAAGCATTAGCTAGCTTAATTCTTAACACCCCTAGATCCCCTAGAATTTCCTGCCTTCAATATAACAACCAAATATATAGATCTGATGAAAGAATTATTCAGATTTTCTATCAGATATATTCTCAAATTTACTCTAACAAGGAGTTTATGACCACTAAGGAAGAGATGGAAAAATTCCCGTCAATTACCGAAGCACAAAGGAGTCTACTAGCGTCCCAGATTACGATAAAGGAAATCTTAGAAGCTATTGATAATCTGAAACCAGGGAAGGCTCCGGGACCAGATGGCTTCTCCTCGGAATTTTATAAAACATTTAAAAGTACTATAGCCCCGATTCTTTTAGATTTATTTAAATCCATTGCTAATCATGGTATTAGGGACCCATACATTAACTATTCTAAAACTATCCTGATCCCCAAAAATACATCAGATAGTACAAACCCCAGTAATTATAGACCGATATCACTTATAAATGTTGACATTAAGATCCTCTCCTCCATCCTAGCTAATAGACTGAAAGAAGTAATGGAGGGTCTAATCTCCCCTGAACAGGCTGGATTTATGAGGAATAGACACACCTGGGATAACACCATAACATTAGAATCCATAATAAAAATAACTAAACAAGACCCTAACCCTAGATATGCCTTGATTCTGGATGCCTGCAAAGCCTTCGACAGAGTGAACTGGAACTTTTTGTTTCTAGCTCTCGAGAAATTTAACCTTCCACCTGAACTTATAAACCTCATTAAGACATTATACAACAGTTCAAACACCCGTTTATATATAAACAAAAAACTCTCAAATCCGATAAAAATCACTAATGGAACCAGGCAGGGCTGCCCCCTATCCCCGTTACTGTTCAATCTATACTTAGAGGTTTTGCTCTTGTTCATATCACAGAGAACTTACCATGCTATTCCTAGGATCTGTAACTCTAATATCAGATTTACTGCTTTCGCAGATGACCTGAATCTGTACTTTATGTATCCCCTAAGTGACGCCATGAAATTAGTTAATTCTCTAGATGCCTTTGAGGCAATCTCAGACTTCAAGATTACTGTCAATAAATCTAGTATTTTCCAAATCAATCCCTTAGCACATAAGCCCCACCTTTTTCCGGTTTTACCTATACATACTAGTCAAACCCTCGAATATTTAGGTGTCTCATATGATTATTCTTATTCTTCTATTCTGCAAGCTAACCTAAACAGAATATGGTCCACTATTACAAACGATATGAAAAGATGGCAATTACTAAAACTTTCTACACTCTCAAAAATCTCTATTGTTAAAATGAATATCCTCCCAAAAATTATTTATCAATATAACTCATCCTTATCCCCGATTACAACCACCCTCATTAAGAAAATACAGAATGGAATTGCAAAATTTGTATGGTACCCAAAGTCGGTTAGAATGTCTTATTACAAACTCACAGTTCCTAAATCAAGAGGGGGCATGGCGATGCCCAATCTCATTTTATATTATAGAATTATCCATGCTAATAGACTCTTAGCAATTGCTAGTCATACTCCTGGCTCCATCCCATGGACTCCCTTATGGATTAAAATTTGGTATAATCACACTCTTAGCAACAACATTAATCCCAAAGCGTTACCCTTTCTGACAAAATCTTCAATTAGAGGAACTAAATTACATAATTTATTGAAAAGTCTAATTGAGAACTTCCAGGAACTATTTAAGTCTACGGGATTAAATAGTGCCTTATTGCTACTCCAACCCCTCCATCTTAATCCCAATATTAAACTAGGGGGACAAATGGTTAATTTGAATAATTTTCCCCTACTTAGGGACTTTACGGTGTGGGACTTCTGTAAGCTTAAACATCTCTCATTGACAGAACTTACAGAAACACTTTCTCTGTCTAAAGCTTATATCACCACCTTGAGACAATTAAAGGAACTTACCTCAACTTTCTCAATGAATCAGCATAACTTAGATATGGAGATTAATATAGCTAGGCAGCTTCTACTAAGCCTAGATTCTAAGAAACATATGATTTCCATGGCATACAAAGCATTTTCTACATATCTTTATAGAAACAAACTTATTTTTGCTGACTTCTGGAATAAACAAGATACCACATTTTCCCCGCAACAAAAATTAGATTCGATAAAATTCACGCTCAAACATTCCCCCTTTAAGAAGTTCACACTTACCCAATTTATGGTTATCAACAATTTATATTATACCCCAACGCACTTAAATAAATTTAATTCATCTGTGTCCACTGCCTGCCCTTGTTGTTCACACCCCCGAGCCGACATTATCCATATCTTATGGTTTTGTAAATATGCCCAGAACTTATGGTGTTCTCTTAAGGTTAGATTAAGTAAAATGGGATATCATAAATCAACATTATCCTGGGAAATGGCTTTACTCCATATTACTAATATCAACATGTCATCTCTAAGACTTAAGTTACTGATTAATGTCTGTCTTCTAATTAAATTTTATATTACCAAAAACTGGCTCGATTGATCAAAGTTATCTTGGAATAGTTTTAGTAATATGGCAATTACTTATATAACTTCCCAGAAATTGATTACCACTAGCCCGCGTAAAAGACTAGAAAATCAGAGTCTTTGGAACTCTCTTTTTTTACTCCTCACGGAGATTTGATTGTTGGGAATTTAATTCTATGGTTGTCTTATTGAGAGAGATCTCCTTACTGTATAAATTCTATTGAGAACCAGAGATTGGTAAGATTCACCAATTTAAAATACTGGCACCTTGTATATAGTGTGTATATAGTTTGTTTATGATAATAGTCTCTAATAGATATCTTTTCCTTTTTTTGGCTTGTGTTAATGGTTTAAGGCTTATGTTTTTCTGACATTGTGTAACTACTGATATTGTTGTGAATTACAAAATCAAAATAAAGAATTTATAAAAAAAAAGAAATATCTCCCCTCTGTCCCCCCATCAGGAAAGCAGGACATCTCGAGTATCTGACCACCCAACCCTTATCACTAGGGGAACAGGGCATCAATGGCCTCTCAAAGCCAAGAAGACAGCCTCTATGGGGCCTGAATACATCACAGGCTGCAACCTACATGAACCCAGACATGAACCGGTAGTATCATTACGCACTCTACACAACCAAAGCCTGAGTACTGCCTTTGTCACAGCCAAATTCTGGACAGCCACTGTCATCCCTTTACACCAAGGAGGAGTTTTCACCAATTGAGGAAATTAAAGACCCATCAGCCTAAATAACCTGATCTGCAATGCCATGCAATGGATTATCATGGACCTCATTAACAGGGACATTGGCAAACTCCAAATACTTGACCTCACACAGTCTGTCTTTCCCAAGGGGAGATATGTCAGTGAACTTTGGATGACTTCCCTGAGACAGCCAACAAAGGCATGGATGAGGGAAAGATGGTGCACTCCGACCACCTTGACTTGGCCAAAGCCTTACACACTATTCCCTACTTAGCCATAGTACATTAACTCTGTCAACTAGACAGTAATCCATGTTACCAGATGGGTAGCAAACTGGTTCATTTATAGAACCCACATAATCATAATAGGGGTAACCAACTCAAGCAGCATACCCGTAATGAGTGGCATACGACAGGGACTGGTCTGGGGGCCTCTGGTATACGGCATATACTTCCCTGAGGTGCAGGCCAAAAACACTGGCCTATGGCTGACCAGGTTGGCAGAAAACCACAAGCTGGGAACAGGCATCAATACCCAAAGTGATGTGGGTATCCTACAACAGGGTCTCACCAAAACAAATAACTGCTGCCAGAAACATGGTCTCAAGCTGAATGCCTGCAGATGCATCATCATCCCCTTTTGGGAGACTGATGTCCCCACATATTATCACATTAACAACAATTTCCTACATACACAGTAGTGAGGCATTTGGCCACCCAGGTTGATAGCAACCTGAAGTCTGTGCACCATGCTGCTTCCATTGCATAGAAAGTTTCATAGATGGGCCAACTCAAAAATAAGGGCATCTCATCCAGGGACAAAGAGGTCATAAGATCCATGTATTCTAAGCTTATAAGGCCAATTATTTTGTACAATGCCCCCTTTGGTATGTACCTCACAAAGCACATGCAGCAGCTGGAGAGACCACAGAGGTTTCTGACTGGGAGCATCCAGGACCCCAAACACCTACCCCACACAGACAAGCTAACAGCACTGTTCATCTACTCAGAGATGACCACTCTATGGCATACAAAGCAATCCAGATGCTGCCTTGATGGGACTGTTGCACATCTTATAGGTTCATAGGTTCATAGGTTCATACTAGGCTATCTGCCCTTGGGCAATTATAAGCCTAGCCCGATTCTGTATGGCTTACGCCACCCCTTGATTTGAGTATATTGTGCCCTTTTTAAGGTTTAGTTTACTGTGCCTCTGACATGGCTGACACAGGAGTAATCCCTGGGACAAACCTACGATCGCCCATCCACCTATCGAGATTCTTCTTGAAGAGATTCAGTGAGGTGCTCTGCCTCACATGAACTGGAATTCTATTCCAGAGTGAAGGGAGCCTCTGGGTTATGAACCTGTCCCTCCAGCAAGTTCTATTTATTTCTGTGCTGAGGTTCAAGTCCCTCAAGCATGTGGCTCTAAGGGATTTAGATTTACTGAGGTGGAGCATGTCCATTAATTCTGGATTTGACATAGCTTTGTATGTCAGGCATACATCGCCTCGAAGTAGGCGGTATGCAACTGAGTAGTGCTGGAGTTTTTTTAACCGAGCAGCATATGGCATCTGTTTGAGACCCTTGATCCTCTTGGTGAGATACTTTTGGGGTCTTTCTAATTGCTGCAGCTGTCGGGTAAGGTACATCCCAAAAGGGGCATTGTATTCTATGATGGGCCTGATGAGGGATGAATAAAGGGGCACGATTACCCCTCTTGATCTAGATGTGAAACCCTTCATGATGAGGTGGGCTATGTAGAAGGTCTTTCTAACCACTTTGGAAATGTGGTTTTCAAAGGAGAGATTGCTATCAACTTGGGTCCCCAGGTCCCTAATAACTTTCTCTGTACTTAATGGGTTTCCGCCTATGTGGTAATTTGTGGGCACATTGTTTTTGCCAAAGGGTATGACTATGCATTTTTTGGCATTTAGCTTTACACCATGGCGCTGGCGCCAGTTATCTGTCTCTGTGAGACCTTTTTGAAGGATGTTTGTGTCAGCTGGAGAGTTGATTATGGCGCCCAGTTTGCAGTCATCTGCGAACTTGGTGAGCCATAGTCCTCCCACGTTTGCCTGTACCTCGGAAAAGTATATACCGAACAAGAGTGGTCCAGGACAGAACCCTGTGGGACACCACTTGTGACCGGTTTCGAGTCTGATATGGCTCCAGCAGCTCTCACTCTGTGGGTTCTGTCTTTGAGCCAGCTTGCGACCCATCTTGTGACATAGGGGTTTATATTTAAGCTGGATAGCTTATCTATGATGCTCGAGTGGGGTATTGCATCAAATGCCTTTGCAAGGTCCAACTAGGCTGTGTGGACTACCTTCCCTTCATCTATGGCTTTGGTGACTGCTTGAAGAAGTCAACCAGGTTCAAAAGGGAGGATCTGCCCTTGACAAAGCTGAACTGGGTAAGATCTATTGTCTGTAGGTCCCCAATGTCTTTGTTTATGAGCTCCATGATGATCCTCTCCATAGCCTTGCAGACTAAGCTTATGGGGCGATAGTTTCCAGGGTCCGTAGAGGCTCCACCTTTGTGGAGTGGGACCACTGTTGCTGTATGCCATTCTGTGGGCACGTATCCTGTAGTGAGGCTGAGATTGTATAGCTGTTTTATTTGAGGGATTAGTTCCTCTTGGAGTTCATGTAGGACGCAACCTGGGACGCCATCTGGTCCCACGGAAGCAGTGTTTTTTGCTTTGGAGAGGGCAGCTTTCACCTGAGCATCAGAGATGTTTGGGAGGCAGCCCTCTGCTGGGATAGATACTTGCTCTTTTGGAGGGGAGGGGGTGGAGAAGTTTGCACTGAACCTGTCTGCCAGGATATTGGCGATGTCTGTGGGTTCAGTGTATTTTTTGTCGTTTAGAATCAACTCAGAACAAGTCTGGGAGTTGCACCCCAGGTTTCTAACATAACTGAAAAAAGCCTTAGGATTGTCTTTGGTGTCCTGTGCAATTTTTCTCTCGAAGCTGGCCTTGGAGGATTTTATGAGGGATCGTAAATTTTTGCTAGTACTGATCAGAGATGCCTTCCCTATTAGGGATTTTGCTCTATCATGTAGTAGCTTCCTCCTTCTGTTGTACAGTTTATTTATGGCAGGGGTCCACGAGACTGGATGCCTGCCTTTGGATGATTGGGTCTTGGTTTTGTTTGGGATAGCATGATCCATGCATTCCTGGAGATGTCCGTAGAATGCGTTTATATAGGATTCTGCAGTTTGGGCCGTAGTTTCCACTGGCCCTGGGGCCTTGAAGGATTCCACTTCGGTTTTGAGAAGTGAGAAGTTCGCTTTTGAGAAGTTTTTCACTGTGGTTTTCTGGGCTGGGGGTGGGGTCGGGATGTGGACATCCAGTGAAATTAATTTATGGTCTGATCTTACCAGTGAGGGATATACTTCTGGTATGGAGCATAGAGTCCCTATGTTGGTAATGATCAGGTCTAGTATGTTGTCTCCTCTTGTGGGAGTGGTGACTAGTTGTTCCATAGCATTTGAGTTTATAATTTCCAGGAACTTTTGGGCTAAGGTGCTGGGGCTTGAGTAGTGCTCCCAGTCAATGTTTGGGTAGTTGAAGTTGCCCAATATAATGGTGTTCGGAGAGATCTTCATGTTCTCCAATGTTTTCAGGAAAGCCGAGTGGGATTCCTGACTTTGAGAGGGTGGTCTGTAGGATGCTATAAACTGAAAAGCAGTATTGCCCACTGTTAGTTGCACATGGATGGTCTCCGATACTTCGTGCAATGCCACTAACCTGGAGGTGTGGATATCCTTGATAAATATGGAAACTCCCCCTCCTTTTGTGGTTCGGTCCGGGTTTTGGGCCGAAAAGCATGATATGAGGTATAGCCTGGTAGTGCTGGGGTGCTCTCTGGAGCCTTGAACCAGGTTTCTGTCACTGCACAGATATCGATGTTCCCCATACTGAGGAGAGCTTTGAGTGCGTGCATCTTGAGGTTAAGACTTCTGGTGTTTAGCAGCATTACCCTTAGTTTCTTGTTCCTTGTGCTGTCTATGGGGGTGGGTTTGACTTTTGAGCCTTGCCTAAAAAAGGCACTATGGGGGTGGCAAGAGCCTTTGCCAATATCCGAAAGCCCAGTGGTAACAGGTGCAAGCCGTCCCTAGCGAATCAACGTGGCTTGTCGAGCATGTCATCCCAGGCTGACAGACACTGGATACCCTTTGAATGACACCAAAATTTTAGCCAATTGTTAAAATCGATCATTTTGTCTTTGTACTGTGGCATCATTCTAGGTGAGGGTAAGATGCTGCTCAAGGTCAGGGTCATACCAGCCTGGGCTACATGACCAGAGAGCTCCTCTATGTCTCTTTTCATGTAGTCCAGGGAGGTACGTCTCAGGTCATTCACACCAGCATGTACAATGACTGGAAGTCAAGGCCATTCAATCGACCTGTAAGTGCAGCATCAACCTGGTCTGTGATATCAATAGGGCTTGTTGGTGTGACAGATATCTGTCCCACACACTCCCCCATCTGTGGAATACACTCTCTGTCCACATCAAGCCAAGTACCTCAATACCCCTTGTGAAGTGCTCCCTGCATAAGTGCATGGGAAACAGAAAATACAGTCCTGTGATTCTACCGCCAATTATCCCTTGTGAGACTCAAACCCTGCACCTTGTGCTTGCAAGGCAAACATCTTAATCATTAGGCCACCCTGGCTCATTATTTTGGTCTGTGCAGCATGCATCTTGCATTTCTCAGATAAATCACTGTGATGATCTGTGGATTTCTGTCAGTAAGTAATGAAACAGTACATTTCAGTGTCAGACATCATATATGTCAGAAAATGTCTGCTAAAACAAACATGTTACTCTAGCAACTTTCTACATTAAAAAGAGCAATATTTACAGTATCTCCCTATGTTTGGGCCATTGTCCCCCAATTTTGACAGGCTATCTCCAGATTTTTTGCACTAACAGGTTGAGAGGTATGGTTGTAACACACCAAATCGTGGACCGGAGTACAACTATTTCTGGAATGGAGTCCCACTCTTACTATAGAAGGTCATACTGGGCAAGCTCCTACACTTAGAGAATTACAGCCCATGTCGAAACCCACATCAGAGTATATAACTGTATTGTGCATATATGTCTTTCCATACAGACAGCTATGTACACCTTAACTGTCTCTACCCACACCCATCAGACAGGATTACCCTCAGCTAGCTGTAGGTGGCCCATATGTGATATATCTGCATCTGCTGAGTGTGATACATAGACATATATATGGGCCACATATAACAATATTTCAAGAATACACACACACAGACATGGGGAAGAGAAAGACAGACAGTGATAGAGAGAGACACACACACAGAGAGAGACACATAGAATGATTCATAGACAGGGATACCCTGAAAGGCATAGAGAGATGCCCTGTTGCAGACAGTTGCATACCAGTTGTAGCCAGTCGCATGTGCCAGCACGAAGGTGAACTCCATTGTGTAATAGTACTGAGGTAGGGGTTGTTATATCACATCACCTGGCTGTGTGTGTGTGTGTGTGTGTGTGTGTGTGTGTGTGTGTGTGTGTGTGTGTGTGTTTCTGTGTGTATGTGTGTGTGTGTGTGTGTGTGTGTGTGTGTGTGTGTGTGTGTGTGTGTGTGTTTGTAGGTTACAGTATTATGAGGCCTTTCCCACTCAGTACACATCCCATTGTCCTACTTTATGAAATCTGCTGATGTCATTCACCTTAGAAGTATGTTTGGACACTTGTAAGCCCTATAAGCTCTGTGGCATGTGCGAAAACTGTGTACCACTATAGTACAAATAACTAGATAGGTAGAGGTTCTAATCTCAGTCCTGGCAAATATAAGCGTGTGTGTGTGATTGTAGGCTAAAGATTTTTAGGCCATTCCCACCCAGTATACTTCCCATTGCCCTACTTTAGCAGTCCTGCTGATGTCAAGATGTCAATCACCTTAGAAGTACCTTTGGACAGCCATCAGCCCTGTAAGCTCCATGGTGTGCATGATTATGTAACAGTATAGTACAAATAACTAGATAGGCAGGGGTTATAATCTCAGTTCCGGCAAATATAAGTGTGTGTATAAGTGTGTATGCTTGTAGGTTAAAGTATTTTGAGGCCCTTCCCACCCAGTACACTTCCCATTTCCCTACTTTACAAGGGCTGCTGATGTCATTCACCTTAGAAGTACCTTTGGACAGCCCTCAGCTGTATCAGCTCCATGGTGTGTGTGATAACTATATAACAGTATAGTACAAATAATTAAAGAGGTGGGGGTTCTTATCTCAATTCTGGCAAATGTATGTGTATATGTGTTTATAAGTATGTATGTTTGTAAGTTAAAGCACTTTAAGGCCTTCCTCACCCAGTACACTTCCCATTGCCAAACTTTACAAGGGCTGGTGATGTCATTCACCTTAGAAGTACCTTTGGACAGCCCTCAACCCTATAAGCTCCATGGCATGTGTGATAACTATGTAACAGTATAATACAAACAACTAGTTAGGCAGGGGTTCTAATCTCAGTTCTGGCAAATGTGTGTGTATAAATGCATGTATGTTTGTAGATTAAAGCATTTTGAAGCCTTTCCTACCCAGTATACTTCCCATTTCCATACTTTACAAAGGCTGCTAATGTCATTCACCTTAGAAGTACCTTGGGGCACTCTTAAATCCAATAAGATCTGTGGTGTGAGCAATAACTGCGTAACACTGTAGTACAAATAACTATATAGGTAGGGGTTCTAAACTCAATACTGGCAATTGTGATACTGTGTGAGTATGTGTGTGTGTGTGTGTGTGTGTGTGTGTGTGTGTGTGTGTGTGTGTGTGTGTGTGTGTGTGTGTGTGTGTGTGTGTGTGTGTGTGTGTGTGTGTGTGTGTGTGTGTGTGTGTGTGTGTGTGTGTGTGAACCATATCCTCTGAGGGTATGGGTTATAACATTTTGAGATGTGTTCCACCCAGTACACTTCCTATTCCCCTACTTTACAAGGCCCACTGATGTCATTCACTTTAGAAGTACCTTTGGACAGCCCTTAGCCCGGTGAGCTCCGAGGCGCATGTGATAACTGTGTAACACTGTAGTACAAATAAACTGAACTCAAAACTGGTGAGTGTTTGTGTGTGCGTGTGTGTGTGTGTGTGTGTGTGTGTGTGTGTGTGTGTGTGTGTGTGTGTGTGTGTGTGTGTGTGTGAGAACTGTATCCTCTGCATTTGGGTGAGAACCATATCCCTGGGGGTGTGGGTTATACTATCTGTACAAATGTATATGGAATATCCAGATGTTTGCAACCTATATGTGGTCTGTGTTCCTTAACAATGGGCATTTATGAGAAATCATTGCCAAATATGTCACAGTTATCATAGTGCAGACATGTCAGCATCAGATGTCGTACCTGTCTGAAACATTATGCTGATACAAAGTCTATTACTCTATCACTTGTCCAGGTTTCTAAGAGCAATATATAAGACCAGTCACTATTTTGGGTGGTTTATCCCACCATCCATGAAGGCATTCCCAAGATTACTTTTTGTAAGAGGTAATAAGTTATGTCCCAGGCATATAATCTCTCTGGTGCATGTAATGTGTACGTAGCACTATAGTACATACAAGTTGATACATAGGGTTACTAATCTGTCTATTGGCAACTGTGTATGTGTTTCTGTATGCATATTCCCTGTGGCTGTTTTTACTGCATGTATGCAATGGTTATACCATTTTGTGTGCCTCTTCTACCCTGTTAAGTCCCCCATTGCCAACCTAGTTTCAGCCCCTACAGATGTCATCTACCTTGCAAGCACAGTTACACAGTTTCTGACACAAAGCCACTGTGGTGCATACAATAGTCATAACATTGCGTATTGTACATAAATAAATAGTTAGGTCATCTAATATGAGAAGTGTCAACTCTGTGGGCATGTGTGTTTCAAAGTATGTCCCCATGCAGCAGTGTGTGTGTATGCTTCAGATGGCTCTACCATGTTAAGGGCTTTTGAACCGACCATTGGCAATGCTAACAGTCCCTGCAATTGTCACACACTTGAATAGTAGTGACAGACACCACATCACTGCATTACCTCTGTGGTGTTTGTGTTATGTATCTAGTGCTATTGTTTGTAAAACTGGGCAGGTAGAGGTTCAGCTATCAACAAGGGCAGGTCATCAATGTGTGTGTGTGTGTGTGTGTGTGTGTGTGTGTGTGTGGGGGTGGGTGTGTGTGTGGGTGTGTGTGGGTGTGTGTGTGTGTGTGTGTGTGTGGGTGTGTGTGTGTGTGTGTGTGTGTGTGTGTGTGTGTGTGTGTGTGTGTGTGTGTGTGTGTGTGTGTGTGTGTGTATGTGTGTGTACATACATCCCCTTGCAGTTTTCTACCTGTGTTACGGCCACAAGCATACCTCTGAACCACTTATAGAAAGACATCTGGTTAAATTCATATGAGAAGCTGGGGCAAACAGCAAACATTGAGCACACCCTTCACATATTGCTGTGACACACATGGAAAATAGATAGCAGAACAGGTCATGCATTTGAATGCACTTTCCAAAGGGTATGTGTTGTTATATGGTAATATCTGTCATTAATCTGCAACGTAAGTCTGTCATGATTTTCCACAATGTTGGCCAGAAAACCACAAGTTTATGACAGATGGAAAGAAATAATGCGTCAAACATCAGGCAATCTGCAGAGGTCAGAGGTATGGCCACCATCTGTACCCATACCTCCCAAGCTCTTAGAGCAAGAAATGTTTACAAAGCCATAAATATTGGGGTGACAAAGGCCACATAATAGGGAACCTTTTTAATTATTGCTCCTACAAACTTATAAAGATGATAGAATAACCGGTTTTGCATTAGCATAAATATTCTGAAGGGCATGAAGTCTGCAACGCAAATGTCTGTCATTATATTTTGACATCAACCCTCAATGATTTGGCAATAATTTGCCAGAAAAACACAAGTTTATGAGAAAATGGACAAAAAATATGAGCCAAGAATCTGGACCTTCTGTGGTAATCTGTACAGTTGAGAGGTATGTCTGTACCACCCTGCAGGATGCAGTCCACATCTGGCAAGGTGTGACCTGTGTCAATAACTGAAACAGTGAAAAGAGGTCCCAAGACTGTAGGATAAGAAACGTCATGCAGTTCTGTACTGATTGCAACAAGCAGTTATTGCACATCAGAAGCACCTTAATGTTATGAGAAATACTGTAAGCTAAGGTAATGTCACATAAAGAAGGTGTCATAGTAGCAAACCAGAGGAAGACCTGTGTGTTGCACTTGCCGTGGGCATGCCATGTCCTACCAACTGTCACATTACTATAAGTTGTGTCCCACACTCCACATTTGATAATGTCACACACACATTATGTGTTGCCTATGTGTGTGCAATATGTAGATGTGAAGGCCCGGTGACTACCTGGTGCCCCCAATAATCCACATGTATATATGCATGAATACTAATTTGCACCACCCACATATGTAGGTACAGCCTAAGGCTGTGTGAAATGTAGGTATTTTTCAGTCTCTCATTGAGCCACATACTACTGTTAACACATTGCAATGGACCATTCAGTGTGTATGGAATGCTGTCAAGGTCCTAGCTTCCAGCTGAGTGCAGACAATAGTGCCAGCATGCCATAGAGCAAGGACATGTCTGCAGTATTTCCAACATCAGCACCAGCCCCATAAACAGGCAGAGTGTGGTGACAGACCTGGGTAACCTGTATGGCAACATAGTTGAATTCAGGCAACAAGTATTGGCAGTTGTCAGGAAGTGCTTGTATGTGGTTCACCACATAGGTAAAGGGACTGCATGCATCCAAAAGGTGGGCAATGCCTATGAATAGTCCTCAGTCAGTACAACAATAGATTAGTAGCACAGTTGGTCTGCTATGCAGCTATGCAGACATCTGCAGCATCTGTAAAGGCTATGTTAACCCCTGCAAAGGTCAGCCATGGCCCGCAACACCTCTTCCATGCAGACAGCCTCTAATCTGTACTCACTCACTGGTTAGTGGTCATGTTGTCCACAGGTGTCTGTGGTATGCCAAGATGGCAATGTTGTGCTCAGCCTTTCAACTGCTGCTCCATGTACAAGACTATGACTCTGTGTGCACTACCAGCATGAGTGGCCAGATTTGCATATGAGATAGCAGACACACATGCTGGAGATTGTCAGGTTTGGCTACCACAGGCTGATCTGTGCCAGGAATACACTCCCCATACATGTCAAAAACAGTACCGGGTATACCCTCATCAACTGTATCAAGGTTGAGTGGATGGGAAAGAAATGGTAAGGGTAACAGGTGCTGATAGATAAAGCTGTTGGGGTTAAAGTAATGGCTACGCTTCTGAGGGACCTACTGCTAGTACTCAAGTAGCCTCTGTATTTATGAGCCTGTGGTGCTACAGATCATCCAGGTGACATGTATGAAGGCTAGCTGGCTGTGTTAAAGGGTATGTATGCAAGGTCACACTGTCTGCCCCCATTGTCCCTCACACACTGTTGCATGCATACACACTTGGTAAACATGTACATATACAGCTGTACCTTGGATATGAAAAGGTCACTGTGTATCCACTCTGCCATACTCATCATTGGTAATGTCAGCAGGTCCACAGCCTGCAGACACGCAGACACCTGGAACACAAACAGAATATAGTATGTGAGACAGCAGTCAGTCAGCAGTACTAACAGCAATAATGCATCATGGCTAAAAGGCTACATACACTTGTATGTGTACCCATGACAATTGCCAACAGACAGCACCTTACACAGCATTACATTACTACATTGTACTATATTCACCCTGTGGATCAGACCCATATTAGCATGTCCCTGCATCAATGGTATGGATGACAGGGATGTGGCATAGGTATCATCACATGCACAGGGTGTGGTGTGGGTTTGCCAGATGCCTAGCCTGGGCCATATGGTTGACATCATGGGTATGTGAGTCTGAAGGGGTGGTGTTCAACTGGGGCATGCAGATTAGCTGTGTGTGTGTCTGGTGGTGACTTGCCTGTGACAGTGATGTGCAAGTGTTTGTATGCACACTATCAGGCCATGTGGTTGCCCTACACAGGGGTATGTTGGACAGCCATAGACCATACATGGCAGAATGTACAGTTCACCATCTCTAGCCATGGACACAGGAACTGGTTCTTCCAGGAGTCTCACTGGCACCACCAAGGCCCAAGGCCAGATGCAGTACTACTCCCTAATGGTGACTGCTGTCTGCTGGATCCATGTCCCTTGACAGGACCGGCCAAGACCACATGCCCATGGCTTGCTCCATTGTGTTGTGGACAGCACTATCCCTTTGGTAGTGCTGGTGGTACTGCCACTATGGGAGTGTGAATGTGCATGGCCACATGGGCTCTCAGCTGATCTTGTTGCTGACCTACGTCCACGTTGCCGATGCCCTACTCCCACCACATGCTCAAGCAAAGACATTGTATGGTCGAGTAATGACAATGTCTCACCCCACCATCTATCCATGACATTAGCAAAATGATGTACAGCATCACCAATGCCATGGAGGTCATCACACATGGCAGGAAGTGCTGCATTCTTGACCCTGAGCATCTGTCTGGTGTAGCATTCAGAATGTACCTGTGCCTCCATGATGGACCTAAACATGCATCGGATAACACCTGCTGTAACACCTCTGACAGAGGCTGGATGGCCAGCAATGCTCCTCCGAGCACCCCTGTCCATCTGCCTGTGTGGCACCTCACCTGCTCTCTGGCTATGGCTAGTGTCTACACTCACACTTGTCATAGCCACCACACTAGCCTGTTCCATGCTACCACCCTCCAACTGTCCATTATCCGTGGTGGCTGAGGACCGGGTATGCATGGGCATACTGACTGTCTGCAGTGACATTGTGGGTGAAAGTGGGATATTAAACAATGGCACAGATTCAGCCCCCAAAAACCCCACCTGTGCCTCACTATGACCATCACCATCAGAGTATGCTAAGACACTGACATCAGGTTGTGAGGGGGAAAGACCCCAACCCCCATGTTCACCCATGAGATGACACAACATATGTAAATTAATACCTGCAATATAATGTTCACTGATGCACATGCGCACACACGCGCACAGATGCGCACACACGCACACACACGCACACACACGCACACACACACACACACACACACACACACACACACACACACACACACACGCACACACGCACACACACACACACACACACACACACACCCCTGGTAAAGTCTGGCACAACTTTGCTACCTATGGGCCCTTCAGCCCAGACTTTAAGGTAGTTCTGACTGCCACAATCCATCTCTTTAACAGCTACAGTAAGGCCCTCAACAAAGGGTGAAAATCCTACTGTGTGATGAGCCTATTAGCAAAATGGTAAGTATGGCCAAAACCAAGGCTATTGGATTGAGTTATACAGTGTCACCAAGTGCATATGCAAGCACTCTAAGAGCTGACTTAGTGCTATACAGACCAGACACAATGACAAGGTTTAACAATATGTGATAATAACTAATAAAGGAACAAGAAAATACTCTATCAATGCAGTAACTACACAGTTCAGACTCACAGGGATTCATTTAAGACAACATTGCAGGACAGTCTGCAATACATGCAGGAAATATGTAAAGTACTAGGTGCATAGGTTCATAGGATGATACAAGGCTATTGGCCCAGATGTCCTCATAAGCATACCCAGATTTATGCCCACGTCTCTTCAAAGTCAGCACCTGTCTCTCCTGTCCAACTGGGGCACAGATGGGATCTCAGGGGTGTCTTTTCTGTTTCCCATGCAGTCATCCAGCTTCTTCTTAAAGAGGGCTAGAGAGGTACTCTGCTAAACATGTGAAGGGAGTGTATTTTACAGACAGTGCATTGTTTGGGACATAAACCTATTCTTGCTATGAGGTTTGAATCCGTAGTATCGATCTACGTTAAATTTAAAAATACAAATAATGATACTTCATAGCCTAGTCTTTAGCACCAGTTATTGAGATTATACGATAGCTGAGTGCCAATTTTATTCGTCATGTTTATTTTTAGAGCGGCGCTTTATATTGCGCACCTCATATTGCGCACCTCATTTCTTTGTTTGTAGTATTTATTTTAATTTATGACTTCAGTTTTTGATTGAATGGGATTATTTATAAGATCCATTTGTGTCTTATAGGATATATACATATTTTGGACACTGGTTGTGTCTTGACTTTTTAATGTTAGAACCTAAGTATAGTCATAGATTCTGTGACTATACAATTTTCGCCATGGTTAGTATGGCAGCGTTCTTGCTGTGCTAAGCATATTACTTGGCTAGATGCTACAACATGATGGTTCCTTCTCCTGGATGTGCAAACCTACTATGGCACAAGTACAAATATACTTGACTGTAGGTTTGTTTTAACAAAGAATGTTGTTTACTAAAGGCCCTTGATTAATATGTTGAGACGATGTAGCCCTTATTGCAATTCTTATGACTATATAAATGTCAATGTTTTAATTGTCCTGAAATAAGCATCTATATCAGATGTAATAATATATAATGGGAACATGCTTTTAGAAACGAGCTAGGACTACTAAATAGAAATTTAGTGGAAGCTATACTATAGATTGCTTTCTTTCCTAAATATGGGCATGGCTTCCTGATTTGATTTACGGAGGAGTAATGCCGATGTTTGAACAATTTCATGTATTTCATTAATTAATGTGATATACTATAGATTGCTTCTTTTTCTAAATATGGGCATGGCTTCCTGGTTTGATTTATGGAGGCGTAATGCCGATGTTTGAACAACTTTATGTATTCCATCAATTAATGTGGTATTCATTTAAATGAGAGATATAATGATGTGTTTTAAACGAAATATTTAATAGATTTTTCATGTTGGTTTTAAATATAATGTTAGATAGTTGAAAACAGCATTATTATTTTATTTATTCAAGTTTTATCATTGTAAACGAGCTTATAGTTTGTTAATTGATCATAATTAATGGGATTAATTGATTAACTATGATAAGGGGTTTCTATAAAAGAAAATGGAATTCTTTGAATGATTGTAACCTGATGAAGCACAACTTGTTTGTGTGAAAGCGCTCGTTCCTGTTCTACTTTTACAATAAATGTTATTTGGATTATATCGTGGTGGTTTCAAGCAGTTTTTTTCATCAACACAAACCTATTCTGCCAACAAGTACTATTCATATCAAAGACCAGGTGGGGTCCTTGTGTGCGGGTTGCATGAGTGAGGTTCGTATTACAAATATGCAGCAACTCCATCAACGCTGATTTGGAAATGGCTTTGTACGCCAGACACAGGTCACCTATGATCAGTCTGTATGAGACTGAGGAGAGGGACAGGGCTTTCAGCCTATCTGTATAGGATAAGTGTTGCAGACCCTGGATTTTCCTAGTCAAGAACCTCTGTGGTCTCTGCAACTGCTGAGTGTGCTTGGCAAGGTACATGCGAAAGGAACCATTGTACTCTGTAATGGGTCTGATAAGGGAGGAGTAGAGCGATGTTATGGCCTCCTGGTTCCTGGATGACATACCCTTACTTGTGAGGTGGGCCATGTAGACATTCTTCCATACAATGGAAGCAATGTGGTTGGAAACTGTCAGGTTGCTATCAACCTTGGCACACAAGTTGCCTCACGACTGATTGCATGCTCAGTACATTATTATTACTGTCATAACTAATGTGGATGACATCTACCACAACAGGGATAAAGATGTCATCAGTTTGGATAAGGGCCTCTTGGAGGATACTCACATCACTAGGGGAATGTAAGACAGTGTAACAAATAAACCAAAGCAGTGAAGAAAAAGCTCAGTTCATAAATATAACAGTCACCAGCAAAATATGATAGGAACTCAGCAACGCAAAAAATAACACAAAAGTTGTTTATTCAAACAAAGCTTTCAGGTAGAAAACTCTTCATCAGTGTATAAAAGCAGCATCTAACATCCTCACTTTATATAACACACAGCCATAAATTAATCATTTACATATGCAAAACATTTAAAGAACCATAGCATTCATATAAAATTTCAGCATTTGATTACCATATTATTACAAAAGACATGAATAAAAAAAATGTCCATAAATGTGTTTCCTATGAACATATTTATATATATATATATATATATATATATATATATATATATATATATATATATATACTTTTTTATTTTTTTTATTTTTTACATTTATTTTATTTTACATTTGTTGACCGGGCTAGTCTGGCTGGATATATGTCCATTTTCAGCAGAGGCCCGAGGAGAAAAGCTCCACTAATATAGACTAGTAACTGGCATAAAACAACAAATTATAAGAAGCTACAGAACTATTTACAAGTAGCATAGCAACAGTATGGAATCAATTTAACAGAAAAAAAAATACCACGAGGATCCCTAACCCTACAATCTGAGTGATGCAGGAATTTGGATGCAGAAATAAAAAAACAAACACTAGAGTCTATACAATATTTACAGTATTAACAAATATGGTGAGCATTTTGTGCATGAGCAAATAGTTATAAGACCCAGAAATACACAGTAAGAAGTAACAAACAAGGTTTAGATAGTAGATGAGATGACAGGTTGGAGTAATATATCAAGTATAGAGAGAACGAGACCGATATAGGAATAGTAATGTCCAAGTAGATGCCAGGTGAGCTACAGATGAGGAGAAGTAGTATTGAGAGAGACAAGTAGAAGAGATGGGTGTATAACAGTAGGGAATTGAGAGAACTTTACTGGAAGAGAAGTATAATATATAAGTTGGATGCTGGGGTCAGTCGGGATTTGAGCAAGGCCAAAGCCAGTGAGTTTTGAAACGGTCCTTTAAATGTTTCTTGAAAAGTTGAGATGAGACTAAAGTAGTTAGTTCTGAGGGAAGTTTATTCCAGTATGAGCCAACAACATTTGTGAACAAGGAGTCACCAGATTTATTGTTAGATTTGAGAGTTTTTACTAGCAGTTTGTTAGCTGAGCGAAGGGAAGTAAGATTCTTGTAAGGGGCTACAAGGTTGTTCAGTATGGGTGTATTAGTGTGGTAGTAGAGAATTTTATGGGTGATAACTAATTGATGTAGAAGAATAAGATTTTGAAGTTCAAGCCAGCCAAGGTTTTTGAGATTAACACAATGATGGGTACGAAATGGGGAACCTGTGGCAAACCTAGCAATGCTATGGTAGGATGTGGCTAGTTTATGAAGGTTAGATTTTGATAGGTTGATAAAAGATGGAGAGGCATACAATAATGTAGAGTTGAGATGAGTTTGGGCTAGAGACACCCAGGTAGTTGCTGTAAGAAAGGGCTTAAGTCTGTAGAGGGCACCTATCTTTTTATTAACTGCTTTGATGGTTAGGTCAATGTGGGAATCAAAGTTTACTTGATTATCTATTGTAAACCCTAGCAGTTTAGTGGAACAATCAAGTGTAATGATAGTGCCATTGTAAGAGACAATAGAAAAGGAGAAAGGGGCAGACTTAAGGGTTGGAGAAAAAAGTAATAATTTGTTTTTTTTTTGGGATTGAGGAAAAGACAGATTTGTTGAAACCAGTTTTCTACTGCTGTAAAGACTTTTTGGGTGGAAGAATGGAGTTCAGCTGGAGATGCAGCAGTACAGATGAGTGTTGAATCATCTGCATACTGAATGCATGTGGATGTTGGGAGGGAAATAGACAGGTTATTTATAAATATGTAGAAGAGAAGGGGACCTAAGATGGATCCTTGGGGGACTCCGATTGTGACAGGGAGCAGAGAGGATAGATGGTTGTCCCAAAGGACTGATTGTTTTCTATCTTTCAAATAGGAGTTAAACCAGCGCAATGCCAAAGAGTCAAGAGAAAGAGATTTCAAAGTGTACAGCAGAAGGTGGTGGTTGACCATATCAAAGGCTTTAGAGAGGTCGAGAAATAAAGCAGAGGAGAATAGGTTGTTATTGCGATTTTTGTTGATGGAGTCTGTAAAAGAGAGAAGAGCAGTGGAAGTGCTATGGAAAGGTCTAATACCATGTTGGGTGTCTGCCAATAGATTATTATGTAGAAGGTGATGTAAAAGTTGATGGTGTATGTATATACATATGTATATAAAAAAGGGGGGTGTGCTCTAATAAAAATTAATATAGGCACATTTGCTTGTGTTTCATTACAGGCTTAATTGTTGTTACTGGATTCAAACCAGGGAAAAATAAGCATTCATTCTAAGTATTCATTCTAGTTCTCTATTTTCCAAACTGTTATTTAAATCACCTCCCCTGATGCTAGCAAACACCTGATCAATAACACTAAACCTACAATTATGCTCCACACCATGTTCAAAAACATGCTTAGCTAGGGAGTTGGTACTTATATTTCTTTTAATATCAGATCTATGCTCAATAATCCTGTCTTTTAACTTCCTCATTGATTTGCCAATATAAAAAGAAGATCATTTGATGCGTGTGGCAAGATAAACTATATGTGAGGAGTTACAAGTGGCAGGACAAGAAAACTTAAATGTTTTGCCAGTCAGTGGATGAATAAATAGCATGCTTTTATTTATAACCTCACAACATGAACAGTTATGGCATAGAATAGTACCTGAAAAACTGTATTTACATCTTGGAGTATTATTATAAAAATCTTTATAGCACAGTTTTTAAGACTTTGGCAGTTGCGATACGAAAACCTGGGGTAATTACCCATAAGTTTCTCTAGCTCAGGTTAAGATGTTAATATACTCCAATTAGTTCTAATAATGCCTTTGATAGTTGAAGAGGCTCTAGTGTATGTCATGATATACCTAATAACCTCATTAGCAGTTGGCTGAGTCTGAGTGCTAGTAAGCTGTTTAACCCCGAAACTGGGTCTAGCAGAGGTAGATCTCAAAGTTAGTACATGATCTATTTCTTGATCAAGTTTGTCGCTATTATATCCTCTATCAAGGAACTCCAGCTTGGTTTTATCCTCTGCAACCAACATTTATTTGTATCAGAATTTAGTCTGCTTATCCGAATAACTTGACCCTTGCTAATCCCTTTAAATATATGGGGTGCATGCATACTAAAACTATGTAGAAACCTGTTCCTATGGACATATTTCTTGTAAACAGTAGTTGACATATTAAAATCATAAAAGTCTATAGCAATATCCAAAAAATAATGGTCTCAAGTGAACAAGTCATAGAAAAATTCAAAAATTCTGTGCTAGAGTTTAAATATACCAAGAATTTGTTCAGTTCAACATTATTTCCATGCCAAATAAAGAAATGATCATCCATAAATTTTTTGAAACACTTAATTTTTGAATAAAAGTTTACAGGCCTATTATAAATAACCTCATTTTCTCATTTATTAAGCAGTAAATTGGTGTATGCATTTACAACGGGTGTGCCCATTGCCACCCCATGTACTTGATGGTAACATTTGTTGTCAAAGACAAAGAAATTATTACTAAGGACTAAATCCAATAGCTCACAAATAGTCTCTATATATCTATTAGTATAACTGCCATTACTATGCATAAACTCTCTAAAGGCATTTATGCTATAAGTATTTGGAATTGTGGCAAATAATGATTGTATATCTAAGGTAACCATTAAAAAACTTTCATCTTGGTTCCTACACGAAAACCACTCATATAGATGATTTAAAAAGTCATTAGTATCTTTTGACCTTCAATAAAAGACCTGACAAAGTTTTTTGTAAATACATGGAGATAGGCTCCCTAATCCACCCCCTGACTATTGCTGGCAAATGTAAGACAGTGGCCAGCTTGCAGTCATCTGGAAACCTGGTCAGCCAGAAACCACTGGTTTTGGCTTGCACTTCAGAAAAGTATAGCTCAAACAGTAGATGCCCCCAGACCGATCCTTGGCATACACTGCTCTTTAAGGGTCTTCTAATAGAGCTGGCTTCCACTACTTTGACTGAGTGGGTACTGTCATTGAGGCAGTTAGCTACCCATCTGGTAACATACAGGTTGATGCCTAGCTGTGCAGGCTTATGTATTATGGCCAACTGGGGATAATTATCAGATGTTTTGGGTAGGTGAAGGTAGGCAATGTGCACCGTCTTCCCCTCGTCCATGTTTTTTTGTTGACCGCTTCAAAGAAGTCAACCAGGTTTAACAGGCCTGATCTCCCTTTGACAATACCAAACTGTGTGGGCTCAAGCATTTTGAGGTTGCCGATGTCCCTGTTTATAAGGTCCTGGATAATGCATTTCATGGCCTTGCAGATCAGGTTAGTTAGGCTGATGTGCATATGATTGGCTGGTTAAGGGGATGCTCTACCTTTGTGTAGAGGGATGACAGTGGTTGTCCTCCGTGCAGATGGGATGACACTGGTGCTCAGGCTTTGGTTGACTACAGTGTGTAATGGAGCTGAGAGCTCATGCCTGAGATCATGTCGGATGCAGCCAGGGATGTTATCAGGTCCCATGGAGACTTCAGTTTGTTGCCTTTGAGAGGGCATTATGGACCTGCTCCCTGATGAGGGGATGGGCAGGTGCTGTGCATGTCCTCCTTTACATATAGGAGGATAGAAGGATGAGGTTTTCACTTAACATGTCTGCAGCAGGTTGGCTATATTTACGGTGTATCTGTATGTGGCATTATTGACCACCAGTACAGAGCAGATTTGGGTATTGCCTCTGAGATTGCAGACATATGTGAAGAAGGTCTTGTGATTGGCCTTGGTGGATGTGTCCAATTTGCACTCAAAGTTAGCCTTAGAGTAATTCACCTGTAACCTTATTTGCTTGTTGAGACAAAGGTGAGATTGCTTCCAATTTGGCACCTGCTCCTTCTTGGCCCTGTACAGCAAATATCGCTGTTGTCCACCACAGATTTTTACTCTACCTTGAGGGAGATGATTTTATCCTGTCAGGTATTACTGAATCTATACAGCTATGTAGGTACCAGAGGTGGCTTGTGCTATATGACTGCAGGACTGCAGCCTCCCCACCTGTAGAAAGAAAGAAAAAAAGAAAAGAAAAAAAAATCACAAGTCTCGGAGCTCCACGCATGTGTGCTTGGAGTACCTGGTACTCACAGAACTCCAGACTGCTGTGTTAGGCAGTCCGGAAAGGGGAGAAAGTCATCTCTGCCCTGCAGCCCAGAAGTCTGTGCAATGACAACTGCACAGAACAGAAGGACACCGGACTGCATCGCTCGCAGGTTGGAGCCTCCAGCCTACTCTCACAGGGAAACTAGCTGGCCAGGATAACCGGAAACCAGCCATTAGCTTGCACTGGCTAAGGAGCCTGCCTAGCGGATTCAGGACTGCTGCTACTGAGGAGGAGACTGCCTAGCAGATTCAGGTAGGGTGTGTGTGTGTGTGTGTGTGTGTGTGTGTGTGTGTGTGTGTGTGTGTGTGTGTGTGTGTGTGTGTGTGTGTGTGTGTATGTAGGCATGCATATGCATGTATGTGTATGTCTGTGATGTGATTAGGTCTAAATACATATTGTTTATCATTTAGAATATAGTACTTCTGAATATATTCCACAGTCTGCTCTTATGTTATTTTTCAAGAAATTTGGGAGACGGGCACACCTTTCCTAATAGCCTGAAATTGTTAGCTTTACAGGGTGAGGATCCCTGGGAAAGGAGAATGATGGTGGCATGTTTGAATCTAAGGAAGATAACTTGGCAGGATACCTTAAGACAGATTTTATATTCCAAGAACAATACTTTTTTCTTGAAGTAAATAATTTATTTTTCAGATAAAAATAAGGGAACTGGTTACTATACACACTAATAACCCCCTGCTCCTTTATATCAGAATAGCAACCCTCATCTCTATTATACTTTCTATCTGACCTTGGAATGTTCCAGCCTGGAAGGCAGAGCTGAACATCAATGATGTCTTGCAATAGCCACACCTCCATAATGGCCAAAATATCAGGCTCATACAACCAGCTACACAGTGGATGTATGGGGATGTTTATAGTCCCAGGCTTTGCTCTTGTACAATGCATGTTTGCAGAGGGTGCAGCTTCACCTATATGTAAACATCTGAGTGCCAACTACAAGTGATGACTACAGCAATGCAAAAGTCTGTGTGAAGGAACACATGCTTTCTACAACTGCTTAACATGGAAAACATAATGAATAAGTTACAATGGAACTGTGTGTGTGTGAAATGCCCAAGTTGATATATACTGGTGACTAGAGAGAACACATTGTGGTGGGTAGAGAATACTCAGGCTTGAACCCTGTACCTTGGGTGCAGGTGGCAAGAGTCTGAATTCCCTACCTACCACCATTTGTAAAAAACTTGCAAATTTTTGCCTCATATTTGTTCTGTGTTTGTTTTGCCTTGCAAAGTTAGTAGTGCAGTGGTGCACTGGTAGCATTGTTGCCTGACAGCTACAGGTTCTCTGGTTTGATTTGTGGTCGGGGTGCCTTCTGTGTGGAGTCTGCATGTCCTCCCATCTTACAAATGCATGTATCTGGAGTGTTTCTCCCTGCTCTGCTAAAAGTTGGCTTTTGTTCCAAGTCAGAGTTTCCTGGTTAACAAATGTTAAATAAAAATAACAGGCATTTGAATTTCAGACTTCATATTCTTCAGAAAGTACATGGTACCACAAAACCTTTTATTCTAGCAATTTTCTAATTTTATAGCATGGATATTTGAAATTTGTCCCTATTTTTGGGACTGTATTCCCCCATTATTGGCTTTGTTCAGGTTTTTTGTACCAAGGCTGAGAGCTATGGTGAGAACTGAATTCACTGAATATGTTTGGGGGCTGTATAACCCATTACTTGCTTTGTCCAGGTGTTTTTTGCTAAGAGGTTGAGAGCTATGGTGAGAACTGAATTCACTGAATATGTTTGGGGGCTGTATTCCCCCATTATTGGCTTTGTTCAGGTGTTTTGTGCTAGGAGGTTGACAGCTATGATGAGAACGGAATTCACTAAATGGTAGCCATTTAAGTTTCAGTCTTCCTCTCTTTCACAAAGCAGCTGATTTGGCATAGTGGTATGTTGCTCTGACTATTTTGCACAGGGTCCCCTGGGTTTAAGACTTGGCAGTGAAATGTATGGTGGTAACACAGTATTTTATTCTAGAAACTATGAAACATTACACAAGCAATGTTTAAAATGTGTCCCTGGTTTTGGGGCTTTTGTCCCCTCCCCAAATGAATTTTGGCTTTTTCCAGATTTCTTGAGCTGCAAAGTTCAGAGAAACAGCTGAGTGTCGAGTAGATTTTACAAGGATCTGAGAGCTGCAGGGGACAAAAGTTTAGTGCTACTTCTGCTGAATTGGATCATATTGTTAATAGCACAGCAGGTAGTTTACTTGCTTTTGATGCAGAAGGCTGTGGGTTCTACTTCAACAGTAGACAGATGTGTTGCTGATACTGTGTTGTAAAGGGGGTGGATGCTACAGTCCTTCTTTGCAAAGATGCCTAGTAACTATGAACCTGTTATCAGATTGCCATCCATTCCCTATTGCAATATTACTAGCTTATCTTTTTTTTAATGCAACATAGGCAATTTATTCCTCAAGGACAACAGGCATATTATTTGTAGATGAAACAATGACATATAAAGTTGTTTGCTAGCAGCAACCTCTTCATTAGTTACAGATTTCTTTAATGTGGAATTATTTAGATGACTTTTACTTCTTTAGAGATTGTGCATATTTACTGATATTGGTGGACTGTAGAAGTTTGAGTAGACTTTTATGATGGAAATGTTCTGAATTGAGCAGTTTTGTCATTATTGGTGCATGCATTTTGTTTCATTGTTTACTGGAAAAATGTTCAAAATAATAAATTTAAAATGACCTCTAACAACTGCACTGTATTGTACAAGGAATATAATTTAATACAATCAGGAAGGTGTATCAAAGAGCATGTGTATATTTCATGTTCAAAGGGCTTATGATTTGAAAACAGCCCAAATTTAATCTTTATCTGCTACTGGCAAAATGTATTTTCTTTGAATGTAGGTTTCAATGCTGTTTCAATAAATATGAGTTTCAAGGGCAGAGAAGTTTTAATGCTAAGTCTGTTTTCATTTTGAGTCTGCATTGCTTTGTTTAGCAGATATCTATTAGGGTTTGTGTGGTAAAATGCAAAATAAAACTTTCAAATGAAATCCAGATCATTGCAGAAGTAAAGCAATATGCACTGTACAGTGTTTATGGCAAATGGGGCAAAATAACCAAGGAATGGGACATTGGAATGGCTGCAGGGAGGAGGCTCCATTCGACCATGATTTTGTGAGAGGGGAAGGGCAGCAAACTCAGACAGCCCCGGCTGAACTATACCACTCAACTGTCCAGATTTTTGCAGAATTAATAGATTTTTGCTTCTTATTTTTGGTTTGTTCCTCATAAAATGTGTGGTTTGCTGGTAAATCATTTAGGAATGAAGTCACTAAACAATGGCAGACATTGAGTTTCAGACGTCATAACCTTCAGAAAAATGCATGCTAAAGCAATACCTGTTATTCTATGAACTGTCTTAAGTTTATACAAGAGCAATTTTTAGAACTGTTTGTATGTTCCCCCAATATATTTGGTGTTGTCCAGATTTCCTGCATTAAGAGGGTGAGAGGTACATGCAAATAAATCGCTTTATAGAATTAGGAATATCCATACCTCTCAACTGTCCCCAATTTTGGCTCAAAATCTTGCTCTGCCCCTAATAATCTCTCTGCATCCGCAAAATGGCAATTTTGGAAGAAAACTTGGAGGGTTTACAATTATAAATAACTGTAATGATCAAAGTTATAGTTAACTTTTATTTTAGAAATGCATGTAGATGGTCTTATTTTGTCAGCTGCTCAAGTTAACAGTACTAATATTAAAAAAGTGTCCCTTCTTTGACAGGTTCCCAGCTGTATTGTGTGGCAATTTTATATTTTTGCATCACATTTTTTGTCTATTTTTCATAAAATTGTGTTTTTCTGGCAACTTATTAAAGATTGAGGTTAGAAAATAATGGCAGACATTTGAGTTTCAGATTTCATACTCTTCAGAAAATTCATACTAATGCAAGACCTACTATTCTATTATCTTTCTAAGTTTATAAGAGCAATATTTAAAAATTGTCCTTATTTTTGGGCCTGTGTCCCACTTCTATGTATGGCTTTGTCCAGATTTCTTGCTCTGAGGTTGAGAGGTAAGAGTGTCAGAGCCATCACCGTTAGCCAGAGACATTTCAAATTGTGACATACTTGTTGCACCCCACTCCCTACTGTAGTGGCTCTGGATGTGTCCAAGCAAGGGAAGGAGCAGTTCTGCAGTGTAAGTGTGCAGAGTATTCCCCCATCTAAGCTATACCTCAAGAAAGACAGTGGCTTTTCAACTGTCCTTGATTTTGCAGAATGTTTTGGTTTTCTGTCATATTTTTATACTGCTGATTTATGCTTCTTATTATTCAGAAAATGCATGCTGTTGCAGTGCCCTCTTGCTCTGTGTGTAAGTAGCAATGCTTTAATGACCATCAGGTAAGCTTGTCAGAGATTGTAAGATGCATGTGAGCTTTAATAAGCATACTGTTAAAGAATTACTGACATTGAAAGCCTTTTTGTTGTTGCCATGCAGAGAATATTTACATAACTAGATAACGTATAAGCCTTAGGTATTGAAATGCATATGACAGTATTTGTAATAAAGGAGAGGATAACAGTATTTTCAGAAGCTTATTACATTTGTTGGAGACTTACAGTCATCTTTGCAGGCTTTACCCATAAACTAAACAGAATGCCAATCTATCATGTGTGGTCCATAACTTGTGCAGTAATCCTTTAAGCAATTTATCTTGAGCTTGTTTCTTGTTTGCTGTTCATTTTTTACTTTGATCATGTCTTCCCCACAAACAAGTAGACAGTTGCTGTAAGGCAGCAGGTCTTTTTTGGATAAGAAACATTTTTACAAGTGGGGGTATCACAGAGATTGCTACTTTCAGCATGTTCCTTGGTAATTTTATAAAGCTGAATATAAATTATAATTAGAATTGCAGTGCAAGGAGAAGTGGTTTGAGCTGAGTGCTGCTTGTTTTTTATACTTGATTTTGACTCGTATTCCAGTAATGTATTTAAAAAGTAATTTATTTTTTCATACCTCACAGCCTTTGTGTTTCCATCTAGATATTAAGTAAGTTGTCATGTAGCCAAAGCATTGAAATATTTTTTTCTTCTACACTTCATTTTGTCTTGATTGGACTCTCATAATGACGGTTTGGCACCCAGGGCAGCATATTTAATTTAAGCTCCAGTTGTGGTTTTGAGAATAGCTCCACCCCTTTCTAGTTGGCTACACCCCTTCCCTTTGGCCCCACCCATTCAGCTGTCTCCTGCAGGCCCCCATTAATTTGAAGTCACCAGCTGCCACTGGTAGGTACTCATATAGTTTGTTTGTGTAGGCTTGGACATTACTGGTAGTTCCAACTGAAGGGATGGTCGCTGTGAAGCTACTTATACCTACTCTGATGAGATTGCAGTCAGTTTTGGAAAACTGTTTTTGTTTGACCCTGACAAGGGGGGGGGGTGACCTCAAAAGTGATGGCTTTATGGTCAGATCTTACCAAGGAGGATGGCACTGTAGGAGTGCTACAGTGGCTACACATGTTGGTTAGGACCAGGTACAGGATATTTCCACCTGTCATAGGGGTGTTGACCAGCTGATCCAATACATTGACATTGAGAAAGCCGAGGAATCTCTGTGCATTCATGTTTGGCTAGAATAGTTCTTGCATTCTATGGTTGGGTAGTTAAAGTCACCCAGGATCAGGGTAGAGGGTTGAATGCTGATAGATTCACGTAAGTCCAGATAGGTGTAGTGGGTGTCCTGAGTCAAGTTTGGAGGTCTGTAGCTAACTATGATTTGAATAGGTGTTTTGGCAGCAGTTAACTCCACTTGGGGTGTCTCCTGTGTATCATACCGTTTGACCAGCCTGGAGGTATGCATGAGTATGATAAAGTTTGAAACTCCACCTCCTTTGGCTTTGCAACCCTCTATTTGGGGTCTGATAGTATGGTAGGATGAGTAACCTGGCAAGGTTAGTGTGCTGTCCACAGCTTCAAACAAGATTTCAGTGACTGCACAAATGTCAGCATCCTACAGGACAAGGAATGCTTGCCATGACTTTAGTTTCATGCTAAGACTCCTAGCATTTAGCAGAATTACCTTTATATTTTGTTTATAATAAGCTTTCGTGCTGATAATTTAATTCAGCAGGTTAGGATGTAGTGTATGCTACAGCAAACAAGGTGTACCAATGTCAGAAAAACCCAGTTCAAATGAACAGTCACAATGAGCCTTTCACCAGCAATTTTTAGCTCAGAAGGGTATAATGTAGCCTCTCCTCCCCCAACAGTGCAAACCGCAAACCTTCTTCATGTAAAACAACTGGCCTGAAGCCCATGTGCTTAAACGCAATGCTTAGCATCACAGAATTACATCAGGCAACTAACAAGCAGTATTAAATGCAGCAGAATAAGTGCAATTGAGTCACTGTATGAACAGGCAGGCGACAGCAAATTGAAGTAATACAGTTGGACTAGACAGAAAAATAGTAAAATGTTTTTTGTTTATAGGTTATGTGGGAAGGGATGAAACAAGATAATTTCTGGTTGTGAAAAGAAGGGGGTGGGGATGGCCCTCCCAAATTATCTCTGTCTACTCAGTAAGATAAGCTGATGAGATACGACTGGGAGATGTGTTCAAAATGAGATTTGTAGTGGGGGCGGCCAAGTCACAGGCCAAAAAATATTGAACTCAACAAGGGGGAACCCTTACAACTCCAACAGAACAGAAAACATTTAACAAAACAAATGCAATACTGGAATAAGATACAAAATAGATGGGACCAAAGCTTAACTAAAGAACTTCAAATCAATATTAAATGCAGAGATGACTGATACTCAGAGCACTGCACAATACAGACACACTTCAACTAACTAAGGATATATGCAATTAAGAGCAATGTTGTGTCTCAGCTCCTCACACTACTTAGCTACTGCTATTCACATGTTTCAAAGGAATTCTTTGGTAACTTTTGTTAACAGACCCTAGCCAAGAATTGTTAAAAGTACAACAGATCAGAATACGTATAACCAAACAAATGTAATACTACAATAACATACAAACAACAAGTCATCAACGCTTAAATACTGAGCTTCAAATCTAAATTACATGCAGAGATAACTGATATTCAGAGCAATGCAGACCACACAAACATCAGGCAGTTATACCATATTGCCATATATATGTAAACAATGCCACATTTGCTTAGTTCCTATACAACATGCAAAGCTGTTTGTGTGTGACAGGTCTAAAAGTAATAATCCACATTAATGCTGCAATATCTCATATTACATCAGTGTTTCTCACCTGCTTTCATTTCACAGGCAAACAGCACAGGCTAACATACTTATCTGTGTCAGGTGTATATATCTGTATGATGTGTGTGTGGCACTGGAAGTTATGACACAGTTAAACATTTTACCAATTTCAGCTTAGTAATTATAATCAACCTAATAATAATTTATTAAAGGTAAAAAGCAGTCCCCCTGACAGGCAAACACTCCTTCCAAGAAAGTTAAGGAATAAATATTAAATACGTCAGTTATGGAAGAAGTGAAGCTGGGCAGTCCACAGGTGTATCGCTCTGGATAACTCCAAATGAATAAATCAACCAAAGTACATCCAAATAAAGCGTAAAATTCTGTAGTTCACACAAACAATTTATTGCAACGGACAAGCGCTTTCGCTAAACATAGCTTCTTCAGGTCACTTTAATAAATGCAGAGACAAGGTTGCTCAATATATAGGTATATCAATCAACCAATATATGAACCAATTACAAATTTAAAAGGAAAATGTAAAAACAAGGTATATGTGTATATGATGTATGGATCTAAAAACATATAGCAATGCACCTTTGTTAAAAACCAAGCTAAACTTGTAAGGCTATATGTATAAAAAAGGAATATATATATAGTAAATATGTATATATAGATATATAAATTTAGAGACAGAATAAGAGAGCATGTATATCACATTAGGAAAGGGTCATTACATAATGCTCTAGCTAAGCACGTCAATGCTAACGACCATACACACACTTTTTTATTTAGGGCCCTTGAAGTTTTAACACCTAATAAGGGAGGTGGTGACATTAGAAGTGATACTGAGAGCAAAGAGAGTGATTGGATTGTCCGACTAAGGGCTGATAGTGGGTCAGGTTTGAATGAAAGAGCATCGATCAAGCCTAGACTTAGGAAACGCAGAAATATTAAGTGATTTGAGCTCTAAGAGCATTATTATTATGTATATACACCCTTTGAAAAGTGATATGCACATTTTTTAATGATTCACTAAGTATTTTTCCTTGATATATTGCCTTAGTATATAGATATATACTCAGCATTTTTTATATATATATTTTTTAGAAAGTCTTTTATGTTATTTATACATATTTATATGCTTTGCTTTTGAACTATGCTATGATTTATGTACTGTCATATATTTGTTTATGTATATGTTTTTTGTAATGTGACAGACGATATTATGACAGCACATTTCTAATGATCTATTCAGTGTTTTGATAACTCTTGATAATTTATTTATAATGCATAGACTAGTTATTTTTAACATTTTTATTAGCCTAGTAGAATTTATGATATTTATGTATTAGGAATATATACCGATATACATGGTGCACCGATGTGTTCTTTATATTTATATCTATATATACATATTTACTATATGTATATATTCCTTTTTTATACATATAGCCTTACAAATTTAGCTTGGTTTTTAACAAAGGTGCATTGCTATATGTTTTTAGATCCATACATCATATACACATATACCTTGTTTTTACATTTCCCTTTTAAATTTGTAATTGGTTCATATATTGGTTGATTGATATACCTATATATTGAGCAACCTTGTCTCTGCATTTATTAAAGTGACCTGAAGAAGCTATGTTTAGCGAAAGCGCTTGTCCGTTGCAATAAATTGTTTGTGTGAACTACAGAATTTTACGCTTTATTTGGATGTACTTTGGTTGATTTATTCATTTGGAGTTATCCAGAGCGATACACCTGTGGACTACCCAGCTTCACTTCTTCCATAACTGACGTATTTAATAATAATTTATGTTTCAAGGCAATACAACAACTTGTAGCTGTAGGCATTTATGTGTATTTGATGCACTGAAACAGATTCCTATTAGAAGAGCAAACTCTTAAAATAGCAAACGCTCTTCTATCGAACTTGAAAACCCGAAACCGCAAAATGTCGAAGGCATGGAACAGCGATTTTTTTCCAAGGGAAAAAAAACTCTGGGCCCGTCTCAGGATTTTGCTCTTTTCTCCATTGTGGTGTAATCTCGGAGTTGGTATATTTAAGTTGGGGGGTGTGGGGTGAGAAGCACTTTATTTTGCTTGTACATTCTTTTTTTTTTTTTTTTTTTGGATCAGCGATTTTTTCCCTGGGAAAAAAAACTGCTGATCCAAGCCTTTGTCATTTTAAAGTTTTGGTTTTTCAGTTCGATAGAAGAGTGTTCACTATTTTAAGCATTCGCTCTTCTACTATAGACCCATTGAAACTGAAATAACACATTTGTAAAACTAGTACAGCTAATTTACTTGACACTTTGCAACTCATGTCTATATGTTTGAGGATTCCATCTTCTACTATTAATACATACATGTGCACAGTTAATACTTGACATACATTTCTGTTATTTGTAGGTATGGCACACTGTGTTTACACTCTTGCAGCTCAGTCATACCTATCGACCTGTTAAAGCAAGACATCTAGATGAAGGCACAAATAAATGGGGGGCAAAGCCACAAAAATAGTGACACTTTATAAATATTGCTGTAACACACATATACAGTTGATAGCAAAGTAGGTTTTGCATTCATAGGAATACTTTGAAGAATATGACGTCTGACATTCAAATGTATGCTATTATTTTATTACTTCAGTTTTTAATGATTTGCCAGTGATTTGCCAGACAATACACAACTGTATGAGAAAATGACTACAAATATGAGGCAAACATGTGGTCAGCCTGCAAAACTCTGTACAGTTGCAAGGTATGAGCTCAGTACATAACATACAGTTCAACACACACCTCTGCACCAGTTGTTTACTATGCACATAACCTATATAGTTCTTTAAATTTGTTAAATAAGCATATGTTTCATAGTAATATTCACAAGTGACACATTGATATTTAAAACATCCCAGGTAGCTGGCCTGGCAGTGTCACAGTCAGTATTGTACAACAGGCACTCCAGTAATATCCAGTAATAGTCATATGTAAGCTGTCCTTTGCTGGGGTGACTCAGGGGCCAGAGCTGTGATCTATGTCACTGCAGACAGAGCCATCAGGGATGGCTGTAGGTGCTGGACAGCAATGTCAGTCCAGCAAGTCTTGTTGAGACCTAGTGTTTAACTTCCTATTTCCCATGATTGCACCCCCCCATCTGCATTACATTACATGCTTAATTGTTTGACATACCTGTTATAGTGCTGTATTGTTTTCTCAGAAAAATCCACAAGTGTTGCTTCCTCTATTCACAGTCTGTCTTTCCAGAAAAAGGTTCAGACCTGTTTTGCATAGGCAGCAGCTTGTCTTTTGTAGGTAATGCTTATGAGCAGGTGCTGGTCTGTGCAACAATCGGTGTCTCCCACTTGCTAACTGCATCCAGAACAGCTGTGTTGTCTTTCCATTAGCCAATGGCATGGCAACACAATGCTATAATTAAGTCATTCATGTGGGCCTTGCCCCATTTCATTGCCTGTGAGGAGGACATTATGGAGGTGTGGGAGTTACAGCATCACAGAGGGTAGATGGAAATACTGTCCACTGTTTGAATTGATGTGCTATGTCCACAGTTGTGCATGCTATGTCTGCATACCTGTCAACCTCTTAGCACAAGAAATGTGGAGAAAGCCCAACAAAATGGGGGACAAAGTTCCAAAATTAGGGACAGGTTGCAAGTATTGCTGTTATAAAGTTAGAAACTTGCTAGAGTAACAGGGTTTGTTTAAACATGCATTTTCTGCATGATTTTAAGTCTGAAACTGGCATGTATATGACATACCTCTCAATTGTCCAGATTTTCACAGAATATCCAGACTTTTGGCTCTTATTTTTGCTCTGTTCCTCATACATTTTTTGGAGGGGCAAATCACTAGGATGATCCGAGGATTGATGTAACTAAATAATGAAATCCATTTGTGTTTCAGACTTCATATCATTCAGAAAATGTATGTTAAAACAAACCCTGTCACTCCAGCAACTTTTTAAGTTTATAACACCAATATTTAAAATATAGCCCTATTTTTGGTCATCTGTCCCCCAATTATGTCAGGCTTTGTCCAGATTTCTTGCCCTAAGAGGTTGAGAGGTATAGTATATCATTATTTAGTGACTTCATTCCTGATATCATCCCTGTGATTTAGCAGAATCCCAGAAATGTTATGAGGAAGAGGCCATAAATATGAGATCAAAACCTGGACATTCTGTGGAAATCTGTACAGTTGAGAGTTATGTATGTCTGGCTATTGTTAAACTTTTAGGATTGTGTAGCAGTGTAGTGTGTAAATGTTTGTTGGACTGAGTAGAGAGATGGGAAGATGTCAGTGTCATAGATCCTTTTCTATCTGACTGTGCATGCTGCTACAGTTGCTGGTGGTCTATCAGCTGTGTATGTTTGTAGGGGCAGACTGAGACATGTCCCTTAAAACCTCAGGATTCCAAGTACACTGTGACTTGTAGAAGTATATATAAGAGTAGTGTGTGACTGGAAGTCAGGATATGTCTGTTAAAACAGTTGTTATACTGTAGAAGTCAGAAGGCTTACTGCTATGTTGCTTTGACTATAGTGCAAATGGTTGTGGCTAGACAATTTCTCACCAATGTCTGTTTTTCCTGCAATTACATCCCTGTAGTGCATGATATATTTGCAAATGCATCAGCATTTCCCCAGAGTTGATTTGGTGTAGTGTTATGTTCCTCTCACTGTAGTTTAGAAGCTGCTGGATGAAATGGTTGGCAACTCAGTGTTTTTTCCCAAATGTTACATGACTGCACTCATACATCTCAACTGTCCAGATTTTCATAGAATGTCCAGATGTTTGGCTCATATTTTTGGTTTGTTCCCCATTACTGTTGTAGATTTCTGACAAATCACTGGGATGATGTGAGGATTGAAGTCATTAAATAATGACAAGCATTTGTGTTTCAGACTTGAAATCTTTCAGAAAATATATGTTAAAACAAACCAAGTTACTGTAGCAACTTTCTAAGCTTATAAAATCAATATTTAAAATATGTCCCTATTTTTGGGCCTTTGTCCCTTCACTTTGTCAGGCTTTACCCATATTTCTTGTATATATATATATATATATATATATATATATATATATATATATATATATATATATATATATATATACACACACACACACACACAAAAACAAAAGCATTACTAATTCTACAGAGTTTCTTCCCTAATGTTTGAAGACCATAATGGATGATATATGTACTGAAGCACTACTAATTCTCACAGCTCATTTGATGTGGTGGTAGTTGTTCTGACTGCAGTGGACAGGGTCCTGCATTCGAGACTTGGCAGTGCTATTTTTTGTTGTTAGGCAGAACAGTGGTTGAATGAGATAGAGTGATTTAAGCAGTTTTACATGGGTTTGTGTCTTTTTGCACGATGCTAAGTGATGCCAAGAGGCACTTAGTCCTGCTTAGCTTCCCTTGGCATTATCCCCACTTAAACCAGTGCTAATTTCAAAAAAAGAAAATAAAAAAGGGTGATAGGAAAGTGGTGAAATGGGATTAAGCAGAGGATAAAACATTAGGAAAAGCAGCTAGGGATGTGCAGGATGGATGTAGGAAATGACCATAGCTCTACATTTCATCTGCAGCAACAGCTGTGAATGATGTGGAAAATTTGGAATTTAGAGCCTCACACTCCACAGGGAGAGGTGTCGGCAACAAACATTTGTAGAGTAATTTGAGACTAGACTGATTTATGTCAGTGTACATAGGGGAAAAATGTAGAGCTATGTATGGGGCAATGATTGTTTTGTGGGACAGATACCCTCTTTTGTTTTTTGTTTTTGTTTTTTAAGGTGAGAGTGGGATGTTGGGGAAGGGCTGTAGGTACATTTGGGGAGGTAAGTTGGGTAGGATAGGTTGCTTTCGTAGACAGATAAGACAGCAGATGGGTGGAATATGACACATGATGGGATAAACACCTTGGACAGGGAGGGTGGTTGGGAATCAGAGGCCCATGAGCTCCCAAATGGAAACAGTGGGACTGAGATCTCCACCTGTAGACAGCCACCACTGCACCTTCATGGACCCCAAGGTGGCTGTACTGAGGGGTGAACAACAGGGGCAAGCTGTCTTTTGAAGTGCCCCAGTCTGCCCTTGATCTGGCACATGCATGCATCCAAGTCTGTCTGGATGACCCTGCACACCATTCCACGGAACTTCTGTGGGTGACAGGTTCCCATCCGTGCCCATGCCCAGTGAGGGAAAGGGCCCTGTCCCCTGAGGAGTTTCCACCCAAGGGTGGTGCAGGACCAGTGGAGGTGGCAGTTCCGGTTTGGGTTCCAGATGTGCAGGGGCCTGGTGACATGTCCAGATGATGTGGGAGAGGTGGATGTGCTGGGATCAGCCTTCCCAAATGTGCTATGGTGTTGAGGTTTTACAAATGTATTGGTTAGTCATGAACACATTTCATAATTAGTTATAACAGCATTAGTGGTTGTTCTAATTAACCCAGAACAGTAGAATTCAGACAATTACATAGCAAACAGGACACATGCATATATGGAATAACAGTCAGAATTGTAACAGCATGCCAGTTAAATTTATGGCAACAGGCCACCAACAATGGTATTTGAACAAGATATGTTAATATGGAACCAATTAAATATATGAACAATAATAGAACACAAGTCCTATGGAAAAGCAGTCAGAATTGTAACAACACGCCAGTTAAATTTATGGCAACAGGCCACCAACAATAGTATTTAAACAAGGTATATTAATATGTAACCAATTAAATATATGAACAACAGTAGAACACAGGTCCCAACATTAGATTTTGAGAACAACATGTCTGTAGTATATGAATAATAATTATTGATGCAGATAAAGGATGGGGGGGAGAGAAAAAAAGTCCATTAACAACTGTATAGGCTTCTATTTTTCACAGCAGTACTGCTCAATACTCTACAGGTCTGCCCTCCCTTTACATCTACCTGTGGCCCATAGCTTCGGTAGCACATACATAACTGTTAAACTGTCAAGCTGGAATGGTATGGTGAAAAGTGTGAGTACTCTGGGTATATGACTGAAGGGAACTTGTACATGGCAGAGTTACATATATGACTAACAAGGTGTACCCTGCACTGATGTTGTGTGATTGTGCTATTGAGATTCTTCAACTAGATTCATATGTGTCCAAGGTTATTGGCAACAGTGATCATTAGCAATGACAGCATGACACTTGAGAGACATGTATCAGGAAGAGTGCATGGTGTATGTACCTATCATGCTGTCTTTTGCAGGCATGAGGTTGGACACTGGAACATTTGGACACCGTTTTTTAGTATACCCATCATACATCTACTACAATCATTTCTTTATCTGTAAAACCTGTGGAATAAATATCTGTTAACACTACCTGACTATTTCTACAAATATTCAGGATTACTTGTGTGTAAATATTCACACATCTTAGTACCACTCCTTGGATTCCAACCGTCATCTGTGTGTGCATAAATGAACAACATATCTATTTCTCAAAACACCAAACTACTGGGGAACTGCTATCTCTTGCTTGACTGATTTCTGCCTAATACTTACTTGGTTAGACAGTCTGACCTTGTAATCTAAGTGGAGTGTTACCAAAGACTGTAGTGACAGCAGAACATACATGCCTGACATTCATGCCTGACAGATAGTTATTGTACTGTGTATTAATCTGTTGCAAGCAGGTGTACACATTTAACCCATAGTAGATGTGAATATGTGTGATCTGTACAGAGCATAGCAGGGTGCTGGGTTGCATACCCAACCTGTATACATTTGGACATCATATTTTTGCAGTCTGCACCTATTACACTCTCATACTTGCCTGCATCAGCATACCCACATTCAGGGCCACATAGATATGAAATGCAAAGGTTAACACATGGCAATGCTGCAGGGGACAGTCTGTAATCCATTACACATTACTAATCAAGGTTCATATGTTACAGCATGACATATTTCATATTTCATTTATATCTTGTTTTACAGCTCCACGATCTACACTTTTGCATAACAGCTGCTTATCATAACGACCTAAGTTATTGCATAGTGTCAGAACCATATTTTCTTTGAATGACCTGTACAGATTCTATTTCTTCAACAACAAACCAGATCAAACACAACAGTTTGAGGTATAACTCTTTATTTGAGTAGTATGACACAGTGCTTTCTTGCAGTTGATATTATACATTCAGTAGTACGCCATATCCTGTAGATCAATATTGGTCTGACAAATGTTTTATTTGTTCAATAGACTCAGAACACACTATACCTACTGGCAGTAACCAATGTGCTCCTTCTTATTTATTGCACTCTATACTGCAAGATAAATTTGTACTCACCAGACTCTCATCGCAACCTCACCAATCTGTCAGCATGGGCCTCTAGGCTGCTAGCTCTCCCCTCTGCAGCTGTAGGGGAAAAACAACCATTAAGCATACATGTTTATCACATACTCAGGCTAGATTTTGTTACAGATATGGGTGAAATACTTAGTACTGGGGCATCCCCATCTCGAGCTTCTTGACTCCAGTGGGCCAAGAGTGCCCCCTTCCTCCACTTTAGGTCATCATAGTAATGACAGACCTACTCATCAGTTTGGGGGATTTCAGTAGCACTGGTGAGATTGCATGCCAGACAGTCCCAGGCCTCTGCTTTGTACTGTGAGCCCTGGTACTGGTCCTGCAGCAGTCTGTGGTCATGGTTTTAACAAGGAGCCCAGCCATGACCCCAGACTCCAAAATTCCCCAGCACTGTGCCCAAAAGCGCACTGCCTCTCCATGTCCAGACATAGCTCCTGCAGTGATCAAACTACAACAGCGTCTGACTGTATTCCCACCTGTGCAGTTTAAATAAAGCCATATTCCTGCCCTTTCATAGGTTCATAGATTAGTACTAAGCTAACTGCCCTTGCGAGCCATTTTAAGCTTAGCCAAGTATCCCTTGTGAGACTCAAACCCTGCACCTTGTGTTTGTAAGGCAAACACCTTAACCATTAGGCCACCCTCTCACCATTGGACCATTTCTGAAAATGCTAAGCACAGCTCAGCAGTGCGCAGACCTGCTAAGCTGAGTTGAGCAGTGCTTAAAGAGGCAGATGCTTAGCAGTGCTTAGTGGTGCGCAAATCTGCTCGGTTGGGCTGAATACTGCTTAGAATGAGAATTCTAAGCAATGCTCCAACTAGCTAAGCAGAGCTAAGCACTGCTAAGCATTGTTCAGTTTTCAGTTCAAAAGAAGTTTTGAATTGGACATTAATTACTCATTACTGACATATTATTAAGTGTATATAATTTAATTTACATAACATCCCCCATGTGCTTTCATCACATTACCTTGGGGTGTGACTGTACTGCATGAGACACTTGTGTTTACACAGGGGTTTCACATCATATATCCACTGACA
>NC_056728.1:1181833243-1181840743 GCF_019279795.1 Protopterus annectens
ATATATATACTACTTTACTCTCTATCTGTCACTCTCTACAATAGTTGGCGCTAGTTCTTACCAACTAGCGAAGCCCTCCACTTTGCTCACTGAATAAAACAGACACTGCATATTACCCTTTGTAAAGCATTTTTCCAGGTTTAAAAACAACTAAAAGGCACTATAATCACTGCCAAAAGAAATGCCATTAAGATATAAACAATGTATTAAAAAAATAAATATATATATATATATATATATATATATATATATATATATATATATATATATATCCTTGATCACTGCACCTCTAATGCATAAAAACATCCCACATTTTTCAAATTGCATTTACCTCTGCCTTCCAGCAGCCATCCTGAAACAGCATCACATGTAATAATTCAGTGTCCATCATAGTTCACAGAGAAGTCCAGAGAACTGACCAGTACCTATAGTACCTAGTTCTTCTTGCAAGAAAGCATTGTTATTATCCATAGCATATGCTGTGCCAATTTCACAGTGCTAACCTCTCCTTAATTTTTAATTTATCTAACATTTGTTGAGTGGGAAAGTCTAACTAGGACAGAGCATGTTTTCAGCAGATGCCCAGGGAGAAACACTACAGATGCATGTCTTTGGAATGTGGGAGGAAACTGGAGTACCTGGAGGAAACACACGCAAATGGAGGGAAAACATGCAGATTCCACACAGAAGGCACCACAACCAGAATTGAACCAGAGAACCTCTTGCTGTGAGACGACAACATTAACCACTGCACCACTGCACCACCGATGATGATGGTGATGCAACATGTCAAAATAGTTCCTAAACACTAGCTCTGTGGTGCACAAGGATGAAGCCCTGAGTATGACCCAGAAGATCTGAGCTTGGCTAGTGAGTTGACCTCTATAAAAAAAAATGATGGGAGTGCATGAAAGTGAGTATGCAGGAAAGGGGTAGATGTCAGTGGTCAATGCAGGCTGGCCCATAATGGGTCAAGGAATTGTTGACCCCAATAACACCATGCAGGTGGAGGTCTCCAAGCAATGAATATGGCCAGGACTATGATCTCAATCCAGTGAAGGCAGTGACAATAGCCCTCTGCTGCATGTGGGTAGAAGCTTCCACACATTGCAGGAGGGAATAGTTGGGTCTTCCATTGCCATGGCCATATTCACACAGACTAGAAGAAGTTTACACATAAAGCTCAGACATTAAAAAGAAAAGAAAAGAAAAAAAGAAAAACGACATGGGTAGTGCTAATCTTTTGAAGCAATATAATGATTATAAGCTTTCAAAAATCACTGGGATGACAATAATAACATGCACCATCCTAGTAATGTATGCTAACCCTAACTGTGCACTTGACCCTAATACCAAACCCACACCTTATCTTAGAAAACACAACACTATTTCTGCACAAGGTAGTTAGGCATACATCTTACACATCAACATTCATGCACAACTCTAAAATCTATGCCCTTCCCTAACCTTTCCTCTGAACTTAAATCCCAAACACTTGCTCATATTCCCCTACCCCTAATTCTAAATCTTTCAGTATATCCTGAAGATTTAGCATTAAAAATCCAGCACCACATTTACCTCACATACACACACACACACACACACGCGCGCGCACGCACGCATGCACGCACACACACACACACGCACACACACACACACACACACACACACACGCACGCACGTACACACACACACACACAAACACACGCGCGCACACACACACACACACACACACACACACACACACACACACACACACACACACACACACACACACACACACACACACTCAGTCTTCTTCTTTTTTACATCTCCATCACTTGAAAACGAACTTGAAAAAGGGTACTTTCACAAATTTCCCAAATATGTCACTATGTCAGTGAACTAACAATTTGATGGAAAGAGGTGAACCCATAAAAGAACATAGAACAGTTAAACAAAAACACATGCAACTTGTGATTCTGGACTGTTGGTTGAATAGTCTGAGTGACACTGTGATGAAGGATTTCACTTTATCCACAAGGTACACTGGCTTACACACAGACACACACACACACACACACACACACACACACACACACACACACACACACACACACACATACTGTTGACTAAAAGACATGCTGAACCTACAAAAGACATCATTGTTTCTCTCATCCTATAGTTCAGGACTAAACTGCCAGTAAAAACTGACTTGTAAAAACACCAAGTATAAAGAATCTTGGAAGCAATATGCATTTCCCAGGGTATAAGATTACAGGTGCATTTACATTAGTGTAACAGTTTTCAAATAATAGGATTTTTTTTCAAAATGTTTACTTTTTTCAAATCTCAATTTTCAGCTCCTCATTTTTTAAGTGAATTTGACTACAGGCTTGTGCTGTCTGTGCTGACGGAGAACTATAAAACACACATATATAACCTTATAACACTGAGGTTACACTTACGAAGGCATCATAGATTTGCATAATTTTTATTAACATGCTTTCAGTGCACTTGAAGAAACCATAAACAAGATTTAGGAAGCAGTCACTACTTAGAACAATGCTGATGTACGTAGAACAACATGCCTAGCCAATGCATGATTTGAAAAGCATGCACAAAAAATGAACATGCACTCGTGCTTAGCAGGCTAACAAACTTACATAATTCTAAAAAACAGTGTGCGAGAAACTTCAGTAAGCAGTAAACAATATAATGCAATTTGCCCTACTCATGAAAATTTTCCATAAAGTTGATGAGCTGCCATATTATAAGCAAGAAAATGTTCGCAAATAATCTCACTGATTACAAGGTAACTTGCTAAGTGAATTCATCTTTCTCAGTCTCTTGAGCTAGAAGGGCAACAGTAAATGTGCCATATATTTGGATGTATTACTTTAGCCCAAGAATGAGTGTATTTTTAAGAAGTCAGAAGAAACTAGAGTATGTGTATATAACTCACACAGACATGGGAAGAAGGCCCAAAACTCCATGTGATAGGAAGTCAGGAGTTCATAGATTAGTACTAGGCTAACTGCCCTTGTGGGCCATTTATTTTTAAGCCTAGCCAATTACCACCTCTGAGAATCAAACCCTGTATCTTGTGTCTGTAAGGCAAACACCTTAACCATTATGCCAACCTCCCATTCAGGGCCAATTAACTCTGTACCATCTAGGTATGAGACACAGACATTATCATAAAAGCAATGCCCTGCGCAAAAACAGACAGAAAGAAATAATTACCTAGTTGGAATGTTGCATGAAAACCTACTTCAAATAGAAAGCTCAGTCAGCACAATTCATCATCATCATCATCATCAGCCCCTTTTTTTCCCATTTTTCTACATGGGGTCGGGGTATCGTGTTAACTGTTCAGTGCCACATTCCTGCCTTCTTTAACACTCATGCTTGACTGTCACAGATATTCTTTCACGCAGTCCATCCACCTCTTTGCTGGACATCCTCACTTCCTTTTACCTTCTTCCTGTCTGTCCCAAATCTTCCTCACCAGATTGTCTTCTACTTTTCTGCACGTGTGTCTGAACCACCATAATCTGTTCTCTTTGATGTTTTCTACAATTGGAGCTACTTTGGCTTCCGCTCTTATGTCCTCATTTCTTTGTCTGTCCCACATTGTACATCCTACCACCCATCTCAGGCACTTCATTTCCATCACCTCTAGCTTCCTCATCTGCTCCGCCTTTATTGCCCAGGTTTCTGTACCATACGGTAGTACTGGATGCACCACTGTCTTGTACACCTTACTTTTTAGCTTCTTTGGCATTCTTCTGTCATAGACTATACCTGACACCCTATGCCAGTTGGCTGCAGCCCCTCTGATTCTAGCTTTGACCTCTTTGTTCACTCATTCAGCACAATTAAATACAATAAATGCAACTGGAAACAATACATTTGACACAGAACTTTGCAGCAGGTTCTGAAGGACTACAAAATCCTGGCATGATACAGAGCAGACAGAGGAAGCTGGTAGACATACCATAAAGTCAGCAAATAATACTGTCATTGAAACTGTAACTCACAGTAAACTTCTAGGTGTTATAATAGATGACAATCTCAAATATGACCACCATACCTCTCAACTATTCAGGTTTTCACAGAATGTCCAGATTTTTGCCTCATATTTTTAGTGTTTTCTCCCTAAAATCTGTCCTTTTCTGGCAAATAGCTGAGGATTAAAGTAATTAAATAATGACAAACATTTGAGTTTAAGACTCCACATCTTTAGGAAAATTCATGCTAATGCAAAACCTATTATTCTATCAACTTTCTAAGTTTGTAAGGGCAATATTTAAAATATGTTCATATTTGTCCCCCCAAAATTTTAGGCTTTGTCCAGATTTTTTGCTCTAAGAGGTTGAGAGGTATGATGACCACCATATACTGCACACCATTAAATCTACGTACCAGGAAAAGGACTCCCTTTATAGGATCAATGGATTTCTTACAGATACTGCAAGAAAAATACTAGTCACCACCTTCTTACTGCCAACTTTCTTATATGCTGCTCCTATCCTAACAAATATAAACAATACTCAGAGAAAGAAACTTGCATCCTGCTACAATAACATAGATACATTTGCTACCAGTCTCCCTCATAGGACCCAACATTGTCTTAGCTTAAAATGATTAAACTGGCTTGAACTGTACAACTGAATAACATATTCACAACAAACTACAGCATACAAATTCATTCATCATACAAAAAATGCCATGTCCTGCACTACAAAACTTATTACTAACCTACTGTCCAGCAAGAAACCTCCGTTCTAGTAACAAATTCTTATTACTTACAAATAAGTAAAATAATGTTACATGAGACTCACTCTACTCCCAATGCATTGCTAATCTCTGGAATAGTATCCCCATGCAAATAAAACTCTCTGACAAACTCAGTAGTTTTAAACCACTGCTTAAACAACATCTTAACCAATCCTGGTCCTGTACATGCTCATCGCAGGGTTAAACCTTTTTCACTGTACAATACTATCCAAATACTGTCCTTAAACATAATATTGTCAACCTCTTCTTGAAATGCCTAAACATTTTTTATACATAACTGCTGCCTGCACAATACACTAAGTTGCATGTGTGCTTTCTCTTTAGTAACTTCCACCTCTGTAAAATCTTAGATTGTATATGTATAAATGTAACTACTGTTTGTGTATAAATGTAAATAGAAATATAATTACTGTTTGTGTATAAATGCAGATAGAAATGTAACTAGTGTGTTTGGCTGGAACTTGCTAAAATTCAGGGAGAGCTTTTCTCCCTTGGCCTCTGCTGAAAATGGACATTACCTAGTCAGACTTTCCCAGTAAACAAAGACAAATAAATGAATGGATCTGTAATATAAGAAGTCCATGAATGGAACATGATGGTTACAAAAGGCCACATTAGTGACTCCTATGCTTATAGCATAGTAAATCCTTGCCACATGCAGCTTCCAAAAGCCAACAGCCAACATTGAGAATGATGTTGTGGCATAGGATATGGGGAACTATGTTCTACGACCCACTGTGGAAAACTCCCACAGTGTTCATGGCATGCTTGCAGAATCTTAGGATAAAGATCAGACACATGATAATATGGTCACCTGTATATTCTAATGACAGCTGTATAGCAAACTAAATGGACTCTACTGCACAAATTACAGTCTGTGATCACTACCCATGTCATGATCACAGAACTTATTGCCCTCCATTCTAGCACTGTGTATGGCATGCACATCTGACAGGAAAACATTATTTGTGCCAGGCATTCATTTATGGCCATATAAATTGGGAGTGTTTGGTAAATGCATTCCACAATCAGTAATTTCACTTCCTTGGACTGTGACCTTTTCAAGGTAATACAGTCTTAGAAAACTGGCTTGAAAATAGTGGTCAGGGAAAAAGCAGTTCAAAATACACCTATGATGGTTCAGTTAAATATTCTGACAACATTCTCTAGAACTGGACCTTGGGATCCTCACATGCAGTGGTGTCTAGGGGAAACATTTACCAGTGAAATCCTAGTGGATGGATAGCCCACGTAACACCAGAAAAAAAGTTGTGAAAGCCACTACATGGTCTAATTGCCTTCAAGAGGAATGATAGGCTACAGATATGATGCCATTCAAGTGACATCATGGATCTGGGCAGGTTAAGATGGGCTTGGCCTTGCAAAGGTAAACTGAATTTTAGGGTATGAAATGCTACATTTCTTTTGGGAAAAAACGTTGATCTCTGACAAGAATATAAAAATGATGGCAGCTAGATTTATGTGGCTTTACTTTTACATACAGTACTGATTCTAGAACCAGATTCCCTGAGTAGATGATTGTTTCTCTGCATCTCTGAAGTTAATCATAAAAACAGTGCCTAAGCATATATTGGGGTAATCCTAAGCCCTACGCTTGGTGCTGTTTATATGGAGCTTGTACCTATAAATCAAACTTTTGACTCAATAGGACTTCAAGATACAGAAAGAATAGGACAGCTCTGTTTATTATTTATACATTATGCACCTTTTCAAAGTATTTAGCTTTCTTGGAAAACGTGGATGTGCCACTCCTAAGGGTACCACTGATGAATTTTGTAGTTACACTGGTCACCTTCGGTGCTCATGTGAGGAAAGATGACAATAGTTGGAGGGGTGTGTTTCTGAGAAATAGCTTGTCTTATGCCAGAACTGTAGGCAGATTAGTTACTGCCCAGGACAACATCCCTGTGTGATGCCCATCTCTCTGCTGTCCTCCCCAGTAAGGTGAGGACAAAAAAAAATCCTCTCAGTATTAAGGATAAAATATATTCACATAATGCCCTTCTTTACTGAAGCAACCCAATTTTTTACATTCACTGACAAAGGTCCTCAGACAAGGCAAACAGCTATTACTTATATAAATAATAACTCTTGTTGACTGTGTCAAGCACCATTTCTAAACTGTTGCAAAGTGTTAAAGTAGCACCTTCCTCCAGCTCTTAAAAACTGACTCATTTAATCAGCTATAATTTTTGATCACTACTGCATTGAGACATTAAGGAACAGATTGGCACCTATTATACAGTGCTGAATATGCTCCCTAAGAGCTGACAGCTGAGGCAGTGTAATTCTTTGGGCTAGTTGTGGATTGTCCAAAACAAACATGATGCTTGAAATCAAGAATGCTCAAAAGTGAACTTGGTACTAGAACAACTTTGAATACATTTCTGTGATTTTCTTTGCAGGCATGTCTGTCTTTGGTCCTAAGGTCATATTTTCTAGATGCTCAGATTAAGAGTGGTGGTAGGCACCATTTAGAGTTGAGTTGGGTCAAATGGTTAGGAGTGCAGATGGATAAACCCAGGAAGCCCAAATATATAATGATAGTGTCCTGGGAATGCTAGGCTACTGTGTCTGTATGAATGAGGCCTCTCTAGAGTAACTTCAGTCATATATCTGGAAGGTCAATCAATAACAGAGAGCTAGAATGAATCCTGTTCAGCATCTCAGTAGTTCAGACTGTGGAAAGAAGCTCTT
>NC_056728.1:1181845743-1181850743 GCF_019279795.1 Protopterus annectens
ACCATTCTTCTTTGGCATTTTCTTCTTGGAGGCCAAAGTGGATGTTAAAAGTTTGTAGCTGACTAAGTTTGCAGATGACTACAAATTTGGTACCATCATAAATTCCCCAAATGACAGCATGATCTACCGACATGGCCTGCCTTAAACAAATACCTGGTGTCAAAACCATGGATTAAAACTAAATAACAAGAAAACTGTAATCATATCAGTTGGTAAGCATGACTCTCCTTATAACTATTACATTGACAATACACCCCTGAAACTGATCCCATAGTCAGGAATCTCAGATCCTATGTTGGCAATGAACTACATATCCACTATTGAAAGGATGTTCATATTCATTGCACAGCTTATATTTGAAGGTATGAAATCCAGGTGCAGGGCTGTAATCACTCCACCATACTCAGCACTTAACAGCACATTAACAACAGTGGTCCCAGACAGTGAAGCCCAACCAGAGGCAGGGAAGGAGAGTCAAGTCAGCTTCCCCTGCAAAGGCACTGGGGTAGAGTCCTTAGTTAACACTGCTGCTGGTGTTAATTCCCAGATGTCTCTGTGATGGGTGGTGGTAAGAAGCATAGCCATGGACACTGCCATAGTAACTGCTGTACAAAGTTGCAGAATAAAATGAGACTAGTAGCATAACGAACAGAGGAAAAATAATTAAAAAGAAAGGATAAAGACAAAGAGAGAAGGGATAAAAATGGAAACATTCCATGAAATGCACTATAAAATTAACATATTATATGACCACATATACACCATCCATGTTGTGTCTTTCGGCTTTTCCCAGTTAGGGGTCGCCACAGCGGAACTCCAGTCCGCTAATGATTGGCAGTAGATTTTTACATGCCGAGTTGCTGGCCCTGAAGCACAACCTTCGATGAAGGTACGCCCATTCACGCATGTCTCCACACAGAAGATGCTCTAGCTGAGAATCGAACAGGACAATGTCTTACTGTGAGGCGACAACTCTACCGCAGCACCACCACCACAGTCACATATACACCATAACTTTAAAAAACCCAATTGAAAAGCATAGCTAACACAAACCAAATGATATGCTGCTATGTGCTACATGTGTGTAGCAAACTGGTGAAATTTAGGAGGGTGTAATAACTTTACTGCCTGCAGTTTCTGGTGTATTCCAGCTACTAAACCTATGAAGTGCCACAACCGTATCATGATGTCGGTGCACATCTAACTGGTTTTAGTGTGCATAATCTAATACACAATATTAAATGCATAACTGAGTTGGTGACAGCAGATACTATCTTAACATGTAAAGTGCCATAGTTAACAGGTTAAGAGTTGTGATTACAATTTGGCTCCCAGAAAAAGACCAAGTGTAAAGTCTTTTCATCTTCCTTTTGTGAATGATCTAAAATTATATAGTTCATCAGATGAGGAGCTGAAAGTACAAATGACTGATGACAGAACTGTCCATTTGGTCTTAATAAATATGCTACTGTGCCAAGAAAATATTAGTTTGGGACAGGAATGTGCTATAAAGGAGCTTGAGCAGGAGGCAGTGTCAAAATATTTGGGAACTGATAAAGGATTGACAATAAAACATGAACAAATGTAAACAAAACTCACTAAAGAATATTTTAGAAGACTAAAATTAAGACTGAAGACAGCCCTGACATCTAGGAACAAAGTCCAAGTTATAAACCAATTTGATCTTCCTGTTCTAACTTAGTTTTGATGTTCTTGACTGACTCTACAAGGTACTGGACCAGTTGGACAGGAAAACAAGAAGAATGCTTCACTAGTTTAGCAAAGCATATCAGTGTGAAGCAGGAATGGAAATGAAACCAGAAGAAGACAAAATTTAGACAGCAACTGAATTTGCCAAAAAAAAAAAACAAAAAAACAAAAATACATAAGAAAGAATATCAGGAGAAAGATTAAATGATAAGGTAAGAATTATGGAAAAGGCATATATATATATATATATATTTATATATATCTATATATATATATATATATATATATATATATATATATATATATATATATATATATTTGCAAGTACAGAAAACTCCTAAAACAACCTCATGTTGATCACGATCTGAGGCAGGGATAGTTAACCAGAGGTGAATTTAAACAAAAAGATGAAAGGTTAATATTGGCGGTCCAGTATAGTGGACTATGTACATGATGGTTTACAAAGTCCATTGAACATGTGGGTGAAGAAAACAAATGCAGGTTCTGTAAAATAGAATTGGAAAAAGTTGTACATCTTCTTGCTGAATGTGATACATTAATGGTAGCCAGTGTTGTGCTAGTTACTTATAAAGTAACAAGTTACTATTACTAGTTACTTTTCAGTGAAAGTAATATAGTACTATTATTTATTACTTTTCTAAAAAAAGTAATATATTACTATTACTAGTTACTAACTAAAGTAACACATTTTTGTTGAGTTACTTTTACATAAGTATACTTTATCAGTTGTCATATTACAACACATTACAATCCACTAATATCACTCATGAAACACAATCTCTACAGAAGTAAAAGTCATCCAAATAATTCCACATTAAAGAGATCTGTAACTTATGAAGAGGTTGCTACTGGAAACCCACTTTACATTTCGATTTTTCATCTACAAATTTAGTGTCTCCTGCTCTTGAAGAATGAATTGCCTATGTTTCATCCCAAAATTTTTGTAAGCTGGTAATAACGCAGTAGGGAATGACTGACAAACTGACAACTTCATAGTTACTAGGCATCTCACACAAAGGAGGACACACTCAGGGGTGAAGAAACCCTACCCCCTGTGTAAAGTCTGGAATTATATAATGAAAGAACCACAATCTTCTTCACATCTTTGTTCTCCTGTCTCCTGACGGCAATCCAATGTGTGTACAAACTATACAGAAAAATCAATGCCAGGCTTTGAAATTGCAAAGAAGTGAGTGCTGCAGCAGTAAATCTAACTTTAATGTACATTTCTGTACATTTCTGCCTGCAAAAAGAGGTAAGAAAGCCAGTAAGTGCACAGGGATGTCTCTTACTGAATGCCGAAATACCTACGTGTGCAAGGCAATTCCATAGTTCATGATTTTTTTTGGCTTTGTTGGTGCACTGGGGGAATGGCACAGCACACAGTCATTAATAATACTCTGAATTATTCCCTTTTCTCCTGAATATGTTTAGTATTTCAGCTGACAGCTGCACTCACTGTCAGGTGTCTATACACAGAAAGTCACTGCAGTACAGTCCACAGAAGTTTGCTATAGACTAACTAACTGACTTACTTCTGAGCCTGAAGTATCTCCTAATAATACAAAAAACACAGTATTAGTTTTCTAGAATTTTTGCACGCATCTTTAACATTGGTTCCAAAGCCAATGTGTACTTAATGTGCCGTTCATTCTGGCAGCACATTTTATTTCTTATCAGTATTCTTGAATGATTGTTTATTTGTAATGCAACATTTCTTTCCGCTGAGACTGCATGTAAAAAGAAGATATACATCTACTGTAATATGACTGCAGATCTATGTCTGTGCAAAGATCATGCTGCATTTATGTCTAACAAACTAAGTTTAAGTGAGGCAGACATCTACCCTACAAAATATACGAGTCATCCAATATTGCATTGTAAGACATACAAATGTACCTCTTACCCAAGTGAGCAAAGAAAGAGTGATGATTAGTTGATTGTCTGGTGTCAGGATCCATCGGATAACACATGCAGTCAAGTTCTTGAAGGGCAAGTACCAGTATATGTGGGTCTTAATGACTGCTGATGCTCCTCCATGGACTATATGAACAGAGACATTATGTAGCTGTTTGACTGCATGTCCAGGCAGGTATGAGCCCAGCACTGAACAGCATTCGACCTGGCTGAATGATGATGTCGCCATATGAGCAAAACAATAATCTACTTCAATAACTGGCCTGGCTTAGGAGTCATCCCCAGAGTGTGCATTATTTGTTTGGCCAAAATGAAATTCTACACCATCATAATGCCTTTTTTGGCTATACCAACAAAATATACCTACCATCATAATTGGGCAAGCATAGGATAATATGGAAGTGTTACAGATTAATTCTAGGTGCATGTAAAAAAATGTATATATATGCATTCACTACAAACCCTCCTCACCTCAGCTTGGAGGATGTCATACCTCTCAAACTCTTGCTGCAAAAAACATGTGCAAACACAGAAATAATGAGAGGGCAAGGGTCCTTCAAAAAATGCATGAAAACACAACGATTATAAGAGCAATATTTAAAATATGTCTCTATTTTGGGCCTTTGTCCACCTTTACTTTAGGCTCTTTCCAGATTTCTTGCTCTAAGAGGTTTAGAGGTATGCTGCAGAGGCAGTGGAGAGCTGTCCCTCAGAATGTTACAGTAGATGCGCCTGACGTAAAGACACTGTTGACTGTCTTTGGAAATCGACATCAACTGCTAAATTCACTCAATAACTACAAAAAAAACTGCACCCTAACATGTAAGGATGCGATTCTGACCTTATGACACGAATTTCACCTCTGACCTTTGACCAGCTAGAAGCATGCTAAAGCTTCTATGCAATGTTTGGATTGAAAAAAGAATTGCTGTAATGTGCTTCTTCCATTAGCAATATATTAGTTTCTCAATAAGCAATCAATGCCTTGAATGCACTCAGCCCAAGTTCTCCTATGCAGCTATAATAATACAAAGTAAGAGAGTGACTAAAGCCAATGATATTGGCCTATGAAACACTATGCTTCTGCCAGACATGGAAAATACATTATGAAAACTTCACAGTACAATATAATGTTGAAATATGAAGTATGCCAAAGACAGAAATTCAGTTCTTCTAAATTCCAGTGCACCACACAGCTGAATTTGATCCAAAAGGCATTAGCCATTTGAAAACATGCCCTTGTACAGACATCAAATTGAAATAGCAGAAACAAATTATAAAAGCATGTATAGCTGACTTGACACCTCAGTAAAAAAGCAAAAGGCTGTTACTGTAGGCAAACGATTCTGTAG
>NC_056728.1:1181853243-1181860743 GCF_019279795.1 Protopterus annectens
ACTGCCAGCAGTTCAAAAAATAGATATGAGAAAAACAGATACAGTGGTCCATGAAAAATAGACAAACGTAACATAGATCAATGAAACTGATACACCCAGTGATTACAATGTCTTACATACAAAGAGATACAAAGTCATAAAATACCAGGTTTTACAAAGAGAAATGAGGTCAGTGTGGAAGAAGGATACCTAGACAGTTCCAGTAGTAGTAGGAACAATGGGTCTAATAAAAAAGGATTTATAGTCATATTTAGATACGTTAACAACACATGTAACTCCATATGAATTACAGAAAAAGTCAATTCTAGGTACATTGCAGGTGCTGCAAAGAGCACTTTTGGCTAACATCAAAGATTGAAACAATGCTAAATACATGAACTTTAATCATACTTTGACTTAGAAATGGGGTCCATTCCCCTCAAGGTATTAGAAACCCAAAAGACTTGCAAAATTTATACTGAGAGAATAAACCACATATGAACCATTGATAATACAAAGTGAAACATTTCATAAAGTACATTTTCCTGATACACAGCAAATGCTGAGCGGTTGGAACTTTTAAAATATATAGAAATGAATACATATCACTATGTCAGGAGAAAGGTGTATTTATCACTGTACTGGAAAAATCATTATATCCTCCTCTGGTATAGGAGACTATTATTAACAATAGCCTCTGAAGCTGAATATGAAAGTGACAAATAATTTGCATTTAGAAAAGTTAAGATGACAAAAAAGTCTTATAGAACTACAAATAATACCCACAATACATCTCAGGCTCCCTAAACTCTGACCTTTTCATCCCATAAGTTAAGAAGGTTGCCATAACTGCAGAGACATCAACATTCTTCAGGGTAAGTAGATCTTGGAGGGAATGGAGTTTTCTGTTTAGCCTCTTGACACTGAGCAGTAATACGTTCAGGTTGTCCTGGTTTTGCTGTGCTGTGCTGGAATGTTTATTAAATTGGCATTGCCTAAAAAAGGTTCTATGGAGTTGGACAAACTTTTAGCCAGTAGACAGTGGCACAGTGGATAGCATTGTTTCCTCACAGCAAGAGGTATCCTGGTTCAGTTCTCAGCTGGGGTACCTTCTTTGTGGAGTCTGCATGTCCACATTATATACCTGGCAGCGTAAACCTTGGCTGTAGATGAATGGCACTGTTGAAGTGACACCCCAACGCCATGTGCAAAAATAGGAAAAGGGGTTGTGGATGGATCGATCAATCTGAAAGCCTGAAAGGGGACAGGGATAGACCATTCTTGACAAAGTGATATGTTCAAGGATGTCCTCCCAATCTGACAAATATTGTACCTCCTTTGACTGACACTAACAACTAAGCCATTTGTCAAATATTTTCTGCTCGTACTGTGGCAATCATTGTCAGAGAAGATATAAAGGCTAGACTCATACCAGCCTTGGACACAAGTACCACCATGTCTCTCTTCATATACTCCAGAGAGGTACATCTCAGGTCATTTACGCCCACATGTAAAATGACAGACTCATGCTGGTACGTGTGCTTCAGTGACCTGAATGCATGTGGAATCTGGTGGATCCTGGCTCTTAATAGGAAGCTAACCATGACCTACTTCTTGCATAATTTGTTGATTGGAACATCTTTGAGTCTTACATTGGGGTCATCTATGACTAGAACTTTAGCTTGTGCGGCGGTTTGCCTTATAGGCTTGCAAACTGAAACATCATGCATTGACTCTGTGTTGTGGTGAGTGTTCCTTTGATAGAATGCCTGTGCGGTTGCTGAAGATCCCTAATGCTATTGCTACATCTAGGAGATCTTTGTGATTTGGGCAGATTACTTTTTGTATCTCAGCATATGTAAGTCTATATGTTTGATCAATAGCATGAGTGGTGGATAGACAAATGGCGAAGTGTATTTCTGACAAACTGATTAGTAGATGCAGTATAAAAGATCCTTGCCTCCAGTGACAATGTACACAAATTGTATCTGACTGTTTATGAAATAGCTGGCTGTCAGTAAATATGAGATAATTGCTACATTGTCTCAGGATGTCCATATCCACCAAACTGGCTGCAGAAACAGAAGAAAAGTGCCCATCCATGGTTTCAAATGTATTATAATGTGACAGCATCATTGGGGCAATGTTTTTCTATGTGCAAACCACAGTTGATGAGAAGTCTACAATGTTTTTTGGCAGGTTTGCTTGGATGCTATTGAGCTAAGTGCAATTTTTCTTAGTGTAAACTTACAGAATACTGCTGCTCTGTATACAAACCAAGTGCTTGCTGTACAATAAAATATCCAGGAATTATCTGGGGCTGTTGTTTTAAAGAAAAGTTTGGATTCTAGCATCTTACTTTTATACAGAGTGCCACTAACTGCTGCTGCACAATGTTAATCATCAAACAAATGCAATTACTTTATATAGTACAGGAAATGAATAAACCAACAGACTAGCTCAATAGTCAATCACAAACAATACAATCTGAGTTTTCTGCCATGATTCCCAGCTTTGAATAGTCCAGGCTATCTTTTGCTGCCACTAGAGTACAGACTTATATCTTCCTAATGTAAGCACACTGTAAGAGAGAGTCCAAAGGGCAAAAACACAGCAATCACTCCAGTACCAAGGACAATCACTCCAGTAACAAGGACAATAACACCAGTGCCAAGGACAATCACACCAGTACCAAGGACAATCACTCCAGTACCAAAGACAATCACTCCAGTAACAAGGACAATCACTCCAGTACCCAGGACAATCACACCAGTAACAAGGACAATCACACCAGTACCAAGGACAATCACTCCAGTAACAAGGGCAATCACGCCAGTGCCAAGGACAATCACACCAGTAACAAGGACAATCACACCAGTACCAAGGACAATCACACCAGTACCAAGGACAAACACCGGTAACAAGGATTAGCAATATTATAATTTAAATGTAGAAAAGCAGAACTCAGCAGTTAATACAGTGACAATCAACAGTACTCTAAATTGTGAAGGTATGTAGAAACTCAAAAAGAATGCAGAAATATAACAGCAGCACTTAAAAATAACAAAAGTACAATTTAGCAAAACAGGGTACTTATCTAGCCTGCATGGCTTTGGATAGAAGCAGATACATTCAGTTCATAATGGCATAGTTGCCAAGCATTTGTAAGCTCTTTATAAATGAGCAGGTACAGAAAATGCAAGCACACTAGCCTACTGGTCAATCAGAAACAGCACACTGAGGTTTCTACAGTGATCCCCACCTTAGAAGAGACCAGGCTACTGCTACTTGAGTGCAGACTGAAATCTTCCTATTGAAAAAGAAACAAAAAAACTGTAATAGAGAGCTCAAAGTGAAAAACACAGCAATCACCGCAGTAACAAAGATCATGTGTCTTATAATTTACAATGCAGAAGTGTAGAATATAACAGTTAAAAGAGTGATATTCAACAGTACTTTAAAATGTGAAGGAGTGCAGAAATTAAAGCAATAGTGCAGAAACAGAACAACAGCCCTTCAAAATAATAAGCAGAAATACAATTTAGCAATGCAGAGTCCTTATCTAGTCTAGATGGATTTGGATTGAAGTAGATAACACTCAGATCACAATGGCATATTTGCCGGCATTATCACAGAGTAATCCACCAATATACCTGTCTTATCATAGGCCCCAGTGGTCTATTGGATAAGGCATTAACCTCTTAAGCCAGTGATTGTGGGGTTGAGTCCCATCTGTGGTATGTAATTTGCTAATTATAAGGCTTTCAACAGATATGTCTGAAACCTCAAAGCCAGCTCTCATCAGTGTGCCAAACTAGTGGTCAGTAGTGCCACCTTCACTGAGCAGATCAACATAGTGCATTCACTGGCTGACAGATTCAGATCAAACTTCACCCCCTGCCTCCCTCATGAAATACCTACTAGCACAACCCCCCCCCCCGACTATTAACAGGGATCAAGCTAGAGGCACTCACTAAGGCCAAAAACATGGTCTCAGTGGATCCTGACAATATGCTGGCATACCCCTAAATAGCTTGAAACATAATCTATACAGACTTTCTGAGCTACTTTTCAACTATAAGGCTTTGTAGCATGAGAATGGAGGACTGCAATAGTTATTTTGCTTCACAAGGGTGGATCATCAACAGACCCCATAAACTATTACTAGTCTAATATGCAAAGCCATGGAATGAGTTATCATGGAAATGATCAACAGAGATCTTCTAGCACATCAAGAAAAAGAGGAAATAGGTGGAGCTGAAGAAGAATGGCAGTGCCTCAACATAAAATGTGTGAGGATTACAACAGATATGCACCCGAGCCAGGTAAGGAAGTAATGCACTTAAAGAAAACTGGTGGTGGAATGTAGAAGTCCAGGAAGTCATCAAAAGAAAGAAAGAAGACATGCAGTAAAAAGTGGGAGACAGAAAACATGGACAAGGCTAGGAAGGAATACAGGTTGTCTAACAAAGAAGCTAAGAAAAAAGTTGCAATAACTAAAAACAAGGCATCAGAGGCCCTCTACCAGCTTCTGGAAAGTAAGTCAGTAGATGGTGTAAAGAAATGATATCAGGTTGCAAGGCAAAGACAGAAAGATAAAAAATATAGTCAGACACCCTTCATAAGAGATGCTAGCAACAGCCTGCTCACCAATCCACAGGACATCAACAGCAGATGGAAACAGAATTTTCAGCAGCTTCTGAATGAAGAAAACCCCACAGAAGGTGTACTGCACCAAAAACAGCCTATGGTGACAGAAGAGGAGGAGCCCAGCCTAGAAGAACAGCACTAAGGAAAATGAAGTCAGGGAAAGCAGCAGGGTCAGATGAGGTCACAGCAGATACGATAAAACTGCCAGGTGAGATAGGGGAGAAATGGCTCCTCAGGGTACTTGTATCAGTGTGGATAGAATGGCATATCCCAGGTGAATGGAGAATAAGCATACTCATGCCAATGTACAAGCACAAAGGGGATATCTGCAAATGTGGGCAGTACAGAGGCATCAAACTCCTGTCACATTGCAGGAAAGTTCTGGAGACAGTGATTGATAAAGTAATATGCAGTGGTAGAAAGTTAGCTGGGATAAGAGCAGTTTCGATTTAGATCATCATGCAGTACAACTGACCTGATATTTGCAGTGAGACAGATAGTTGAGAAGAAGCTAGAAAGAGGAAAGAGTCCAACTGGGCATTCCTAGACTTGGAAATATCATGTGACAAGGTTGAAGGAAAGCTGATTTTGGCAGTCCTGTGGTGGTTCGAAGTCCCAGAAACATTGGTAGAATTAGTGCAATCTATGTACAAGGACCCAGTGACTGAAACACAAACAGACGTCAGTCTCACAGAAGGGTTCACAGTAGGTGTGGGTGTGGACCAAGGTTCAGTTCTGAGCCCACTGCTGCTCATACTGGTGATGGACTGCATTAGCAAATAGATCAGAGGAGACAGATCAGAAAAGTTACTGTATGGAGATGATGTGGCATTACATGCAGACTCTCAACAAGAACTTCAGCAAAGCATAGGGGAATGGAATGCAAAACTGAAGGCACACGGGATGAAACTAAGTACAGGTTAGGCAGTTGTAATGGCAGCAAATGGAGGAGTTTGGAAGAAGTTGAGAACTGATATAGAAGGAAAAATAGTAAAACACGTTAACAGCTTCAAGTATCTGGAACGGGTGATTGAGGAAGAGGGAAGTCTAACTGAGAAGGTCAAAGCTAGGGGCTGCAGCCAACTGGCACAGATGTCAGGTATGGTGTATGGCAGAAGAATGTCAAAGCTGAAAATTAAGTTGTCCAAACAGTGTTGTAATAAATACCACTGTATGGTATGGAAACCTGGGCTGTAAAAGCAGAGCAGTTGAGGAAACTAGAGGTGATGGAGATGAAGTGCCTGAGATGGGTGGTAGGGTGCACACTATGGTACAGATGAAGAAATGAAGATTTAAGATCAGAAGAAGAAAAAAATGAACTCCAGTGGCAGAAAAGGTCAAAGACAACAGATTATGGTGGTTTGAGCATGTGCACAAAAACAGGAGACAATCTGTTGAAGAAGATTTGGGACAAACAGGAAAAAGGCATGAAGAAACAAGGGCCTCCAGCAAAGAAATGGATGGATTGTGTGAAAGAAGACCTGTGACAGTCTGGCATGAGTGTTGAAGAAGGCAGGAGATGGACATATAGAGACAGAGAGAGAGAGATGATGACAGTTGAAACGACACCCCGACCCCATGCAGAAAATGGGAAAAAGGGGGTTGATGATGATGATGATGATAAACAGAGACATAGGAAACCTTCAGACACTGAAAACAACCCAGTTTGCTTTGTCAAGGGAAGATCATGCCTGCTAAACCTGATGGACTTCTTTGGAAAGAACGCCACAACAATGGATGAGGGGAAAATGGTGCATACCACCTACCTATATCTGGCTAAGGCATTCAATAAAATACCCTACTTGCGTATAGTTGAAAAACTAATCAAACTGGGCATAATCCCCAGCATAACTCTTTGAATTGCCAGTTGGCTCACAGATAGCACCCGGAAGTCAGGATTGGTGATACCATCTCCACTTAGAGACTGGTCACTAGTGCAGCACCTCAGGCTTCCTTGCTAGGACTACTCCTATTTGGCATCTTCTTCTCGGAGGAGAAGTCTAATGTAAAGCACCTTTGACTGTCCAAGTTCTCAGATGACTGGAGATTAGGAGCTGTCATAGGTTCCCCCGTGACACAAGCATCCAACAAGAGGGTCTAACACAGACAAATAACTGGTGCCAAAGTCATGGACTAAAACTAAATGCAAAGAAATGCATTATGATCCGGTTTGGGGGAAACTGACACCTAGGCAAATCACTCCAACAATAAGACACCCCTAAGAGTTCACCAGTAGTCAGGGATCTGGAAAAATGTGTAGACAGTAATTTGGCCTTTAAACAAAAAAAATTCTATGTTATCCAACTTATTAGTGAAGACATAACATCTAGATCCAAGGAAGTCATAGTCCCACTTTGGCTGGCCCTTATCAAACTCATTACTGAGTATAATGCCTCCTTTGGCATGTACCTTTCCAGACATATGCAACAGTTGAAATACTCACAAATGTTCCCTACCAAGAGAATCCAGGATATAAACACATTGCCCTATATGGAGCACCGTAAACCCTATCCCTGTATTCTGTCTCCTACAGGTTACTGAGAGGTGGTCTTTACCTAAAATACAAGACATCCTTGGATCCAGTTCTGATGGAACTTTTGCACTTCTGCAAAATTAATAGCATCAGAACCACTAGATCCAAGTATTCAAATTTTGTTTGTGACATAAATAAGGCATGTTGGCAAGGGGTCTATATTATAACATCCAAGTCTTACAACTTCGAATGTTATAATATCGAACCCAGTAGAGCAAATGCTGGAAATAGCAAAGCTGCAAAACACAGAATACTTTCCTAGGGAAAGTATTCGGTTGGCCGTTTCTGCAGCTTTGCTATTTCCTCAACTGTGGAGCGAAGGTTACGGACCGGGTTAA
>NC_056728.1:1181865743-1181895743 GCF_019279795.1 Protopterus annectens
ATTAATGATAAATACACCTCCAGATTAGTTAAACAGCATGATTCCCTGGAAACACTTCAGGTGCAACTAACTGTTGGTAGGGACACCTATTCAAGTCATTGCCAGCTACAGGACCCCCTCCATGAATCAAGAGACCCACTCTGCCTACTTGGAGCTACTGGAATCCATCAAGATACATCTGATCACCATGGTTCTAGATGATTTTAATTACCCATCCATTGATTGGATAAATTAATTGTGCTCAAACTCATTTGCCCAAAGGTTCCTTGAGTTTATTAACTCCAATACCCTTAACCAGCTGGTGGGCACCTCAACTAGGGGTGACAACATCTTGGATCTGGTGCTTATCAATATGGGGGACTGCTGTAGCACCCCTACTGTGAGTTCTTCCTTTTTCAGATTTGACCACAAATCAGTCTCATTGGAAGTAACTATCACCCCCCCCAGCAGCAGCAACTAAACTAAAAAACTTCTCCAAAGCAGATTATATCCTTCTAACGGATGGTATAAATAGCTTCATTGCACCCCCCCTCGATGGAACCGGCAACTATGCCAAGTCCTACACCAATGCTTTTTACAAACACCTGTATAACTGCATTGATGTGGTCATACCTGATAGGGCCAAGACAAGCTCTTTAAGGAAGAGAAAACATGCCTGGTGGACAACTGCTATTAACAGGCGTTACAATAAAAGGAAGAAATTGTTGTTCAAAAGAAAGAGGGAGGATGCCCTAAACTGGAAACACTCCCTACTCAGCTTAAACAAGCAAATAAGACTACTTGTGAAGTCCTCCAAAGCAAACTGCAAATCCAAATTAGCTTCCTCAACTAAGGACAACCATAAGTCATTCTTTAGTTACATCCATAGTCTAAAAGGTTAAGACCCAGATTTGTGCTGAACTGATATTTGATGATACCACATACACTGAGCTGTGGATATGGCAACCTGTTAGCTGACAGGTTCTGTGAAAACGTCACTTGCCTGTCCCCATCACACATACCCCATGACATTCCTTCCACCTGTCCCCCACCTTGTATCTCTAGAGAGCAGGTGATAAATGCCCTCGCTAAGGCCAAAAACACAGCATCTATGAGACTTGATATCATCCCAGGCAGTGTCCTAAATGGGCTCCAACAAGAATTAACCACACCATTGGGTGCTCTTTTCAATCATAGTCTAAGCACTGGCTTCATCCCAGCCGAATGGAAAACGGCCATTGTTATCCCCTTGCGTAAGGGTGGTGCTTCCACTGACCCCAGGAACTATAGACTTATGAGTCTGACTCACCTTACCTCCAAAGAAATTGAATGAATCATCATGGACCTTATCAATAAAGATATAGGTAATCTCCAAACACTTTACCCTACTCAGGTTGGATTGGATAGAGAGAGATTATGCCTGTTAATCCTAGTGGACCTCTTTGAGACAGTCACCAGAGACCTGAACAGGGGAAAAATCCATGCAGACAGCCTACCTGGATTTAGCCAAGGCTTTTGACACTATCCCCCACTCAGGCATGATTGACAAACTCACCCAGCTAAGTATCAACCTTTATATCATTAGGTGGGTCACTAAATGTCTCACCGACAGAACTCATACAGTCAAAATAAGGGAATTCACCTCAAACAGCAGACCTCTAACCAGTGGTGTTCCTCAGGGATCAGTCCTGGGACCTCTACTGTTTGGATTCTATTTCTCCAAAGTACAAACAAAAACTAAAGGTCTGCGGCTAACAAAGTTTGCTAATGACTGCAAACTGGAAGGGGTCATAGAATCCCCAAACAATGTCAACATCCTACAATAGAGTCTTACACAAACAAATGATTGGTGCCAAAGTCATGGCCTTAAACTCAATGCAAAAAAAAAATGCATTGTCGTCTCTTTCAGTAAGTGTGATGTTCCTACTAACTACCACATCAATAGAAACACCCTAAGCACACACTCGGTGGTGAGGGACCTCGGCACACAGATTGACAGCAACCTTACCTTTGATCACCATGTCTCCACAGTGGTAAAAAGAGCATTCTATATTGCACATCTCATAAGCATTGCCTCCATAAAAAGAAGTTACAACCTCCCTGTACTCCTTCATCAAGACAATAATTTAGTACAATGCCCTTTTTGTATGTACCTTTCCAGACTCCTGCAGCAATTGGAGAGACCACAAAAGTTCCCACAAAGAAAATTCAAGGTATTTAGCATCTGTCATATGTGGATCAGCTGAAATCACTTTAATCCATTTCATACAGGCTACTCAGAGGTGATCTCTGCCTTGTGTATAAGGCAGTCTTTGACTCTGCTTTATTGGAAATGCTACATATCCGTAAGTCCAATGGCTCATGGGTTACTCGCTCTAAAGACCTTAACCTGGTGTGTGACATTAATAGAACCTGGTAGAGGAGAGATGTGTCTTCCAAAGGTTGCTGCATGTGTGGAACAAACTCCCAATTCATGTCAAGCAGAGCATCTCTTTTGCCATTTTCAAGTACAATCTAGATGACTGGATGGGTAACTGTAAATTCATCCCAGGGGTTCCACCTGTGTCTCTCTTGTATAAGGGCAATATATGCTGATTGTGGAAACAAGGGCAGAACTTGGCAAGGCTTGTAAGGCCTTATGGCCATTAGCCTAGTAACTTCCTATGATCCTGGACACTGTTTTATATCATTTTAATTTTATTTCTCACAATTAGTTTTGGGAAGACCATTACCCATTTATTGCATAGAATGTAATATGAATTGCCAGTATATTCTATCCCACAGCATATTTTCATTGTTGGTGGAACAGAGTAGACAGTTCAGTGTAGCTCTGCACTGCTAACAAGGGATTGATACTGTTCATTTCTGAAAAAAATTATCTGAATAAAAGAGGTAAAAAAAATGAACCTTACCAAACTTCTTTCCATTTATGTATTTATTTATTTATTTATTTTTTTGTCACTGAGTAGCTGAGTTGATCCAAAGACTCCTTCCAGTTATGACTCAGGCCCTAAAGGCAGGTATGCAGATATTACATAATATATTTGTAAATACTTTAATAAAATTATGGTTAAAATCAGTTGATTACATAAAACAGCAATAACAAAGGCCCAGGAAAAGCATCACAAAGTCATAGTAACAGTATTAAGTATTAAGGAGACTGCAGGCAGAAACAGTATAAACAATAACAAATCAAAATTTGGACAAATCCAGAATAGATAAAGTAATGGATGGACAGCAAGCTAAAACTAGTTAAAAGCATTGACACTGACTGCACAAACAGCTGTCATGATTTGCTGTATTATATACAATATATATAAATTGGAATTTCATTTCTGGGTATGCATCATAATCATCCTGCGCTGAAGCTGCCCTGGAAGACATTAGAGGGTGAAGTGAATTTATCATATCAGTAAATAGGCACGTCTAATAACTCTGAGCATTATGACATCAGAAATGGGAACAATGTTAGCCTATTTCCAAATGCAATTGGAAAAGTTACAATTCTTTGCAATATAAACTTAGTTAATAGTAAGATAGTCTATAAGGTGTGCAGTATAGTATTCTCCGTTTAGTGCACCCTGTGCAATGAATAGGTGAATAAACATAAAGATGAATATTACATTCTAACAATGCCTCAGTGACCATGCAGAATTGAGCATTTTCCATACTTATCATTCTAAGGAATTTACTAATGATATCTCCCATGCTCTTCCATTTATTAGAGGAATGTTGTATGACTATTCTTGTACACGTTGAGTGTTCGATTACATCTGTTAACTGTATGAACATTTCCAGTAATGTTTCACCAGGATAAGTCTTGGGACAGGATTATTTTAGACTCATAGAACAAAGTATGAATACTTACTTTAGGAAAATTTTCTAAATAAAAAAATATGAGGAATTTACATCTACCTAGTCTGTTACTAAAAGTAGATCTGTTTCATTTATATTTATACCCTAATATTGATTTGAGTTATAGATATCCATAATTACCTTGATAGACATGATGACAGAAGCATTTTCTTAAGCTCAAAATAACATTTATACTCATTAAGAAAATCTATCTATCTATCTATCTATCTATCTATCTATCTATCTATCTATCTATCTATCTATCTATATATCTATCTATCTATCTATTTTTAGGTTCAGCCCAGGAGGGAAAACAGAGAATAACAAATGAAAGAGTTTACAGAAAAAAGGATAACGAATTTACATCATTACAAGAACATAGAAAGTTAAATACGAATGCATATACAAAAGTAAATAGGAAATTATTAAACGTGATAGGTATGAGTATTTATATTTTCAAATTAAGGTAACATATGTACTCTGGGATTCAGATAGTCTTAATAGTCTGTGTAAGCTTTTCCTCAGATAGTTTCCACAGCATAAGCCTTTGCAATTCAGACACAGCTCCATTGCAACAGCTTTATTGTGGACATGGTCTTGGCATGGACAGTCTCTCTGGCATATTTGCATGAAAATATGGCAGTCTTGTGGAATGGTTCATGCAAATTAGCTATGTGCTCTCACTAATAAATTCCAGGGGCAGCAGAGTAGCTCAGGAAATTCATCCCTGGTTTGGTACCTATGTGACTAATGGACACATGCAACCTGTAAATGGTTCATCTCCCAGGCCCCTGCTTGTAAATGGTTCATCTCACAAGCCCCTGCTTACAGTTATCAAGTGTATCAGAAGTTGTCAGAAATTTGGGATGCATGGCTAGGGTTAAAACGGCCCTTGTGGTCGTTAGCCTAGTAAACACCTATGAACCTAAAATGATTCATAGAATTGTTCTACCTGGAGGGTGTACACACTTTTATCTATAAGGGGAGACTGCAGCTTGTACTACTAATATGGGTAGATGTTATAAAGCCATTGGTGTGTATGTGTGTGCATGTTTGTGGATGTAAGTGTGCATATCTACAGGGGCATGGATGTAGGTGCATGTGTACCCACAATGCATGGACTGATATGTAGAGCACTAGTGCACTCAGGTCTGACTGTGCAGCATTAAATTCAGAGACATGATAATGAGCTGCTAATGATGTATTCATTTAAGCAGCTTTATCTTGATTCTGAGTCAGATAGACTTAATGTCATTCTAATTGACCAGCCCATGTTAACCAGTATGCTTTGGTATGAGAATCTGAATGAATCCCACGGAAGGAGTATACATAACAGCAAGAACTCATGAGTTATAAATATAATATCTCATTTTGTCAATAGGCATGCATGCTACAGTGGGATTATTACAGAAACACCCATTTAACATGAACAATCAATATCTAACTAACTCAGAACAAAATAGTCCATTAATGTAGTAATTGGAAAACAAAAGACGACATCCTCAAATGAAAGAGAGAGAGAGAGAGAGAGAGAGAGGGAGGGCAGAAAATCAAAGCAAAACTGCCAAATAAACCTGACCCCAAGCATTAACAGTACCTATGAGGTCCCTAGAGGAAGAAAGAAGGCATTCCATACATAAATGTACTACCGATCATCCTACTTAAATTAATCGTAGATATAGCATAATATAATGTAAACCCATTCTCAAATAAGTGTTTCTCATACATTAACAAAGGAAACTCACCTATGTGGAGTAGTAATAGCATTACCTCTTTGTTGTGCAAACTGCAATTGTTCCTGATGTATCTGCTCTACAAACTGCCAGCATTCACTAGCTGCAGATTGAAAAGAAGATGTCCTACAACTTATGGTTGTTTTGGTTGCAAGGACTACTTGCAGTATACTGCACCTAGGCATATCAGATACAGACCATATATGATTTAGTCAGGAGACAAGTTACCTACATTCCCTATTATAATTGAAATCCCTTCACTAATACTAGTCCATAATCTGGAGAGCAATGGAACTCCAATAAACATGAGATCATGCTCTATAGCTCCCCCAGTTCCTACACCACCAGCATGCAGAATCAGAACATTTAGAACGTTCTGAGAGCTTTGTACGAGTATGAGAAAGGCACTTAAGACATTGCTGGACATAAATGTACCACATAAGAGAATAAGTAATATTAATAAGGGCAACTAGTATTCCTGCAGTAAGGAAGTGGAAAAAAGGCTCCTGAAGAAGGAGACAAAGAGAGGTTATTTTAAGGGAAAAGGTACAGTAAGTTTTCCTTAATTACTTTTAAAAATGAGAGTCAGCTATGTGTGTTTTAACAGCTGCCTCCTTTAAACAGATGTTACTGTTGGTAAATTATGTCCTACAAGCATTAGGAGCAAAGATGGTCAGTTGTTGTTTCATATCATTAAACTTCTCTTAGGTAGATAACTCCTCATTGGTAATTATTCAGATTTTAGAAATACTGACCTTTATCCAGTGCATGATTAATATTTCAATTGAACTTATATAAATAAATAAATATTATAAAAATAATTTCCTTTCAAAATATTTTTTTTATTTTATTTTTACATAATCTAAAATATGATATGGCAAAGAAAATCTCTGGGATTTTTTAACAATCGTGTAGGCTTTGTGCTAAGCCTACACAATTTAAACTTGTTAGCATGATGATTTGCAGTGCTAAATAAATATACATGTTGCTCATCACACTTACATATTTGCAAGCACCTTTTTGTGACCAGCAATATTGTTTATGGCCATAGAAAGGTTCTTACAAGAACAAGCACAGAATGTAAACAAAACAGCTTGCCTACAGGCAAACCTAATATACAAGTATGTACTGTAGACCAAAAATATTAAGGGTAAGTACAGCAAACTAATTCTGAAGGAGGGAATGTTAAATGGGGGAATTGTACCCAAATAGTAATGGTTGCACTGCATAAATAATTAAGGGCAGATGGGTAAAGTGCAATTATATACTGCAGGCAAATGTGCTGAAATGTCAAGGAAATGTTTCTAACAATTGCTGCCATATTGATGTAATGATAATTAATATCAGTGACAATACATGAATTATGCACATAACTTAAAACAGACATGCTCTGAGAGGGATGTAAAGCTGCAGTGTAACAAAGGTGAGTTAATGTGTTATATATGTTAATAAAATGCTGAGTTGAGATAACAGTTAGCAAGGATAGAAAATACATTATGAGATGATTACAAAGACTGCAGTTACTGCATATAAGATGTACATACAGAGAATATATGTATGCAAGCTGACACCATCACTGTATTCTCCACCTCAGCATGTATACACAAAAACAGATGAACTTTACAGTCGTTGTGCCATGTACATTAGAAATGGGCATGTTTTTACATGTAAATATCAGTGTCATGCCATGTATGTTAGAAATGGACATGTTTTTACATGTAAATGTCAGTGGCACCCACAGGAAAGGGGTTTCTCTCCCAGCAGCATAGCTGGTTCAATTATTGCCCTGGAGTGTTGCTCTGAACCAGCAACCATCCATGTCCTCAGCTCTTCAAGTGAACAGCAAAGAGAAAAAAAAATCCCCAACATCTTGTGCCCAGAGCTGTTGCTCCTCTTGCCACACCCTAGTTACACTATTATCATCACATATAAACCTGTAAATGGTAAATAACACTCAACATACATAACTGACAAATGACAATGCAGGTCAGACGACATTTCATGATTACAGGTTTTCCATTGGTAATTTGCACACATCAGACATACGTTATACTGGTTATGCTTACATGGAATTACAGGTCACAGTAACATAGCAGCAATTCAGCCACATCAACAAACAAAAATGTGTCATAACAGAGGACCAGCCACACTTTCTGATGATCTGGCACAATACCATTCAGTAAAAACATTCTATTCATCTGTCATTACATTGCATACTGTGACAACAGTAATTGCAGTCATAAAGAAATTGGATGAAGAAATGCAATGCAAAACATAATAATTTTGGAAATAGTTAATCATAGGATAATATGATCGTAGGAGATTACTAGGCTAATAGCACCAAGGCCCTTACAAGGCTAGCCACGTTCAACCCATGTTTCCAAGGGTGTGTGGTTCAAGCAGACAGTAAAATCACCACCTATTGCCCTGTCCAAGAGGGACACAGGTGAAACCCTGGGGTGAATTTCTGGTTACCCATCCAATAATCCAAATTATGGTTAAATAGGGCCAATGAGGGGCTTTGTTTAACATGAATAGGAAGCTTGTTCCAAAGGTGGACCAACCTCTTTCAGACAAATCTGTCTCTCCAGCAAGTTCTGTTGATGTCACATACCGGGTTAAGGTCCTTTGACAGAGTAGCCCATGTGTCATTTGACTTGTGAATGTGCAGCATTTCCATTAAAGCTGAGTCACAGATTGCTCTATATGCAAGGCACAGTTTGCCTCTGAGCAGTCTGTACATCACAGAGTAAAGTGATAATGGTTTCAGTCTGCCCACATAAGACAGATCTTGAAGACCCTGAATTTTCTTTGTAAGGAACCTTTGTGGTCTGTCCAATTGCTGCAGATGTTTGGATAATGCCTGTGAGCAATAAATGACATAATACACATTCATATCATGTCACTTTCAAACATGTCAGGAAAGATGTCAGAGAGATGCATGTCAATCAAGATGGCACAGAAATATGCATATCAATTGTGTCATGAAGAGAACCATTGAAGCACTTGCAGAACCTTCCTATCTAGGATTATGGATCCCTTACATTGCAGGGCAATAGCCTGAAAATGGTGGCCCTCTTAATGTAGCACAACTATTGTCAGTGTGTAAGCCACTGCTGTATCACACAGTTGTTTGACAGACATATATTATCAGATCCAAACCCTTGCCTATCATACTTGAGTTGCTACAGACCTCTGTATTGACTGCATGTACTAGAGGACATATCAATGGAGTCTGTCACAAATAGCTGAAATCAATGTGCTCAGTAAGAAAGGAGTTTCAAATATCACTTGACCAATCTAATTTAGTCAGAATGCTGAAAAGGAGCTACACATGTTATTGTTCACACAATACTAAGCAGTACAATATCAATGCTTTTTTTTGACAAGGAAGCTGTTTCCATCATGTAGTACATCCACTGTCCCAGAACTGAACCATATCTGTATAGGTTTGCTAGTAAATGCATTACTCAATGCATGTGCCATAGAAGCACTCAGAGAATGATATACCTCGAATATCCTTTCACTGCCATGCAATCACAACTTGTAGGTATGCATCATAGCATCACATAAAAATGGATATGCACAGCTAGAGACAATGCTGTTTGTGTAATGTCAGTACATTCATGTAATGTTGTCCTTTTCAGGAATTGAACCACAAACTATTAAGCTCTACTAATGACATGTGAACAAAACACATACACCACAGTGGAAGTCTTAAAGCAAGTGTGGCACTCCACCTATGATAACTTATTACATCATATGTATGTGTTGCAAACAATCTCTTTGAGATAAAAGGGGTGGAGAGGCCCCTCCCACTGTAAATGTATACGTTATACCAGTGTGGATACCTTTCATGCATTACAATATAAGGCCCAACTATGCTGTCACTAAATGTGGATTATGAACACCCGAGCATTTGCTTACAGAAAATACATAATATTGTTGAGAGTGAATGTGTCACAGTAGGATTGTCACTACGAATGTGAAATATGTCAGAATTTCAGGGCATTAAAGCATGTTATTGCTGCAAGGGATATGTGTGCCTGTAATTGATGAACTAAGGCGACAACATACAGAATGTTGTTTCTTTCCCTCATGTCAGTAGACAACACTTACTACATATGTTATACAAAGAAAATGTAATGATGTGACATCATTACTCTGAATAAAAGCATTTCTGTGTGTGAAAATATCATAGCTTTTTGTAAGAGGAGTCAACATCTATATGTGTACACAACAGATGTGTTTGACAGCATTGTTAATGATATGTACAGACACAACAGGACTGGCACATAGTCTGAGCAGTAATGGCTGGATTTGAACTAACTACTAATGATCACAAGCTAGCTCAAATCCAATAGATTCCCCTTACACACACACACACACACACACACACACACACACACACACACACACACACACACATATACACACACACACACACACACACACACACACACACACACACACACACACACACACACACACACACACACACACACACAAGTTCCCACATAGAGCATCATGCATCCTACGTATCTAGTTATACAATCTAATAAGTGCCACAGGAGAAGTGCAACTTTTTAGAAGGGAGTGCACTTTTGACAAGATGTCCCCATCAGTGTGTTGCAGAGAGGATGTTTCTGTTAAAAGTTAGATAAAGGAGCTGTGTGCAAAGTTAAATGTTTCATCTTTATGGGAAGTAGATACAGCTCCAAGTGTTTTGCACACACACATATGTTTCTCATGTTCAGCATTGAACCTTCTACCTGCCTAAATACACAATCCAGAGAGCTCAGAATTAGTCACAAGTGCCACGTGAGAAATATAAATTTAAGGATGTCAAAAAGCACATTTGTACTTGTTGAATTTCCACTCTTTGCAACAAATGGTAGTGGCAGGTTTTGGTACAAATACGTATGTGAAAACAGGACAGTGAAACATCACTGTGATTGTCACATGAAATTATATTTTTCACTACTAAGATTTAGATACTGTATCTCATGTACATTGCATTACTGTGAGGGACATGTAACTGTTTCCATGTATGGAATGCCAAAGAAATTCAACATTGTAAAACAATGGTTTATCAGTCAAGTTTTCCTGTCACTTCATTCCAGGATGATTGCATACTTGTCTTGTCTCATAATTGCACAATGTGCATTGACAAGGCAAACAGACAATTCCTACATAGGACAGTGCACTGCAGAATAACAGTGATGGATTATGTGTGTATAGATTAACCAGACTTGTAACAGTTGCAAGCATAAACATTGGAGAGGAGACATACATTAACCAACTAAATTCATAGTAGGGAGCAGGCACATTAATGATGTTTTAAGAAAGGCTGTAGCCATTATTAACAGCTACAGAAGTTATACAAAACATTCTAAAACATGTTTTCATCCATCTAGGTTTGAACCTTTAGAGCATTGCAAGAAAAAAATATATACCTGAGTATTATCTAAGCACAGCAGCTAGAAAGTTATACGTTTAATCGTGCATGTTTGAAAACAAATTTCAGCAACCAATAATGTATCATAGCTCTCAAAAAGCAGGGACAAATCTAGAAATAATTTGGGGCAATAAGGAACATTTTTAAAATATTAGCACTATTAACTGAGATATTGACAGAAGAAGAGAATGTGAGTTAGTATAAAGTTTCTGAACTAAAAGAAGTCTATAACTTTAAATACTATCATTATTTAAGTGCAATTCACAACCTTTTCTCAAGCAGTCAACATTTCAAGAGGGATTAAGAGAGAGACAGACCTAAATCAGATGCAATTGAAAGTTATGGAATGTAAGTATTATCTTCGTTGCCCTATTGATCACCATAATCTGTACACTAAACTGAATAAACCTAGCTAAGCCAGACACATGAAGTGCAAAAGAGTAACGTGGCAGAGAGAGAAATAAATCACAAGCTATTGCCATAAGCTATGTACTTCTATTCAGCCTTAGTAGCATCTGTTGCCTGACACCAGACATTCCATAAATGCAGAGGAGAAGGAATAATGATCCTTCTGATGCTGCTGTGTCATTAGATGTCATTAGATGTATGTGTAGGGCCACAGTGGAGGCATAGGCATGCTCCACCAGGGCCTTGGAATAGATAGTGCAAGTACTGAATGCCATGAATTCTGATGTGTCTGACTTTCAGAACTATATGTGTGAGTCCTTGGACAGGATGAATGACACACTGAATTGGACAGTGTCTGTGATGAAACATCTGTTGGGGAAGAGTGGGCATCCTTGTGGCAGGAGAGTAGCTACATCTTCTGGTGTTAGTAGATGTGACATGCAAGATCCCACTCCAGTAGTGCCACTACTTCCACTGTTCTGTCAGCGATTGCTGTGTCCACATCTGACATATTAGGTCATGGGGTCATAGTGATAGGAAGAACTCATCTAGCCAGGGCCATGTAAATAGCAGTGCAACTCATGGCAGAAGCAGTTCTCATGGTCAGGGGCAATGATGCTGAACTGCTACTCTGTGTGGCACATACCTGTCCAATATGCCAGGACATAGTGCTAGCAGAGTGCTTGATTGTGTTTATGTAGACACATGCACATTGACAAAAAGTAATTGCTCATATCAGCTCATACACATGCAATCTATTTATCCATCTGTTATTACTGGCCCTGAATGCTGTATACTCTGTTAGATACATGTGTTTATTATTTGCACACTCACACTTCATTGGTGTCAGCCTTGACCTTCTGCCCCCCTCCACTTTGTGCAAGTAATGATGACTGTTCCCTGCCATTTGCACATGTCCTTGTGACTGAGGGTTGCATATATGTCTGATGTACACAGTGGATAGCTAACACTTGCTTACTCACAAGCTTGCATTTATAAATATGTGTTGCAGAAGAAATGTTTCTGACTTCTTGTTCCTACTTATTTGTGAATGATTGCTTATATAATTATATGTTGAACCACCTGGTGTTTCAGTTATTATTCTAAGTAAAGCAGTGGAACCAGTAGGTACTTCAGTCTTACTTCTTGATATAATTGTGCAAATGAGGGTATAATTGACCTGCTCCATGTTTTATAGACAGTGGTCAACTGAAATGCTTGATGCATAGTATCGGTTAGAACATGTAACTTTGTATTGCAAAATTCAAACATCGGTGATATTACTGACATAAATGTACAACTCAGACAAATGTGCTGCTTTGGGGAATATATATATTTCCATATGAGAGAGCACTTCGTTTTGTAACCTTCTTATTTTCGATACAGGATCCACTCTTTTTTGGTCATTACTGCAGGTAACAATTGTGTCTTTGGGGATGTCCCTGTCTGATGCTATCAGAACACAGCCATTACATGGTTAAGTACAGGTTGTGGAGTTTGACAGGCTACAGTTTTCCTATATGCATGTTCATGGCATCCTAGGCTTTGGCCTCAGAAATTATTGTTTGTGCTGTTCTTTGCCTCTTAACCAGAACCACGGTATACTGTGCATGTCCCTGTCTGCCAGCACCATCTGCAACTTGTGCTTTTTCCTCAGTTACCTCATCTGCATCTGCTGCTGCTACTGCTGGCCCTGTCTGTGGTCCTTGAAACTGTGGTCCTGCCTCATGCTGTCCTTGTTGAAACTGTTTCCTGAGAATTATATTATGTAACATGGCATGGACTTTAAGTATTTCAGCAAAGGTGTATGGGTCTTATTGCACTGCACCTGCTGTTGTGTCTAGACATCGTAACCTTGATTTGAGTAAACCAAATACAGGTTCTATGATATTCCTAGTTTGATCATGGCTTCATTGTATCCTTTCTCAGTGGAGCTGTGTGGGTATCTCATGTGTGTCATGAGCCAGTGCTTCAGTGCATAACCTGCATCCCCCACTGGTTACCCTTGAAGAATGTTACCCCCAGCAAATCTGGTGTACAGTTCACAGGTGCATCATATGTGTGAGTTGTGAAAACTGCCAGGGTTACCTGCACAGACATTGTAGATAATCCCTTGGGCATTACAGACAACCTGACAGTTTATAAAGTGGAAACCGTTTCTGCTGATATACCTCCTTCTCTGTTCGATACATAATGTTTCTATTTCTATGTGTGTGTAGTCTATAACCCCAACACTTAAGTTAGCCAATACATAGAATTCCTGCATGGTTCTTGATCTGCTCTCTCCTGTGGGGTAAATGCAAAACAGTTGTGATTCCTTGTATGTTGCAGCATTGCATTTAAAAACTGGTGTAATATTCTAGAAGCCAATGCTGGTGACACTCCTAATATATCCCCTGTGTATCTCTGGAAAGTACCAATAGCTGGTATACATAATAATACACATACCTTTGTTTTTACTGGGATGGGATCTCCATGATTTCCCTGGGGCCTGCGGTAGGGGTGGCAGGGTTTGCAAATTTTCTCCAGTGTTTCCATGTCCACTTTGTCTCTCAGCAATTTCTGTGTCACACAGTCCATGATATGTCAGATGTTATGTAAATACCCTTCTTTTTATTGCTTGCGGTCTGACAGCAGCAACAGCAGCACCCTGATTTAAAGCCTTTTGCACAAAACAGCATAATAGCAGCAGCAACAGCAACCCCTAATATGTTTTTGTTTCTAAGTGCAATCATGACTGTGTTGCAAAGAGTTTTGGTGCTCAGAGGAAATGGCTATACCGAGTGCACAGAAGTGCATTATAGCTTCCTGAATAGCTCGCCATGCTGGATTGGTTAATTAGCATCTACTTCTTCTCTTTACGCTGTCATATTCTGCCATTTGCCTTTGTTTGGAGCTCTACACATTATGTAGAGCCTTTTAGTGGATACCAAAGAGCGAGCTATCGTGTAGTTGATGATGAATCCAGCCCAATGATTTGCGTTGCCTAACAGGGACACTAGGTTGTAGGGTCTCATGTAAGTCTATTAGATTCTCTTTATTCAGCTGCACCAGAAAGCTGGTCTGATTGATATTTAGAATATCAGCAGTTGTCTCCATAGTTTTAATTTGAGTGAAAATCATTTAAATGCACATCCTGAATGGATACCACCAACCTAGTTAGCAACTGAAAAAAAAAAAAAACATACTCCTTCTTAAGAGTAAAGCTGCAAGCAAGCCATCCTAAGAACTATATTATACATTCAAACTAATGCAGAGTTTCTAGTCACTTAAAAAAATAAAAACTCATGACAAAAGATCAAAAAGGTAACAAAAGAAAATGATATGAACAAAATGATACTCTGTTATTAAACAAAGCCATAACAAATGACTATATAAAAGGCAGAAAGTGATAATGGCATCTGTACCTTACAAAAATGCATTTGAGAATATCCCACGTTCACAGATTGTAGAATGCTCATGGGTCGAACAGTTGCAACATCGAAAAATAATGGTGCATTTCAAAACAGCGGAAGACTGGAATGTCAAAAATGGGAAACATGGAAATGTGTAGTCGACATTTTTGACATTCCCACCTTCCATCCATGATACTCACCTTACATCTACCATGTGTGGGGCTGCACCCCCCCAAACCCCCTACATATTAAAAATATCAACACCGAGATCGCACTACAGTGAGGAAATGGCCTACTTCCTTGTTCCTCACTGAAGCATGACCTCCCTCCACAGTCTCGGCACATTGATTGCCAAAAGGTTGAGTGCACCATGTAACTCGACTGAACATAATCGACCACTTTTGGTTCGGATTCCTGTCCCTTGGAAACCATGATTTAGTACGTCAGCTGTTCAACTTACTGCAGTTCGCGTAAGTCATAGTAAACCGTATAAAATATATCTAACACTAATAAATTACATAGCAGTCACTATGAAACATGGGAAATTGTTTTACAGCTGAGCATGATAAGTGTCACAAAGTTATCTCAGGGAATAAAATCCAAGGGTGAGGGGGTTATTTCAGGGTATATTTGTCAGCACCACTGCTTTGCCTAAATCTGAACCATTAAACTGCTTACTTAAATAGACTAACTATGGTTACAGTTTAATCTTTAAAAGCAAATCCTGAATAATGGCATCTCATTAACGTTTGTGGATTAATTAAATCTGCATGTCATCTGACAAGCACCTAAAAACACAACATATGGTTAAAACATTATTAGTTGATACAAGAATGACATTTGGTCTCAAGAAATGTGTTAAAGCAACATTTATAGTAAAGAAACTGAAGGACCAAGAACACATTAACCTCTGATAGGAATATAATACAAAACTAGATGAACAAGAAGGATGTTATTAATATCTGAGAATAGATGAAGGGTTAGCAATAAAACATGAACAGATGAGGCCAAATTTTGTAAGGAATGAAAAAGACTAAATCTAATTTTGAAAATTGCCTTGATATCTAAAAATAAAGCTTGGGTTAAAAATCAGCTTGTTCCTCCTACTCTTAGTGTTTTGGTGTGATTGACTGGCTCCAAAAAGCATTGGATCAGTTGGATAAGAAAACAAGGAAAATGTTTCATGCATATCAAATATATCACATAAAAAACAATGCATAGCAATTCTATGGGCTAGATTTCAAAAAAGTTGCTCTCAGTGTAAGTTTGCCTTGATTCCAAAGACCTGCTGTCCACGTAATTGGCTTACTTCAGTGTAAGGTCTGTCTATAAACAAGGTGTAAATGAGACTTTTGGAATCAGGGATTATATATATATCCCTCAGTCTGAAACAGGTACTGGCCTCCTTGACATTGAATATCTGTGTTAGGATACAAACATGGGACTGCATACATATTTTTCTTAACATTGTCATCATAACCAAACACAGTGAAAGTTCTAAGACATGGAGAAAATCTAAGTTGGCAACTCTGTTAAGATCGGCAGAAGCATTTTGGAAAGGAGAGGGAATAGAAATCAAACCAAAAGTAGCCAAAAAAAAAAAAAAAAACAGAAGAAAGAATAAAAAGAACAGGTCCAGAAGAAATTTGGAAAGTCCACAATTCTAATGGCAAGTATACAGAACTCCTGGAACATGCACATGTTGATCAGGATTTAACTCATAAATAGCTAAAGCAGAGCTGTAACTAAGAGGGTGCAAGCAGGTTCTGATTTTGCAGGTGTGCAATGCCTGAAATTCTTTATGAAGCCTGGAAAATATTACCGCTTAATAAATGACAAATAATACTACATTTGCTGTCGTGGCTGAATTGGTTAAGCCCTTAGAAACTGTAACACTGTAGTAAGCTGTTTGTTACTGGAGCTCAACAACTTTGAGTTGAGGACGGTGTTAGTTTGGTGAACTGTACAAGGCACCCCGAGGACCTAGTTATGGTTCTGGACTAAGAAGATGAAATCTAAACCAAAAGATGAAAGGTTAATAATAGCAGCGCAAAGTAGCAGATTGCATACATAGTAGTTTACAACATCTACAGAAAAATTGGGAGATGCAGACAAATGTAGGTTCTGTAGTAGACCTAGAAGCAGTTGCACATCTTGCTGGTGGGTGTGATATACTCATGGCAGCGGGCCTATATACTGAAAGGTACAATAACATGGCAAGACTGTCACCTGGGGACTGTGCAAACTCTATAGCATGCAGGTAGTTGAAAAGCCTGAAAACATGAACAGCAAGTAATTATTGAAAATTAGATTTTAATCACATGGGATCATCCAGTACCGACAATTAAGAAAGTTGGAGCAAGAAAAGCAGGCTTAGTTATCAAAGAAAATAGACAAAAAGTAGTATTAATCATTAAATAGCTACAACCAGTAATTCTAGTATCCTTCATAGTGAGATAAACAGTCATACCAGAATATGCAGATAGGACTAGATTGACATGGAATACAGACATTCATACTGTTCATTAGTAAGGGTAGCAGGAATAATACAAAAATAGTTTTCAAGCATGCTTATGTATGGTACAGATACAGGAAACTCCATATCAACTGCAGAAGAAACTGATTCTGAACACATTGCAGTTGTGACGAATAACAGTCCTGACAAATGGCAATACTGAATCCAAACTAATTTCATGATTGTATCTTGCCGCAGAAGGGGATCCACTCTTGTCATGATATTATAACCCCAAAACATCTGGAGAAATAAAAAAAAATAGGTGGAAAAAACAAAATTAATAATCATTATGCTGACTAGAAATCACAACTGAATTTCCTGTTTGTACCCACTAAGCAGGCACCAGAACTTAGTGGCATATAATTAGATACAGACATAGCAACTTCTCTGCTTTACTAAATGTTTAAACATGCCCTCTGTTTCTACATTACTAATAATGCTCCATCTTGGAATGCAGTCAGTTGGCAACAATGTACAATCTATTTTTCTGTCTCCCATTGCATAAAGCATTTAAATTTTCTTCTTTGATACTTGGTAAAAAAAGGTAAATGAGCATCTAGAGGGAGCAATTAGTTCTGAAATACAACATGATGGAGGAGCAATCCAACAGTCAGAAATGCTTCATCTCTGACATGACTGGTCAGGAACAGATTGTGACTATTGAAGAGTTGCACTCTCTCTCTCTGTCTCTCTCTCTCACTCTCTCTCTCTCTCTCGCTCTCTGTCTCACTTGTTTTAGCATCGATGACTTGTTTTTACATTACAGTAAGCTAAGATGAGCTCTGCTCATGAAATGAATGAAGCTATGCACTAATAGCATCTTTTATGTTTTTATAAAGCACTAAATATTACCAAAACAAATTATCACTGTCAACTATTCTGAAATGAAAGCAAACAAATACTGGTAAAGCATTCTTGTAGTTTATTTGGATTATTACTGCTGACATGAGGAGATGTCTGAACAAAAATAAGCACACCGCATGAAAATATGAACTGTGTTAAAAGTGGCTAAGCTGAGAATAATCTGAAATGAGAGTGGCATTTTTATTTTTCAAGCTGAATGGCACCATTTTAATTTTTGGCTACACTTTGATCCTGACTCTTTTCTTTTATTATAGTAACAGTTAATTAGAATTAATGAATAACTAATATGTGTCGGTACAAATGCACATCCATCAAAAATAGTTAATGATTATCAAATCACATTTCTATGCAGTCTCATTTACTTTCTTACAAGCTATTTACCAGTCCAGAACTACCTTCACACTGGCAGGCATGTTGACTTATTCCTGTTTAAACATTTTTTTCAAATAAGTGATAACCATATACTGCAGCTTGTCATTGCATTTTTTGCAGGGAGGCAGGTTCTTGAAATAATTGTCTTAGTAAAAGCACTAATGAAACAGGTGGTGTAACTTGTCATAGCAGGGTTGTAAATAAGCAGAATATGAGTACATTTCAATAATATTTGGTCATGTGACATTCCTGTGTGAATTTTTATGAATATGCAGCATTATTTTAGCCTAATATGGTGGCATCCCTCTCACAATAAACAATATGCAATGAGTATCATGCAGTCACACCTTCACCTCAACCACTACAACATTCTCAAACAGAAAAGACAGACCTTTCATATGGTGATGCCATAAAGAAATCCATGCTAAAACCTTCTAGAATTTGTAAGAAGAGGCCTCAGTAGATGACCTTCAGCTTACCTAATCCATGTGCATCAATACAGCAAATCACCAAAGTGCAGTTTGTCCTTAATGAAATATTCATATACTAATTCCTTATGAAAATGTTTTAGAAATTGGTGATGTGTTTGCTAAGCATCAAATTGTTACCTTACCAGGCTGGACAGGGTCAGTGCTACAGTCAGCTGTCTTTTGATTGACAAGGACAGAGCCCTCACAAACCTTTCCTGAGGTAAGTATGAGTACAATATGGTGGTGAATCCCCTGGTGGACTAAACTCTGAGGGACGTGCAGACAGACATGCTGGAAATATCTACACATGTGACAAACACAGGTTAAAATCCTGTCCTGAGAAGAATCCTTCCTTCACTAAAAATAACACCTGGTGGAAAGAGAGGATAATTGGGTTTAACAACTGGTTCAATAGCTACTATCATTCCAAAGGTTTCCAGTATGTATCAGACTGGAATGAGATGCTCTATAGTATTACTAGTGTTTCAAGGGATGGCCTGCAACTCCCATTCAAGGTATTTTATTTATTTATTAACTGGGAAAGTCCAACTTGGAACAATGCCAATTTTCAGCAGAGGCCCGGGAAGAAACACTCCAGATACATGTCTTTGTAATTTGGGAAGAGACCAGAGCACACCTACACAAACACAGGGAAAACATGTAGACTCCACACACAAGGCACCCCAGACGAGAATCGAACCAGGGAACCTCTTACTGTGAGGTGACAACGCTACCGCTGCACCACTGCACTATCCGGAGGCCTGGCAATAGCCTTTGTCATGGTACTTTTTTAGACAAAGTACATCTAATGAACATTTCATCTTAGCAAATTCATCTAACCTAAAATTGGACCATGCTAACGTGGCTCTTTTTAACACCAAAAATTTCAATAACAAACTACCCAATCTTGAACTGCTACTGTATTTGGAACATATCTATCTAGGCATGGATACAGAGACTTGGTTTAAATGTGAAGAAATCTCTCTCTATATATTTGGTTTTGCACCTACCATGCCTTCAGGCCTGTTTAAAATGGTGATAGTATTGCCATATTCATCAGACACCACATCTCATTTAGCCTTATACTAAGAGACCACAAATTGAGCTCCTAGAACTTAAGCTTATAATGGACAAGAGAAGTGCTCAAACTATTGCATGCTATGGTACCCCCTCCATGTCCTCAGATGATTATATTAGATTTCTGGAAGTTTTTGAAGAAATTTCTATATGTAATAACTACATAATCTTAAGTGACATCAATCCCCTTGTCAGAAACTGGACCATCTACACCTCTAAAAAACGGTACACTCAGAAAACTTTGGATTTGATAATGATGAATTCCCACAATCAAATAGTTAGTGACTGAACTACACAGGTCCAATATTCTTGATGTGGTCCTCACAAATATTGGTTGTACCTACTGGAATACCCTAGTCTCTTTTTCACCAGGAAAGTGAAAAGCATTAGAAGGATCAGCAAAGCAACCCATGAATGGACTTTAGGTTCAGAAGTACTGAACAGCTACAAATCCTTATTAGCTAAGTTAGAAAACTAGCAAATAACACTCAGTATTACTTCTAACCTTTCTTTAATAGAGACCTCCTATCTGACACAATGAAATTACAAATATAGTAGCAAATACTGCACACACAGCATTTGAAATCCATATTAAAGTGCCACTCATCACAGAATCTCTTACAACCCCTATCATCAATAAAGAATGGTTCTTAAGATTTCATCAAACATCATAAACGCTTCAACCATTGGTCCTCACAACATACCTGCATGCTTAAAAAGCAGTGTCAAGCATGGTCTAGTAAAATTTTAAACTTAAGCTTAGCCACAGGCTGTGTTCCTCATCCTGGTGTACTGCTGGGATGCTGCCACTCCAAAAAGCCATACTGGTGTGGGGAGTGTTACTAGTTTATAAATAAATGAGTGAGTAGTCAGATGTATCCAATAATTTTCCATTTAGCAGGAAAATGAAATGGGCACTAAGTTTTGTCACTGAAATACTAAGCAGGATGTCGGTATGAACTATACATAGTTTTTTTTTATATCTTGCTTACTACCCACCTGTAGCAGTAGTGAATAATGATTTCTCAGAGGAGGCAATGAAACTTGAATTGTATAATAGCCTTGTACAGTGAGTTCTGCTCAGGACTGTATTGGGGCCAAAAGGAACACATGCCAACTTGACACCATGTAGTCAATAAGTTAAGCCATAAAACCAATACATCTTAAGAGAGGAGATATTTAAACGAGCAGCAGAACTTCTCATTCAGCAATCCTCCGCATACAGGAGGCAAGATGAAAGAGCAGTGCAGCAAAGCCACTTGGCTTGGGATTCAGAGTCTACTTTTCTAGCCTATGTAAGACATGTGGCAAAAGAGAAATGGGATGTGACAGAGCTTCACACAGGCAAATATGGCAGCACTGCAGTGCAGTATGGGCCACCCCCCATCAAGCATGATGTAAACCTGCAGGACATCCTTAGCAAAGGAAGTTTCACAACCAACATATTATGTATTTTAGGGATCACTCACATAGGGCAAGAAATTGGTTTGTATTGCTGTAAAGTATGTGTGATGTGATATTATCTATTTAAGGTAATAACTCCATTATTCAAATGTTATAGAGTGCTGAGGGCACATGGTGTAACAGTGAACATATAAGGATGTGTAATTATATATCTAGATTTTGTCCCAGAATCATTGTCTCTTTTATAAAGAGTCACGCTTATACCTTACTGTAAACTTAAATGTCACTCTGTGGGTTTAAAATGTTATTTTTTCTGATACTGCAGGTGTCCACAAAGTGTATTTTTAACAGCTTCCTCGATGTTAGATTACTAACAGCTGCCATTTATGCACCCACCATGCCAAACTCTTCAGAAAGGAATACTCAGCATGCAGTTGCACATATATCAACAAATACTGTGTGGATTGGGGGATTCCTTTGCTTGAGAAGGAAAAGGCCTCAAACCTTTACATTACAAATGACTATGTACTTTATTTATGGGATTGTGTATGTACTCTGCCTGAAATTCTGGAACTATTTGACATGTTCAGTACCAGCATGACATCAGTTAGAATAATAACAGTGTTTTACCCATTAAACCAGAAATGTTTATATATCAAATCTAGTGAAATTGGGACTTAAATGAGCTACACCACACACATCTCAGGGGGTGCACATATGTTGCAACTTTAGCAAGTTAGTGACTCTAAGCATTATCCCCTACTGACAGTGTTTAATGAACCATTTAATAAATGGAATTCCATAAACTTGTCTTTTCTGTAAAGACATCAGCTGTCAACATGTCTCTTTTGCCAAAATATGTGGCAAATTCTTTCTTTGGGCAGTAATAAGGTGACATCTCAGTTACAGTCGCTGTTTTCTAAATTCATATAGTTTGGCATCTCCTCCAGGCTATCAGGAAAGAAATTAATGGCACATAAAAATTAAGGTAGTTGGATTACCTGACCTTAGTTAATATTGCTAAAGCAGTAGACATTACCTGCCTGCTATTAGCAAGAAACAAACTCAATGTGGTATGTGTGATATCAGAAATGCTGGTTATGCATTCAATGGAAAAGGACATTTCCAGGCAGGAGCATTGGAAGGTATGTCACCTGGGAGGCCATGCATCTGTTAATAACAGATGAGATCCATGTGGTCACTATCTCCATGACCTAGTATGTTTGTAAGGATATGGATGCATAAGAATATTAGATTGAGAGGGCTCTCTCTTTTGTCTTCAATGTTTGGTGAAAGTCATCTGCCATTTGGAGAGAAATTATTTAGGCAATGGGCAGAGTACTGCTTAACTTCCAAGAATTTTAGTGGGACTACATAAGCTTAAATGGTAGATGGTGACAATATCTACAGCTCTTGAGTATACCATAGAAACATGTTTTAACAATTAAAAATGTCTTCAGTATAACAAATGTAGTTAATGGTTAACCTCTGTTCTCTAACTGTATTATCTCTATCATATACAATTCTTTAGACAAACACAGGAGAAAAGCATTTGATAAGATTCATACCTCCTGGGAAAATATAATAAATATTCACATTAACAAAGAAAACTGGTCACAATCTTTTAATCCCCCAGCCAGAAGTTCACAACTACCAATACTTTTGATTTTTCATTATAAAAAATTGTTACTTTTCCGTTAAACCCCTACCACGCAGTTTCGCTGCCAGATTGGTGGGTCTCACCTTTATTTTACACAGATGTGCATATTGAACAGAGTACATGCCCACCAGTATTATATTTATGTATACTTTGTGTGACCTGATAGTACTGTCTTTTTTGGTTTTGCAGCTATTCACTTTTCTGTTAAACCCCTACCACGCAGTTTCACTGCCAGATCGGCATGTCTCGCCTTTATTCTACCCAAACGTGCATACTGAACAGAGTACATGCCCACCAGTATTATATTTAGGTATACTTTGTCTGACCTGACAGCAGTGTCTTTTTTTGGTTTTGCAGCTATTCACCTGCTTGTCAAGTGACAATCATTTAAAAAGCATCACTCACTTTTGTATGGTGTTTGCAACAAAACTCTACCTGTCTTAATTGTACATAATCTTGTCTTTTGAATATGCAGACTACTGATGGAAGAATGTTGTATGCTGCCAAAATAAATATATTCATTGCTATATCCCGATATATCTGTAAAACTCCAATGTAAAATACAAACATGAACATGCACTTATGATGACACGCTTTGAATGGTATGCAAACATCTAAGAAGAACTGAAATGTCCTTGGCAGAGGTCTTTAATGCAGTAGTAGGACATGGAGTGCATGAATTACAGAAGTGTCATCACAGAAGTGTAACTGCAGTGGCTATTTTTTTTCCTGATGGAAAAAAAAAAAAAACCTTAGAGCAACCATCTTGACATTTCATCACCCCATGCAATGAGGACAGACGGTAAATAATATACACAAACAGTAAATGACAAAGTCAAGAGAAACAACACAGCATGCGTACGTCAACACTGAATGACCTAGGCACACATTACTAATTCACACATGATGGTAGCCAGTGCATTTGTAAACACTACATAAAAAGGATCTGCACAGCTCGCTGAGCAATAAGGCGAGACACGCCGATCTGGCAGCGAAACCGCATGGTAGTGGTTTAAAGGAAAATTACCAAAAGATTAATAGACTGCTATATTCGCCTTGCAGTTTTAAAGGGAATGATGTTGAGAATTACTCATTGCAGATGTGAAGACAATGCAAATGTTTTATCGCATTCTTTGTTGCAAATTATACAACCATTATGGGAAAGGGTCAGTTCTATAGTATCATATGCTCTCTACAGGCAAAATCCACCCATTATCAGTAGATTTTACTGGACTTCAAGAATCCTTGAGACTGATATGCCTTTAACATTAATAGAACAACAGTGGTTATGGTTTATACAGAATACCATCTCAGCACTTTTTTGTCATGACTGGAAGAAGCTTTCATCACAGCTAATCTGCCCAGATTTGATTATATGCTCAAAATCTCATGTAGTAATAACAACTCTACACAGACCTTTGATGAGCTGTGGTTTATTTTTTTATTTTTTTGGGACAATAACTGATAGTTATTCCTGTGATCTCATCATCATCATCAGCCCCCTTTTTTCCCATTTTCTGCTAGGGGTTGGGGAATTGTGTTAACTATTGCCATCTCTCTCTCTCTATTCAATGCCACACTCCTGCCTTCTATGACATTCATGTCTGACTGTTGCAGATCTTCTTTCACTCAATCCATCCACCTCTGTGCTGGATGTTCACATTTCCTCTTACCTTCTTCTTGTCTGTCCCAAATCTTCTTCACGAGATTGTCTTCTGCTTTTCTGCATGTGTTCAAACTACCATAATCTGTTCTCTTTGATCTTTTTTTGCAATTGGAGCTACTTTAGCTTCTGCTCTTATGTCCTCATTTCTTTATCTCTTCCACAGAGTGCATCCTACCACCCTTCTCAGACACTTCATTTTCATCATCTCTAGTCATTTCTAGCGTCTTCATCTGCTCTGCCTTTACTGCCCAGATTTATGTACCATACAGTAGTACTGGTCGCTCCACTGTCTTGTGCACCTTACATTTCAACTTCTTTGGCATTCTTCTGTCATGGATTACATCTGACACTGTATGTCAGTTGGCTGCAGCTCCTCTGATTCTAGCTTTCACCTCTTCATTTACTCTTTCCTTTTCCTCACCCACCCTTCCTAGATACTTGAAGCTATTTAGCTGTTCCACTATTTTTCCTTCTATCTCAGTTCTCACCTTCTTCTGATTTCCCAATTTGCTGCCATTAGCACTGTCTTATCTGTGCTTAGTTTCATCCCATGTGCCTTCAGTTTTATATTCCCTTCCCCTATCCTTTCCTGAAGTTCTTGCTCAGTCTGCCTGTAATGCCACATCATCTGCAAACATTAACTTTGTTGATCTGTCCCCTCCAGCCTGTTTGCTATTATAGTCCATTACCAGTATGAACAGCAGCATTCTTGTGATTTATTCGGTTAATATTTTGTTATTGGTGAATTAAATATGTGTTTTCACTTTAATTATTCAGCACAGTTATCATGGAAAGTAATATATATTGGAAATATTATTTGTAATTGCATTTGTTATGACTTTTGGATGTTAATAAAGAATCATTAAAAAATGTAAAAAAAAGTCTGCTGCTCACATCAGGAGTGAATTGTACTTATCTCACTAGTCTGCACATGCTGAAAATGAGTATGTTGATAACAAAGCTGCAGCTGTTTGGTTTTGTCTTTGAATTATTTCACCATTTGTCATGCAAGCTAGGCACCATCTACATTGCTTTTGGTATGCAGTGTGCAGTGTGGAACTAGATGTTCATTATGTTGGAATTTATTTTATTTTTACTATTTTTAAGTGTGTGTGTGTTTGTGTGTGGGTAGGTATGCAAGTTTGTGTGACCATGCACAATGTGCACCAACACATATGTATGTGTGCATCTGTTTACCTGTCTTTGTGTCTGTCTGCATGTGTGCATCCATTGAGCAGCAGAACAGCTTTTGTTTGGTATGTTGGCAATGACATTACTTGTAGCATATGCTCAATAAACTCATTGCCACCAAATAACAGCAGAGAGGAAATATTCTTCCTGGATTAGATGATTACAGATTCAAAGTATGTTCTATTTACTTTCCTTGTTGTCATTTGTGCTTTATCAGTTTAATAGCTTTCTTCATATACTCTTTACAAAATAAGACAGCCTAAAGCTTAACAGTAACTGTGCAAACACTCAATACGATTTGGAGATTCAGTAGTAGATGAGCTCACTTAACACAATGATCTCTAATGCAACCTACTTCTGCTTCATCCATAAGACATTTCATTGTGTCTAATATCACTTGTATGTGTTTAGATTAATAAGTGCTAAGCCTTGTTAAATATGTGTTATGGAAAGATTTCATCTTAAAACTCGGGCAACAGAACTATGTTGATATTTGATCTCTGTCTAATGCAACTGAAGAGATATTAAACTTTGGTCACATGCTGTTGATTAATATTGTCATAATTTTCATATTTATGTAAATAACACAACCAAACACAAAGAGTACTGCTTAAGTACCTCGTAGGCACATGTTAATGTTCATATCTAAATGAACAAAATGAAAGATGCTGCTGACAGCATGTGTGTAGCTTGAATCGTTGTGTTGTACAAGACATTGTAAGGTGTTATTACTGCCAAAATCATGCTTAGATTGTTTACTGTGATTATAAGATTCAGTTTAACATACTGAATCTAAAGAATGCTATCAGTGTAAGCATTAGTGTTGAACCATTTGCCATTCTATGGTAACCCTTATGGTTCCAGAGATATGAACATTTGCCTAAACTATAGATATATTATATGAATTTCTCAGAAGTCCCAGGATATAGCCAGTGGTCCAGAGCTGCATTAGAAATAATAAGTTAAAATATTACATTCCTCTTTACACATCTATAAAAACAATGACCATTTTGCAGGAATGATAGTGAGGCACTTAGCTTTTAACTTCAAATGACTTCAGAAATCCAGATAGAATGTTGTGGACAAGGCACCCATGCCATTATGTACATTACTTTACTTCAGAAACATTCTTCTTTTATATATAAAAAGGAGGGAGGGGTAGAATTGACATGTCTGAGTATGAATTTGTAAACTTTCAGTACAGAATCAGCATGTCTGTGTAACAACAGATTGATTTTTTTGTTTTTAGTTTGACTCCATTTTCAGTTTCTTTTACGATAACAGTGCTTTTCGTTTTTCAGATACTATGTATATGGAAACACAATAGAACTTCATTAAGCTTATTTTAGAAACATATATACAAATTCATACCATGATCATTATTTTTTCATTTTAGTTAAGTTGCAATGATCACTGATGTGTATTGATTGACACATGACACATTTAAAGGCTGATTGAATGGATCCTTATTAAAATGCAATTATTTCAAAGTGAATGTAATCTCACTAATACCTTGTTGAATGTTGACAGCTCACCCTTTTGGCCATAATAAGATGATAGCTCTACAAAAATGGCATTACTCATGGAATTATGCTTTATCTTCCCCAGTTTTAAGAATCCCCAGAGCTGACATATCAATGGGTGTGATGAATAAGCAGGTTTGACAGCTTCAGTCACTTGAGGCATCTTTAGGAAAACTTGCACAGAATTATTAATGCAGCAATTGACAGGTGTGTCACTGCAGAACTCATTCAAAATTTCAAACTTGTTTTATCCCCAGTTTATGTAATGTTTTGACATGTATGCTTCACTTCTGTGGTGGAATATAAGGCAAAACATTTGTCTATCAATTTTTTCATAGAAATACCCACTGAGTCACATTCTCAGACAGCTAAGTTTGTTAAGGGAGGCTGTGATTAAAGTGTAGTAAATAGTTTTATAATGCTGAATGTCTAAAGATTTTCCTTTACCTGCAGGAAGAAAAGTACAAACTCCTGTCAGTGAACAAACAATATTAACTTGCCTTATAGTCACTTCAAAATCATAACCTCCATGTTAAAAGCTGAATATGTATTGTGCCTGCCAATATACTGGAAGTTGTTCATCTGATACACATGTATCCTGCTTATATAACACAAGTCTCAAGAAATCCTCCTTAAAGATAAATGTAAACTGGTGCGCATGCAAAGTGTAGTGCTTTCTCAATTTGTTCCTCAGTCTGCTTCCATATATACTCAGATGTTTACCTTGCAGTGCTGTAGCCTTGTTTCATTCCCCCCAGAGTCAGAAAATCCTTTCAAAAACATCTGGTTGTAAACTGATTATGTGGTAAAGGTTAAATGATTTCTGGTCACTATGTAGTTTATTATTATTATGTGTTTTTAAAGATTTTATTTTTTTTCCTTTTTGGTGATGACTGGTTAATTAATAGTGGTTACTACATTTGTATGCTAAACATATAAGTTAAACTCTGGTATTCACAACGACAATCTGCAGAATATATTTAACATGGCGTGGGCTATTATGATTTAAAGAACTGAATCATTGTATAGGTTCATAGATAAATAACACACCATCAGTTTGCAGATTATCATAAGACTGGCCATTAAACAAAATCAAACCCTGTACCTTGTATCTATGAAGAAAAGACTTTAACCATTATGCAAACTTCACCTCTCTATGAGTGTGCTTTCACAGTCATATTTCTTTAATGGTACACAGGAGCCCCTGCATGCTAGTGCATGTCAGGCATTCTTGAGCTTGGGACTAGTTGCAGCTGTGTATAGCCTAACAGAAATAACCAGTGCTACTGTGTAAGAAAACTGCCTACTGCTTAGCTTCACTTACCAAGCAGCTAGAGTAACTACTTGGTAAGGCATGCTATACAGTACTTAGCTGTCTTATAATACTCACAAGTCACTGGCATGAATCAGTGTGACTCATGATAGAATCATAGCCATTCAATATGCAGGTGGTACTGAGGTAACGACCGTATTATAGTAATGATGAGATCCAATGGTCTGTGTGCTCACATTGGCATGAAAAGATAGTGTGTGTGTCAGTAGGTTTACCTGCATTATGCAGGACATTCTTGCCAATAGGGGCTTTCCTTCCAGGCAACAGGGATATAGAGAGGATTTCTTGATATGCCAGTGTGATATTTGTTGCTCAGTGTTGTCTGCTAAGCAGAATAGTAACATGGGAGGGTGGTAGTTGCAGCCCCAGTTGTTGGAACAATTGACTATATGCGGTTGTAGCTATGTAGTTTATTCTATGGAATCCAGCATGCATGAGGTTTTTTTGGATAGAGAAGGCAGAAGCATAAATGGGGAGGGTGAAGGGAGCAGCCACACCAGGTACAAAGTGTGAGGGGAAGCATTCAGCAGATGACAAAAAATTGGTAATGCAATACCACCATTCAGTGTCTGAATATCAGTATCACATTAGCAGTCAGGGTTAAAGTGTTTCAGGACTATGCTCTATTCAATCCTATTGATTGCAGTGCTGGTATTCAGAAATGAATGGCAATGCTTCTTCAGGGCTCCCTCCATGTGTGGCTCTTAGACTGTAGTAAGCTGTTTGTTACATTTGCAGCAAACTGCTTGCTACAGTTACTGAGAAAAATTTTTTTTTTTTGCTTCTTATATTGAGGTACTTTTTTCTCTCCTTAACTTATCATCTTGGAGGAAAGGATGAGACCTTTTGTTTCTCTTCAACTTGGAGAAGAGTAATGTTTTGTGCTGCACCAGGCTCCCCAACATGTAGCTGTGACTCTGAGGAAAGGATTGGAGGGAATGGTCTCATTAGCATAAGGGGGAGGTGGCTGAGTCACCATGGGCAGCATTACATAAAGGGTCTAGTGCATTTTTGCTTTTTGACAATGTTGGGGTCTTTGAATCAGGCAAAGTTTTGAGTGCCCTTCTGTGGTGACAAGGCCCTGCTCAGTAGTGGGC
>NC_056728.1:1181900743-1181953243 GCF_019279795.1 Protopterus annectens
GACACCTTTCACAACTGGAAAAGCAGGATTTGACTGTCCCATCTCCTTAGTCGTAGGGAATTGACGGTAGGATAAAGCAGAGACTTTCTAGGGATACAATTTATGTCCATCCTACGCGGTAAAATTGTATGACAGCGTTTTATTAAAACATGGGTCTAATCATAACAGTGACACCAAGGATTGCTGGTTGGAGGACCTAACACATTTTCAAAAAGAAGACAAACAACTTCATGTACCCATTCCAGAAAAAAAAAAAACATAGAAAAGAAGAAAGTAACATTTCTACATAAGCCACCAAACAAATTTTACAGCAGTAAGTATACCTCTCAAGTGTATCTCATTTTAAGCCTTACTGTTCCACAATGGCCTGTTACACATACACTTAAGTACTGTCTTCAAAAACAATACCTATGGTAAATAATAGTTAAATCATATGAATTTATCCAATGTAATACAACACATTTTAACCACACTATCAGCTTCTTACTTGAAATGCTAATTAGACTTGTTGCCCCGATAATGGAAAAGTACCAAAAAAAATGACTTTCAACCAAGTAGACTGCATTCATGTATATAAATATCAATATCTTATATCTATATATCTGTATGCGTATAAATATATATAAAATAAAAAAAACTCTAATGAAGGAAGGAAAAAGAACTAGAAAAACAAATTTCCAGTTTGAGCACTTTCGTTCTTTAATATTCAGACTTCATCAGAAATCTTTCAGTTTTCAAATAGTGAAAATTCTAAACAGCCTAAAATACAAGAGAGAAAGCTCCATCCACAATGTTGATGTCATGAGCTATCTATTCCATTTGAGTAAACATTTTATGTTTAAATTACCTTTCAGTCCAGGGGACAAGTCAGCATGCGGCTTGACTTGCCACTGTAGTTCCTTAACCACAAGCAGTTTATTACTGCCACCAAAAGGCACAACAACTTTCTCAAGAATAGAAAAATTAAAACATGAAAACTGAGAACACACAGAGCTATGCTTGGCTAAAGCATTTTTAGAGTCAGAGATTCAAATAGCTCTGCAATGTTCCATCATTCTGTGACTTAGCTTATGAATAGTTTTACCAAAGTAGAGCGACCCACAATATGAGCAAACTGCAATGTAAACAATACAGTTGGAAGCACAACTCCGTGCTGACAGAAACAGCTGATCTCTCACTAAAATGTATTTACAGCAAATACAATGACCACATCAGAACATGCCTGCATTACTAGGAATCGACAAACTGTACCATTTTTCTCAGATTCAAATAAAGATTTAAACGACATAGGTTTTTAAAAACAAAATGAGGGGGTGGGACCCAAAGCTCTGCAAAGTTCTTGGTTAGCGTTAATAATTCTCCAGTTCAAGGTGATACATTGTCTAATGTTGGAATCTAAAGAGATTGATAGTGGAAAATGAGAACGGTTGGTGGCAAGAATGCCTACAACTGGAAACTTGTTGAAAGCAGGAGGAGATGAAATCAGCAGGGCAGTTTTTTTCTAAAAAAAGCCCTTTGAGAATTTCATATTCTCTAAAAAGCATGCTGTCTTCACTGATACGTCTGCTGATGCATACATATTGGCCTTTTACAATTTTCTTTTTCATAAAGGTGGGATGATGATTGTTGAAATCCAGGTGTGTATCACCACAAACGGAAGCATTATTAATGCTAACCAAGAACTTTGCAGAGCTTTGGGTCCAACCCCCTCATTTTATTAAAAAAAAACCCCAAAAAACTGTCATTTAAATCTTTATTTGAATCTGAGAAAAAATGGTGCAGTTTGTCAATTCCTATTAATGCAGGCATGTTCTCGTGATTATTGTATTTGCTGTAAATACATTTTAGTGGGAGATCAGCTGTTTCTGTCAGCATGGAGTTTTATCCTAAAGTTTAAAGAAGTATTCAATTGTACTTCGAACTGTATTGTTTACATTGCAATTTGCTTATACTGGGAATCACTCTACTTGGTAAAACTATTCATAAGCTAAAGGAACATTGCATAGCTATTAGAATCTCTGACTTTAAAAATGCTTTAGCCAAGCATAGCTCTGTGTGTTCCCAGTTTTTATGTTTTAATTTTTCTGTTCTTGAAAAATTTGTTGTGCCTTTTGGTGACAGTAATAACTTGCTTGTGGTTAAGGAACTACAGTGGCAAGTCAGGCTGCATGCTGACTCGCCCTCTGGACTGAATGGTAATTTAAACATAAAATGTTTACGCAAATGGATAGATAGCTCATAACAACATCAACATTGTAGGTGAAGCTTTCGCTCGTATTTAAGGCTGATCACTTTAGAATTTTCTCTCACTCATATTTGAAAAATGAAAAATTTCTGATGACGTTTGAATAATAAAGAACAAAAGTGCTCAAATCAGAAATTTGTTTTTCTAGTTCTTTTTCCTTCCTTCGTTAGAAGTTTTTTATTTTATATAGTGTTCAGTAGTACCTCTTGGTTAGTTTTATTGTACTGTGTGTGTGTGTGTATGTATATATATATACATATATATATATATATATATATATATATATATATTTAAATAACTATATATGTGTGTGTGTGTGTGTGTGTGTGTGTGTGTGTGTGTGTGTCTATATATATGTATATATTTATATATATATATATATATATATATATATATATATATATATATATATATGTATATATATAGGTTTAACATCATAATGTCGGTAAACAATTACATGAACTTGGTAGGTCGAAAGGCACTCTTCCAAGGTGTCATAACTGTGATTTTTAAATGTTTCAATCCACAAGAGCGAATGCACACTAGCATTCACTCTTATGGATTTGTAATTTGAATGGAGATCGTACTATAGTGGGGACTTGGAAATTTGCCCTTTCCTCATTGTAGTGTGATCTCAGAGTTTGTATATATAAGTATCATGGGGTGTGGGAGCTGCAGGAAAGTTTACCCCATACAAAACTTTCGTAGCACATAACTGGAAGTCTAGGTAGTTTTGGTAAAGTCGACATTCCTGAGTTGACGAGTTTCGTTAATTCCGACCTTTGGTTATGTCATTATTCGGCAACTGGACTTTATGACATTTCAAGTCAGATTAGTGAACACTCTTACAAGTGACTTGCGAGATTTGATAATAAACCATATATATGTATATTTTGTTCCAATTCTTCTGTCAATTTGGATAAAAGATGTATGGTCATCCATTCCTGATGTACATTGACTGGATAAGACACATATGCATATGCTAATAGCACATTTCAGTGGTGATAACTGCATACTTTTGTCAGTAGAGCACAATAATGGATTTATACATGTGCATATGATCAGTGAACTGTGATTTCACTACCATGGGCTTTATTTATTTATTTTATTATGTATTGTTTCATTGTGGAATGTGTACCTGCAGCAAGTCAAGTAGTGTGTTAATGCTAACACACACTGTGCATGCTCCAGCACATAAATATAGGGCAGTAGTAATATTCTCTGATACTACTGGATACAGTAATATCAATGGGCAATAGTAATGTTTTCTCACAGTACTGGATACAGTAATATCAAAGGACAGTAGCAATGTTCTCTGATAGTACTGGATACAGTAATATCAATGGGCAATAGTAACCAGTGTACCATTTGACTTTCAGATATGAAGCATTTCCATTAATGCAGGGTCAGAGACTGCCATATATGCAAGGCAGAGATCACCTCTGAGTAGCCTGTATGAAACAAAATAATGTGACGATGATTTCAGATGATCCCTATAGGGCAGATGGTGAAGACCATGAGTTTTCCTTGTGAGGAACCTTTGTGGTTTTTCAAATTGCTGCAGGTGCCTAGAAAGGTACATACCAAAAGGGGCACTGTACTCAATTATTGGCCTGATGAAGGAAGAGTACAGGGATGAAACTGGATTCTCTCCCATCCTTGACATAAAATAAAATTAGACATTAGTGAAAGTTAACCTTCTTGAGATCTCCATTGTTTATAGAGTGTGCCAATACAGCAAGTAATACCAGAAGTGCTCAGTACAGTTACGCAGGCAAGATCCATCCAGCATGATTTTCATCTATCTACATATGTATGGGCCTTGCAGTAAACTGCATGATTGCCCTTTAATGCCTCATATATAAATGGCACATAAGAGCCTGCATCACTTTGTGGTCAAAGCTGTGACAGGGTGTTACATGGGCATCACTGATTACTCCAGAAAAGTCCCTTTATCCTCTTCCTCAAACATAAATGTGGGATCCCCAATTCACTCATTGTGTAGTGGTATGGCTCTTGTATGCACATGATTAATTGTTGAGGATTACATGTGTAAATACATTTTTGTTTAAGTGGTAACACTATGAGAAAATTTATGTACTCATTCCCATAATGCAATGCTACATGTGCAAGAATATAATTTGAAACCATATGGATAAATTGCTTTTAAGAAATGTTAATCTATCATGTTTAACATCCATAATTAGTCTTGCTATCAGCTGCTATGCTTTCCAAATTTTACCATTCATCATCATAATCATAAAGTGATTTTACATACATTTATAGCAGAGTAACATTGCTATATTTTTGCATACAAAGTAAAGTTCATAAATTTGTTTATTATTTGGGGTTTTGTTTCTGTTTCGTAGTGTACAGTGTTTTCCAGCCTACCCATATCACCAACATCTGCACCTGAGTGTATTGCATGCATGAACATGATTGACACACATTTGTTAATTGTAGTAACAGCCCCATGCTTGGGGTATGTAGTTGTCTGGTTAGCTATGCAGTGGTTGTTACACTGTTGTATGTAGGGATGCTGCAGCAGTGATAGGTCTAAAGGGGGCAAAGTATTTGTATGCAGCAATTGGAGGTGTATAATTTATGCCCCAATCTGTGTTCTTTGACTTCTTGAATGTTCAATGCATATGAAGAGTACTAGGTTTATTGGTGGTAGTGGTAGTGGGGTATGAACACACCTGTCTAACACAGCAGCTGACAACAAACCCATGTATCAGTCATGGACTACATCTTTTAAGTACTACTTGTATGAAGTCTATATGAAACCCATTTATATTTGTGGGAAAGGATACATTAATGAAGTACACAGATTATCAGTAACTGCAAACAATGCGATCCCTTGTGTTTATTTCAGTATTTCACTCAAGCCTGTAGTGCTTTTTTTGGGTCTATATTATATGCTCAATGTTTTAAAATTTTGATGCTCGTATAATTGATCCTATATGAGCGAAGTTTAAAAATTTTGAACATATAATAAAAAATAAATAAAAACAAATACAACCTACCTGAATGCTCTGAGCAGGGGACCAAGCCCCCCTGCACCCCCACATCCTCCTGCTACTTAAATATACCAACTCCGAGATTACACTACAGTGAAGTGAGATTGCCTGTAGGGAATTTTTTCCTTTACTTCACTGTAGTGTGATCTCGGAGTGTTCAGGTAGGTTCTTTTTCTTTTTATTTATTTATTTTTTTATATGTTCAAAGTTTTAAAACTTCACTCATATAGGGTCGATTATATGAGCATCAGTTTTAAAACTTCGAGCATATAATATAGACCCCCTTTTTTTACACTTCCAGTTTACACCCATAGCTCCTTATAGCACCTAGATCTTTTTGGGTCTAACTTTTTAAACTAAGTGACTTACTATCTAATAACAGAGAAATGTAAATGGCAAGGACGTATTAACAAAATGACTAAAATTGCCAATCTATGATGTCATATAGTGGTGGGAATTAATTATGTTTGCCACTTATTTATAGTTTCATAATTGACAGATATACATGCCATTGAGGGGGTATGATATGAAATGCTATGATGGAAAACATTAACATACGCTGTCAATGTCCATTTATATCACACGATCCTGTAGATATTGTTAGTTTGTTAGTGATTATGAAAACAAGCAATATGTCCATATGTACTTAATGCTTCAAAAAAAAAAAAAACAAGCAGCTTATAAACTATTACATGGCATCATATGAAACCTTATATATTGCTGAAGAATACTGTCTTTGATATATGCAGTGTAAGTTGCACATCTTGAGAGAGATATTCATTATTATTTATTTGCTAATTATACAATTAAGCTTGTTTTCATATTTCTGCAAATATCTCGATAAATGTGCACTCTGAAATTAATGTGTTTGTGTCATGTGAAAGCCTATACCTGGTTAGCATATGTAGTTCACCTCAGCAGACTTATTTGTACACATATACCTGCCATTCTGTATGTAGGTAGTTAGAGGGCAGAGGTAGGGTTAATTAACAGGGCTCCAGGTTAAGTTTAGGAGGAGATAAGGTAGGAGGAAGAGGTGTGTTTGGAATGAGTGGATGGAGTATATAGGGGCTAATGAGGATGAAGGGTTGTTCTTTTTGCTGTGGGTGCTTGGAAGATACCATCCTTCCCTTCCCTTATAATTTGATGACTGGGTATTAATGCAGGTCACCAGAAAGGGCAATTTTAGAGAGGTTTTGGTAGGAACCCCTCTAATTTTCCCTCTCATAATGAAGTTTTTTTTACATATCATTGGAATGGGCAGTGGCACGCTACCCAAGTGGTCAGTTTGGGACAGTGGTCAGATGTCTTAACACTGCTATTTGAAGTAGAGGTCAGCAGTTCACACTGCCCTTGTACTGTAGGTAAATTGTATGTAGTGTTTCCTGTGTATCATGAAGTTTACTGTAAATTGTTGCTGCCATTTATGTGTTCAATAAATTGCTTACACTGGCTATTTGGTCTCCTTTATCAAGTTTGGGGCAGGAGTTGTTTATGTTGTACAGTTTCCAGGATAGAGCAACCTGCTTGTGAAAGTTTAGCAAATGTATAATTCTGGGTTTGGGGGAATTATTAATATGTTATACTATTTCTGATAAAACTATGAACACACCGACTATTATCACTGTAAAGAATAGTTCTTAACATTGCTATTTGTACAGTTTTAATATCTGTTATTGTTTACAAATTATTTACGTTTGTTTATCTTGTGCTTTTTAAGTTGATTTTTCAGAAAATCCTCTGGAATGCATGGCTATATCTACTGTATACTGCTAGAGATGTGACATTCCGCACCACATAAGTGTTCAAAGGTTCATAGGTGTTTACTAGGCTAAGAACCACAAGGGCCTTTTTAAGCCTAGCCACACATTCCAAAACTCTGACAAGTTCTGATACCCTTGATAAGTGTAAGCATGAGTCTGGGAGATGAACGATGTACAGGTTACCTGTTTGCATCAGAGATATAGGTGCCAAACCAGGGATGAATTTCTGGTTTCACATCCAATTGTCCAAGTTGCACTTGAATTTGATTAGGGAGGAACTCTGTTTCACATGGATGGAGAGCCTGTTCTATAGATGGGGTAGTCTCTGGAATACATACCTATCTCTCCATCAGGTCCTATTTATATCACAGGCAAGGTTTAAGTCTTTAATATGGAAAATTCTGGTACTGTTTGTTTTGTGGATATGCAGGAGGTCCATCAGAGTGGGGTCTGACAATGCCCTGTATGTCAAGCATAGATCTCCCCTCAAAAGCCTGTAGGAGACAGAATACAGGAATAGGGTCTTGAGGTGGTCTGCATAGGACATATTACTTACACCATGTATTCTTTTAGTGAGGAACCTCTGTGGGATGTTCCAGTTGTTGGATATAACTGGTTAGCTTCATACCAAAGGGGGCATTGTACTAAATGATAGTTCTGATGAATGCCGAATACAGTGGAACAATGACTTCCTTGGACTTAGATGTCATACCTTTGTTTATAAGTTGCGCAACACAGAATGATTTCCTCACCATTGTAGATAAGTGTTGATTAAAGGATAGATTACTATCTATGTGTGTCCCTAAGGGCCTGACTACTGGGTCAACTCTAAGGGGTGTGTTCTCAATATGCGTTAGGTGTGTTAATGAGATATCCATGTATTATATTACTCAAAATGCATATTTTCAAAAACGTGCAATGTATGTTGCAGTGTATGATAGTACATATGATACAAGCAGTGCATCGTTGACTAAAAATAATCTGCATTTTTACCCCAAAATGTGATTAATTTGTTAAGTGAGTGTATTTTACATGTTGTTCACTGTGTTCCTTTATGTATTATTATGTGCTTAGTATGGCACGTATCGTGACTTTGGTGTACACATCTGAGTACACCTCCATACACATGCTACACAAATGTGTACAATAACACAGCATTCTGCAGAGGATTTCCTAATGGTCACATGCATGCTAGTATGGATTCTCATTCCCTGTAGTAGAATACAGTGTAGCAATTTCAACTGATATGTTGTCCACACATTCCACAGATGATCCATCTGTACATGTTATTTATTTATTTATTTATTTATTTATTTATTTATTTATTTGCAGTTGGTTTACCAGGATAGTCCATTGGGCCAAGATGTACCCATTTTCAATGGAGTATTGGGGAGAAAAGCTCCATAAACACGGTTACAATAGGTTTTAGATCCTTATTACAATATTTACAACAATTATATTGTTAGAGCATACAATTTCTGGTAGAACCAAACTGGTAGTAAACATCACAAGATACAGACTAGAGAAAAGTACACATTCCAATGTAGAAACTGATAAGCAAATTATATTATAAGGAAGCATGCAATGGAGGAAGCAAGAAAGAGAAGTTCAGTGGAGGAGAAAAGTGAGAAAATCAGTGTAGATCAAGAAGGATGGATGCAAGAGCATTCCCACTGCGATAGTAGATGAGAGTGAAGAGATTTTTTGAATGTAAGGTGGTTGAAGGTGGTACGAATGGCAGGAGGTAGGGAGTTCCAGAGCCATGCTAGACTAAAGGACAGGAGATTTTTTCCTGGGGGATGATTAGGTTTGTGCAATTCAATTAGATTTTGGTTATTAGATGTAAGTATTCTATTGGGAAGGTGCAATTTGAAGGCAGAGGAAAGGGATGGACAGAGGCAGGGTTTAAAAATAAGCTTGTGAGCAAGAGTAAGTTGAGAATAGATGAGTTGATTGGGTAACTCTAGCCATTTTAGTTTATGGAGTGAAGAGCAGTGGTGGGTAGAAGTCTTATGGCTGGTAGCGAATTTAGCAATTTTGTTATAGCAAGAAGAAAGTTGTGTTTTAAGGGAAGATTGGATGTTAGTTAGGAGTGGTGCTCCATAGAGAAGAGAGGGATGAGGAATGAGGTAGAGAGACTGATTTTAGTGGAGGGTGTAAGGTAGCGATTGTGTCGGTAGAGCATGCCTAGTTTTTGATGTTTTTTTTATATTTAGTTGAATGTGGGAGTTGAATTTAAGATGACTATCGATTTGAACCCCGAGTAACTTAGCTTCTGACACCAATTCCAATGATGTGTTGTTGTGGCTGGTGATTGAAAGAGAATTAGTATTGACAGAGATGTGTTTAGAGGGGGTATATACCATTAGTTTGGTTTTAGAGGCATTAAGTGCAAGGTGTTTTTTTTTCATCCATAGCTCAGTGATGGAGAATGCATCTTGTGTAAGCTTTTGTAGTGTTGGGCTGGATGTGGCAGAACAGATGATAGTTGAATCATCTGCATATTGGATAATGTTAGAGAATGGGATAGAGTTGTGGAAGTCATTTATGAATATGTTAAATAGGAGAGGACCCAGTATGGAACCTTGGGGAACTCCAGTTGGGGTATTAAGGAATGAGGAGGTGGCTGTTTTCCAATTTACTGCTTGGTATCTATTAGATAAGTAACTAGAGAACCAGTTCAGTAAGAAAGGAGATAAGTTAAGCTGAGAGAGTTTAGTTAGAAGTAGTTTGTGAGAGATAGTGTCAAAGGCCTTTGAGAGGTCAAGTAAGAGGGTAGAAACAATATGACCAGTCACGGGCTTTATTTATACTTTCTAGAAAGGAGAGGAGGGCTGTCATAGTGCTATGACCGGGTCTAAAACCATGTTGAGTTGGAGTTAGCAGGTGATTGTCTAAGAGGTAAGGTAGAAGCTGTAGATGGATACACTTTTCTAGGATTTTAGAGATGGGAGGCAAGATAGCTATGGGACGGAAGTATGTAATATTGTTATTATTGCCACCTTTATGTAAAGGTATGATAAAAGCCTTTTTCCAAATTTGGGGTACTATGCTTTCTTGGATAGAGCGGTTGGTTAGTATGCTAATAGGGTAAGCAATGGCTCTGCAGCTATGCTAAGGAAGTATGAAGGAATATTATCTGGGGCATTAGAGCATGGCTTTAGTTTCTGGAGGAGTTTTTTTTGGTAGATGTAGGAATGGGTTTTAGTGAGAAAGGTGAGGAAAGGGGAAATAGGGTATTAGAGGGTGGTGGTAATGGAGAGGAGGTGAGAGTGGTGGCAGAAGTGGAGGGAAGAGTGTTAGTGAAGGAGGATGGGGGTGAAGTGGAGGATGTGGTGGTGTTGGAGAATGAAGAGGTTAGTTTGGAAATAGAATTAATGAAAAAAGAGTTAAATTGTGTAGCCAAGTCTATGTCAGGAGCATTGAGGTCTGGGCTGGGGTTGACTGTTTTACCGGGATTGATGAGGGTAGAGATTCCTTTCCAGGATTTCTGCGGGTTTGTTTTATTACTGTTTTGACGTTTGGAGAAGTAATGTTGTCGATCGGTGATAATGAGCTGTTTTACTTTGTTTCTAAGTGTTTTGTATTCAGGATAGGTGAGGGGAGATTTATTTTTCTGGTAGAGTGCCCAGACTTTATCTCTGTGTTGCATGGCTGTTAGTGTGTTTTTGGTTAGCCAGGGGGTGGTTTTTAGTTTTATTCTTTTAGACCTTAAAGGAACATGGTAGTCTAGAAGGTATGAGAAGGTTGAATTGAAGTGGGCCACTGCATTATCTAGGGGTAGAGTTTTTAGAATGTTCCAGTCAATTACTTTTAGAGAGTCAGTGAAAGCTATTGGGTTAAAATTTTTATACCTTTTGTTAACAGATCTCATCTTGCCTACATGCAATAGTTCTCATACTTTGAGGCTAGGAAATACACATATTATGACAATTAGGCATGCTAAAGTGTCCTGCATAGCAGTCACAATTGGTTGAGTAACATGCACATGGTATCAGTAGCACTGGTAGCTATCATTAATGTACTTTGTACAGAATGTAGAGACATGAACACCAGTAATATGTGTACATAGCTGTAGAGCATAGCACAGTTACAGTTTATAAACTTTCATCATGTTGTCATGACAAGCTAGATCAGTATGGTTGCCATTCAAAGTAAGGGTATAATTTATATTGCTATAACATCTGCTTCCTTTACAATATGTTATTGAACCTTGATACCATCAATAAATTTTTTTGTGTGTTGGCAGTGGTTGTTATGATCTGTATTTAGCTATAGGCTGGCATTGCTGGGAAAGAAGCACCAAGTGCATGTTGCATGTGTAGCTAGAGTTTTTCCATGTGCATAGAACGCATATCATACATGATATGAATCGATGTGCATTATGTGCATTACCATGCACAGCACATCTTTATATACTGATATAGACTGTCTCATGTTTATGACAACATTATGGCCTTATCTATGTTTTCTACACAGCATTCCAAGATCATGATGTTGTTTGTAATATAAATTATTGCTTTGCAGTCATTTGATGTATTTGTTACTCTGTTGTCCATGCTTATGTGACACATGCATTAATAACAGCGTTCAGTTTAACTCCACCTGCAGAGATATATTCAAAATTGATTACCAACATTAGAGAAGCACAGTGTTACACAATGGAAAGCACTACAAAGTCATGAAATTGATTATAGTACACTAATATATTTGTAATATGTCATTCTCATATGTTGTTATTGCTTTGCATCATATGATACAGAGTAACCAAATGAAGAGAGACCAACCCTGGAGTGTAATGATGCCAAAGACCACCAGCATAGATCCAGGTGAGTGAGATAAAGGACAATTAGACAGCTGTCTCTGCACCAACACTACAACCACCATCAGGATGTCCTGCAGCACATCCCATTGTTCTGACAGAAACAGTGGACATTACCATCATGCTGGATGATGCCTTCAGTGAGAAAATGCATCAGATTGTTTGTAATGTCTTCTAGATGCAGATGCAGGACGTTTTTGGAATGATGGCCTACTTCATGCAGCAGGTGTTCCAGGACAATGATACTGACCTTGCTAGAAAAAGTGAGCACCTCAAAGATGGTCTCTCTGTCACATAAGTATTGTCTGCATTCTGCTTATATGTATATATGGGCTATTAATAACAATGCTAGTTATATGTATAAAACAGTTTACATAAATAATGTGTATACATTCTTCACATATATATAGCTCCATATGTAAACCATGCTAACACTCTTAACAATGACATAGAATATGATTGCAGATGGTGCTACAACTTGCCTCTTAACCTAGTTGATCTACCTCCCTTATTCTGTCCTTCCCCTTATCTTCCCCTGTTTAATACTTTCATACCTATTGATTCCCTTTTCCAATCAGAAGGGTGTCCCTACCAGTGCAAGAATAATTACCCATGCCCCTATGAGCCTCTCTAAGACCACCCTTTCCACTTCTACTATATGTGTTAGCCTGTTTAACCTGACCTCTTCTTTTTTCTATCTGCCCCCCCCTCCCCCACCATAATTTGCAATGTGTGTGTGTAATATGTGGCATGTATTTCCTATATGGCAGGTCATCAAAATTGTTTGTTTTTTTCTTTTTTATTTCCTAGTTGCTCAGTGGAATTTGCAAACCACAGTCATTCTGCATTTCATTTTGTTTACATATCCGTAAGAATGTTAGTGAACTTGCAGTGATTTTTGATTTGTATTAATGTCTATGCATGGTTTTCATATGCTTTTGCAACACTTATAAGATAAACTACATTTTTAAGTTATAATACAGGTATTTTGCCTCACATTGTTTTAGTGAAAAATAAAATTAAAGCTTTACCTCGAGCACTGCATGTGTTTTTTTTTTCATCTCGTGTCACAGACTCACTGTACATTATTTGCACCTTAATCAGGCAGGACCTGCCATAGTTATGTATCCTTGGCAAACTACTCACTAGTGTGCCATTTTGCATAGCTTGGTTGAATACATTTGCCAATTTTGGTGAACTCTGCAATGTTACGCTGACCTTTTGGAATGCTGCCATTTCTCCATATGTTGAAAAGCTGTTACTTTGTATCTAATCTGGAATCCTGCCCCAAATGTGTTTCCACCAACTAGTGATGGAATAAAAGTACCACAGAGTGTTGGTGTGTTACCAAAGAAAATTATGGAGGCGAGCTAATATTCCAAAATCACATCTCTCACAACCTGAAAGCCTGTGATGGGTGCTTACTGATGAGAATTTGATATTTAGTGATGGATAAAAGTCAAGTATCTGTGGTTTGCATTGAGATAGTGTAAAGCCTGTACAAAACAGAAAATGCTGACTGCCTTCGACTTGTCGGTGTGGCTGCAATAAATATTGTGAAGATAGTCTCTGTGTGAGTCATGATAGGTACGTGTATTGAAATAAGACAACTGGAACACCATATGAAATGTGATTAAATCATGTGAAAACATCATACAGACATTAAAACACATCTCTGCTTAGTATTCTGAGCATGTATTACTGTAGCCCTCAGTTTGTATTATACTGTTTTTGGTGCCTAAAGCTTAAATACTAAGATACGCCAACATTTCAGTTTAAAAATACATCTCTTGTACGTAGTGGCACAAATATTTTTTAATATCAGGAACTTTGTCATAGCCTGTTACTTATTTGTCAGAAATCAAAGTGTTTGTATTTTTTGTAAGTTATTTCAAGTTCCTATCCACTAAAGACATTTTGTCAGACAGACAACATACGCTAATGTATTCGGTACATTCTATATTTTAAGAAAAAAGTAGATTAACTCCAGAATGCCTGCAACAGTACATTTTTCAGAAATACCAACCAATTTATTGTGATGGGAATGTTGAATAGTTATGACATACAATGAATATTGCTGTGTTAAGTTTTATGTCATTTGTGTTGTGCATGCTTATACAAGACAACAGTTTGTTATATAGATGATCACTCTGCTGGTGCATGCATTGTGTGCATGTTTACATCCATTTTGTTTTTCTTTTGCAACCTACATCTGCACTGGTTATTGGTCCATTTATTTATTTATACTCTGAAATTGGGAGTGGCAGAATCCTGCTATATCTCTATCAACAGGTGGGCCTGAACTCCCAAGGAGATTGTGTATTTTACCATCTCCCAGTGAAGTCACATTTCCCTTTGAAAGATGAGAATCTGGAGGAAATGCATTATACACTTGGTTGGGAATAGGATATTTTAACACTATGAGAGAAGAAACCTGGCATCATACACTTGGTTGGGGGTGGGATATTTTAACACTACGAGAGAAGAAACCTAACTGTTCTAATTAACATGCAATGATGTTGCATATAATATCCTCTCCACACCATCTCTACCTTACAATTAACAGCTTGCCTGTAGCCATTACACCTAGTTCTCTATGCAGTCTGCTTGTATTAAAACAGTGGTGATGTAATAGTATATCAACTGTGCAAAGTAGTTATTGCAGTATCCTTGGATCTTAAAGGGTACAGTCTGCATACATGGAATAAAATTCTTTGTGAATTCCTAGGTCAGATAAGGATTACGCTTTTGCTGAGTTACATAATTTGCAAAGCCCATTAACACATCTAATGGGGTGAGTTACACAGCAGTGGTAAAACAAGCTGAGTGAGAAGCTATGCCACTCAGAAGTGCTTTTCTTTGAATGCTATCTTGAAACATGCTCATTTTAGACCACAATTACAATAGACAAATAGATCCCTGATTAGGAGTGCCTTGCAAATAACATGTACAGGAAGTACGCTAATGATTAATGCAATCCTCTTGCTTCAAGCTGTGCAATGTCCATTATTTGCCATGCTCTGAATAGAGTCCTTAAATGATATTCATCTCATCACAGGGAAGAGCAGTAATGCAGATGCAGATTATGTGAGCAAGGGCCTTACTTCTCACATATGTAGGAGAATTTAAAATAGAAACGACAGTCATAGAGTCAAAAAAGAAATACAATGGAATATGTCATTAATACACAGCTTTCCATACTGCTTAACTTACGATGCTTTACATTTTCATCTGACCTCTCATTCTGCTTTTTCATTCATTAAATGAAGTGCTTTATAGTGCCTTTATCCTACTCAGCTGTTCTCATTTGCCCTCATTTAGTATAAGAACGTTTTTATCTAAGTGTAAAATAACAACTTTCATGGAAGCTGGAACATGTTCATTCATTGTTTAATGTACATCTTTGATTAAATGACCAAAAAATAAAAACAGCTTTGAATGGCAGAGTGTGAATTCCAATTTTATAGAGTGTTACACTTGAATGATTTTGTAAAAGGTTTGCAGTCCATAAACATGTATTTCTCTGAAAGGTGCATTCTTTATAACTAAGCAAAACAGCATGAAATGAATCTGAAAGCAGATGAGTCTTTTTGAGTTTAACATAAATAGATAAAATGTAATATGATTCTAGCATGAAATCCCTGGCAATAAAAAGACCAAGATATTCGGACCACAAGAAACAAGAACTCTTGGATATTCGTAAGAAGGAAGTTACAAGACGGGGGGGGATTGAATTATGGAATTATATTATTGCAAGTGATTCTGGCACTTCAAAAGAAGTATTCATGCATAGTTCTCTCACCTCTTCTCTTTCTTCTCTCCATGGTATCCTTTCCTACAAATATTTACACATGCCTCTTCTAATGTCTACATACTTCTCTATATAATGATATGATGCTTTCTCTGTAGCATGAACCCTCGCAATCATTATGGCTACATCCTATCCCAAAAGTTCTGCTAAGCATAATTCTGTTTTCATATCCATGTTTTGACATTGTAAATTGCTTCTTAAACTAAATGTTGTAGCATATTCTTGCATCTGTAAATACATGTTGTACTTTCTTACATGATCCTATTCACCAGGGCTATGCCTGCAAAAGATCCATTGAACTCTGTGCACTACCCCAGTAAACGAATATAAATGAATAACATAAATTAACAAGTATTCATTCTAAAGGGCCTGCACTGTTTGAAAAGCATGGCTGGAGTGGGGGTGAGGAGGGGGTGGGATTTTAAAGCACGCCTTGGTAAAGCAGAAGAATACTTAAATACCAGACCATGGATCATGAAATGTAAAATGATATGGGCAGTCAAACAGGATCTGAAAATCAAAAGGGCCTGCCACTGAACATGCTAAAATATTGGTATGCAAGTTAACCAGTTTCACACAGCAAACCTTGGACAGACAGAAAATGCACTGCGTAAGCATGTTAGAAGTGAAACAAGGTACACATATCAGCACAGATATCTCAGGAAGACATGAGACTGAGGTGTAGAATGATATGCGAAAAAAGTGAAGTAGAGTAAGCCATTTTAAAGTATAAACAAGGATGGTATAAAAAGCAAAGATGTTAAAAAACATAAAGACATATATTAATTGCCTCAGTTTAGCAGTACTGTGACTGGGATTCTTAAAATTGAAATTGACATAGAACACAGCTTAACTCAAAGCAAATGTCAAATGTTTGTGATTAGATTAACCAAACATTTAACAATAAAAATGATGACATTAAAATGCAGTTACAAAAATAATTTAACCTAAAAAAAATGATAAAGTTAAAATGGCAGTTGCAAGTGAAAAAAATAGCATTGTATGCAACAGAAACACAGGTCAGTAAATGCCTCTTAAAACAGAACGAATTTTAAGATTATATGGTCTCATTCCCACTTTGAAATTGTGGAGCATTATAACAAAACTAAGTGCCAATAAATAACTAAATTAAGTAACTAAGTAACCAACTAACAACGTAAAACAAATCTAAAATTCATTTTATGTAGTAAAGCTATGAAAAATAGGCAATGTTGTTTAGTAAACACTTTTCATACAATGACTGATGTCAACATGATAAAAGTTTTTAGGTCAGCATTAGAATATATTAACATGCCAAAAAAGGCTTATTTTCTCTAAACATTCTCAAATTTCTTGCTTCTCTTGTCATATCTTGAAAACAAGATTAACTAAGGGTGGCACAGTAGAACAGATTAACAGTGTTGTCTCACAACAAGAAGTTCCCTAGTTTGATACTCCAATGTTGTTCCTTCTATGTGTCATAGTATTCCTGTGCCTGTGGGAGCTTTCTACAGTTATTCTGGTTTCCTCCCAACTCAAAAGACATGCAGAACATTGCTTGGAGAAATGAAATTCTGTGTTTGTGTGTGTGTGTGTGTGTGTGTGTGTGTGTGTGTGTGTGTGTGTGTGTGTGTGTGTGTGTGTGTGTGTGTGTGTGTGTGTGTGTGTGTGTGTGCAAAAGTGTGTGTATACATGCGTGTGCATGTGTGTGTGTATGTGTACATGTGTGTGCATGTGTGTGCATGTGCGAACATATGTGCATGTGTGTGTGTGTGTATGTGCACACATGTGTGCATGTGTGCATGGGTGCATGTGTGCATGCATGTGTGTGTGTGTGTGTGTGTGTGTGTGTGTGTGTGTGTGTGTGTGTGTGTGTGTCTGTGCATGTGTGCATGTTTGTGTGTGTGTGTGTGTGTGTGTGTGTGTGTGTGTGTGTGTGTGTGTGTGTGTGCAAAAGTGTGTGTATACATGCGTGTGCATGTGTGTGTGTGTACATGTGTGTGCATGTGTGCGCATGTGTGTACGTGCACACATGTGCATGTGTGCATGTGTACATGTGTGTGTGCGTGCGTGTGTGTGCCCACCTGTGTGCATGTGTGTGTGTGTGTGTGTGTGTGTGCATGTGTGTGTGTGCATGCTCGTGCATGTGCGTGCGTGTGTGTATGTGTGCGCATGCGTGTATGTGTCTGTATGAGCATGCGTGCACATGTGTATGTGTGTGTGTGTGTGTGTGTGTGTGTGTGTGTGTGTGTGTGTGTGTGTGTGTGTGTGTGTGATGAAGGAAAAAGGCCCGACAATCTACTTCAGCTCCCCCTTGCCTAGTAAACTCCATGGAGAGTGGAGACTATTCCTGGAGTCATTTTAGAAACATGACATGAATTGACAACCTGGATGGATGTGAGCTAAGCATATAGGGCGCATTACCAAAATGTATTACAACAAGCTGCTCGCAAGTCTTCAAGGGAACTGAAGGGTAACTGAAGTATATTGCAAGCGGTATTCATGTCTGATATGATAAGGAATAATTATATTGACAAGGCAGATTTCTATCCAATGAGCAATGCAGTGTATGTTGGCTTTGCTTATGTAAAAAAAAAACACACACACATATATAGGTGCATATGAGATGGTCCAAGACAAAAAAGCCAGTACTAATGATCAAAATGTACTTGATTGAACTGTACTGACTTTTTGTCAGTGTGAGATCACGGGACAATGGAGATTGTGGAATTTCCCTTTCTCCACTGTAGTGCAGTTTTGGAATGGGCATGTATAAGAAGTAGAGGGTGAGGAAGTATAGGGATGTTTGCTCTTGGAAAGATTGGTGAGAATAGTGATTTTTTTTTTTTTATTTTCATTTATTTGTGCTTCTTGCATTTATGTTCATTGATATGTCGGTAATTTTAAGAATATTCCACCAACTAATATCTCTCTCTCTCTCTGTCTAAATATATATATACATCTATCTATATATATATATATATATATATATATATATATATATATATATATATATATATATATTTATACATATATGTTTCCCCTTCAGATAGTCGAACATTTAAAAGCTCGACTTTCATATGGGTGAGACCATATGATTGAGTTTTTAAAAGCTCGACTAGTCTGAATAGGGGTTGCCATACAGCGTGGAACAGGAAGATTTCCCATTTCCGCAATGTAGTGCGATCTCAAATTTGGTATATTTAAGTAATGTGGGGTGTGGTGGGTACAGCACCCCATGTGGGGGGTGCAGGGGAGCTTGCCCCCCTGCTAGACACATTTAGTTTTTCTTTTGTTGTATTTTTTTTTTACATGGTCAATGTTTCAAATGTTTGATCATATGATCTCGGCCATATGAAAGTCGAACATTTAAGATGTCGATCATGTAAAGTAGACCCATACACACACACACACACACACACACACACACACACACACACACACACACACACACACACACATGCAGTCTATCTGAACATTACAGTGATTTACTTTTCTACACTGCTACAGAGATTTGCAACTCTATATGTTGAACTTCTGTGCAGCATGCTATCATGGACAGTTGCTAACAAGAAGCTTCCTCTGCTAACATAATATAACTATGGGCAACACTAATATGGGGAAAATATGTACCATTACCCACAAGAAGGGTCCACTCCCAGCATTACAATTAATGCTTTCTCATCTATATTAAGCAGCTCCCAAATAAAATGCATTTATTTATTGCTTTCATTTACCAGGAATGTCCAACTGGGCACAAGTCCCATTTTCCTTGGAGACGTGAGAGAAATGCTCCCTTTACAGAATGACTTTAACCTAAAAAAATGATAAAGTTAAAATGGCAGTTGCAAGTGAAAAAAATAGCATTGTATGCAACAGAAACACAGGTCAGTAAATGCCTCTTAAAACAGAACGAATTTTAAGATTATATGGTCTCATTCCCACTTTGAAATTGTGGAGCATTATAACAAAACTAAGTGCCAATAAATAACTAAATTAAGTAACTAAGTAACCAACTAACAACGTAAAACAAATCTAAAATTCATTTTATGTAGTAAAGCTATGAAAAATAGGCAATGTTGTTTAGTAAACACTTTTCATACAATGACTGATGTCAACATGATAAAAGTTTTAGGTCAGCATTAGAATATATTAACATGCCAAAAAAGGCTTATTTTCTCTAAACATTCTCAAATTTCTTGCTTCTCTTGTCATATCTTGAAAACAAGATGAACTAAGGGTGGCACAGTAGAACAGATTAACAGTGTTGTCTCACAACAAGAAGTTCCCTAGTTTGATACTCCAATGTTGTTCCTTCTATGTGTCATATTATTCCTGTGCCTGTGGGAGCTTTCTACAGTTATTCTGGTTTCCTCCCAACTCAAAAGACATGCAGAACATTGCTTGGAGAAATGAAATTCTGTGTTTGTGTGAGTGTGTGTGTGTGTGTGTGTGTGTGTGTGTGTGTGTGTGTGTGTGTGTGTGTGTGTGTGTGTGTGTGTGTGTGCGTGTGTGTGTGTGTGCAAAAGTGTGTGTATACATGCGTGTGCATGTGTGTGTGTATGTGTACATGTGTGTGCATGTGTGTGCATGTGCGAACATATGTGCATGTGTGTGTGTGTGTATGTGCACACATGTGTGCATGTGTGCATGGGTGCATGTGTGCATGCATGTGTGTGTGTGTGTGTGTGTGTGTGTGTGTGTGTGTGTGTGTGTGTGTGTGTGTGTGTGTGTGTGTGTGTGTGTGTGTGTGTGTGTGTGTGTGTGTGTGTGTGTGTGTGTGTGTGTGTGTGCAAAAGTGTGTGTATACATGCGTGTGCATGTGTGTGTGTGTGTACATGTGTGTGCATGTTTGTGCATGTGCACACATATGTGCATGTGTGTGCGTGTGTGTATGTGCACGCATGTGTGCATGGGTGCATGTGTGCATGATTGTGTGTGTGTGTGTGTGTGTGTGTATGTGTGTGTGTGCTTGCGCATGCATGCGTGTGTATGTGTGTGCATGTGTGCGCATGTGTGTACGTGCACACATGTGCATGTGTGCATGTGTACATGTGTGTGTGCGTGCACGCGTGTGTGTGCCCACCTGTGTGCATGTGTGTGTGTGTGTGTGTGTGTGTGTGCATGTGTGTGTGTGCATGCTCGTGCATGTGCGTGTGTGTATGTGCGCATGCGTGTATGTGTCTGTATGAGCATGCGTGCACATGTGTGTGTGTGTGTGTGTGTGTGTGTGTGTGTGTGTGTGTGTGTGTGTGTGTGTGTGTGTGTGTGTGTGTGTGTGTCTGATGAAGGAAAAAGGCCCGACAATCTACTTCAGCTCCCCCTTGCCTAGTAAACTCCATGGAGAGTGGAGACTATTCCTGGAGTCATTTTAGAAACATGACATGAATTGACAACCTGGATGGATGTGAGCTAAGCATATAGGGCGCATTACCAAAATGTATTACAACAAGCTGCTCGCAAGTCTTCAAGGGAACTGAAGGGTAACTGAAGAATATTGCAAGCAGTATTCATGTCTGATATGATAAGGAATAATTATATTGACAAGGCAGATTTCTATCCAATGAGCAATGCAGTGTATGTTGGCTTTGCTTATGTAAAAAAAAAAACACACACACATATATAGGTGCATATGAGATGGTCCAAGACAAAAAAGCCAGTACTAATGATCAAAATGTACTTGATTGAACTGTACTGACTTTGTGTCAGTGTGAGATCACGGGACAATGGAGATTGTGGAATTTCCCTTTCTCCACTGTAGTGCAGTTTTGGAATGGGCATGTATAAGAAGTAGAGGGTGAGGAAGTATAGGGATGTTTGCCCTTGGAAAGATTGGTGAGAATAGTGATTTTTTTTTTTTATTTTCATTTATTTGTGCTTCTTGCATTTATGTTCATTGATATGTCGGTAATTTTAAGAATATTCCACCAACTAATATCTCTCTCTCTCTCTCTCTGTCTAAATATATATATACATCTATCTATATATATATATATATATATATATATATATATATATATATATATTTATACATATATGTTTCCCCTTCAGATAGTCGAACATTTAAAAGCTTGACTTTCATATGGGTGAGACCATATGATTGAGTTTTTAAAAGCTCGACTAGTCTGAATAGGGGTTGCCATACAGCGTGGAACAGGAAGATTTCCCATTTCCACAATGTAGTGCGATCTCAAATTTGGTATATTTAAGTAATGTGGGGTGTGGTGGGTACAGCACCCCATGTGAGGGGTGCAGGGGAGCTTGCCCCCCTGCTAGACACATTTAGTTTTTCTTTTGTTGTATTTTCTTTTTACATGGTCAATGTTTCAAATGTTTGATCATATGATCTCGGCCATATGAAAGTCGAACATTTAAGATGTCGATCATGTAAAGTAGACCCATACACACACACACACACACACACACACACACACACACACACACACACACACACACACACACACACACACACACACACATGCAGTCTATCTGAACATTACAGTGATTTACTTTTCTACACTGCTACAGAGATTTGCAACTCTATATGTTGAACTTCTGTGCAGCATGCTATCATGGACAGTTGCTAACAAGAAGCTTCCTCTGCTAACATAATATAACTATGGGCAACACTAATATGGGGAAAATATGTACCATTACCCACAAGAAGGGTCCACTCCCAGCATTACAATTAATGCTTTCTCATCTATATTAAGCAGCTCCCAAATAAAATGCATTTATTTATTGCTTTCATTTACCAGGAATGTCCAACTGGGCACAAGTCCCATTTTCCTTGGAGACGTGAGAGAAATGCTCCCTTTACAGAATGACTGGAAAGCAGTTATAAAAGATTTACATAACAAATGTACATACAAAGATAGACTAGTAATGACATGATAGTTAATCAAAAAATAATAAATGCACATGCATAGAATAGTAAATGTACATACACAGAATAAGTGAACATGCATAGTATTGTAATGATATGACAGTTTATGAAAACACGATAGTTACAGTAAAATATTAGCTAATATCAGGCTTATAAGAACCTAGTTACTTTCAAATGGAATCAGCTGAAAACAGATATTGAGCAGGGGTCATCGAAGTAATTATAGGATGTAGATGGTTACAAATTATGAACGACTATTGAGGAGACCCAGGTAAAAGGGAGACAGGATAGTAGTGGACAGGGGTAGATGATAGTCAGAAAGATAGGGATTGTGAAGACGTAGCTGTATTATGACCAGTTATATAAAAGAGTGGTCACAGTAAGGGATTGGGCATTTTCCAGGAATATCACATGTACACAGCCAGCAACTGAGTAGGTAAGAGTTTAGTTGAGTTTTAAAGAATTTTAGAAAGTGTTCTTGGCATATTACTATGGGATAAAGTACTACAATTTAGAGAGGTGGTGGGAGAGTAGTGATTTGCCAGAAAAATTGTTAGGTTTGGATACATGTAACAGGTATTTGTCCAATGAACATAGCAGCCTGGAAGGGTTATATATTTGAATGAAACAGGAAATGGATGGACAGTTGTTAGGTTTATACACAATGTTATAGATTTGTGGAAGTTGTGAGTAGGTTAGATAATGTGGGAATTCCAGTCACTGTAATTCCCTCAGAGCGGAACAGTGGTGGGTTCTATTTAGAAGGTTGGCTATTTTGCAGTACCATTGCTTACGTTTGTTTAGCAACATCACTTGGATATTGTTAAGGATAACAGCAGAATATGTTAGAATAGGCAGGAGGAGAAAAGAGGCAATGTGTTTTTCTAATAGTGTCTGAAAGGAAGAGTTTGGCTGTACAGAGAGAATGTAGTTTTTGGCATAATTTTTCACTATATTTTGGATGTGTGTGTGTCACATTTTAGGTTCTCATCTACACAGATCCCTAGCAGATTATTATGTGTGACAAGTTAAATTTTTGTTTTGTTGGCTGAGGTAACTGAGAAGGAGGTTTTGTTGATTGTATGCTGTTTGGGAGTAAATAGCATTAGTTTGGATTTATTTGGAACTAAATCACCAGAGCTAGTACCAAAAAATAAACGACCAAACCAAATCCAATTTTTGTTACTAAATAGAACAGGGAAGTGTTATAGCCCCAAAACAGTCCATATTTAATAAACCACCAACGAAGTGTTAAAGAAGACTTTCCAGTCACAATAAAATAAAAAAACAAAGTTTATTTAAATGCTTAACTTAATCACCACATTTTCGGCCGTTACATCCAGACTTCATCAGGTTAATTCCCTACTATATTTACACTCTAATTTATACCTCTTTTATAACTAATTAATGGGGAATAGCAAGATCTTTTTATTTTATTGTGACCAGAAAGTCTTCTTTAACACTTCATGGGCTGTAACGCTTTCCTGTCATGCTTAGTACCAACAATTGGATTTGGTTTGGATTTATTTGGGTTTAGGAAGAGCTGGGCAGATGTCAGCCAGGTTTCTATAGAGGAGAAGGACTCCTGGGTAAGTTACTGTAGTTTGTTGATTTTTTTGTGATACAGATATCGGTGGCATCATCTTCATACGGTACTAGGGATGCAGTTTAACAGGCTTTATGTAGGTCATTGATGAATATATTAAAGAAAATGGGTCACAAGACTGATCCTTGTGGTACACCGACTGAGACAGGGAGGAAGAATGAGGTTTCTTTTTACCACTTGACAGCATGAGCTCTATTTTGGAGGTAGCTATGAAACCATTATATAATAGTGGTTATGATGTTTGTGTAGAAAATAGATTGAGAGACTGTGTCAAAGGCATTGAATAAATCAAGGAAGAGGGCAGACACTAGGTTTCTATAATTCCTATTTATGTTTACTGCATTAGTTAAACTAAGTAGAGTGGTAGAGGTACTGTGGCAGGGACTCATGTCATGCTGAGATAGAAAGAGGAGGTGATTTTGTGTGAGGTAATGTACGAGTTGTGAATGGATGCATTTTTTCAATTATTTTTAATATGGCGGTAAAGATGGTAATGGGCCTGTAATTCCAGATTTCGGTTGAATTCCCTCCTTTGTGGAAGGTAGAGAGAAATATATATATATTTTTCCATAGGGTAGTGACATATGCCTCACTCATGGAGCAATTTCTTAGAATTAAGATGGGATAGTCTATTGCTTCTGCATTCATCTTAAAGTATTTGCTAGGTAGGTTGTCAGGGGCTAAGGTGATGGGTTTCAGTTTAAGAATTTTTTTTATGTAAGTAGTGGGGACTGGTTGGAAGGACAGGTTATGTAGAGGAGTGGTTCGTGGTGCTGTTTTCTGGTTGTTGGTATTAGGGGAATTTTGAAGTAGCGATGAGACTGAATGAAATGAAAGTTGAAAGTATCGGCACAGTTGGTAGAGATGCTATTAGTGTTAAGTTTAGAAGATGGTTGGGTGGTGTGGCTGGGATTAAACAGGTGGTTTATAGAGGACAAGAAGCCAAAAAAAAAAAAACACAAAAAACTAATAATACAAGTACTAGGAAGAAGCAGAAGGGTAAATCAAGAATCAGACACTAAATGTTTAATGTTGTAAGCGCTTTCGTAAGTATTTATTAAAGCAAACTTCTTCAGACAACAAGAGCAAAGCATAGAACACAGCTTAAATATCCATCAATTAAATCATGTGACCCAAAAGAAAATTACATCACTGAAACAAATCTTTATAAACTACACCATCTTGTGGTTCAAAGACTGAACTACAACTAAATAAACATTCAATTAATTTGTAAAAGTACCTAGCTACCATATAGTATGATAGAACAGAAAACACATTGGGCCAGATTTATGAAAGCTTGCACGGAGTTGTAGAGTAGAGCAAGACGTCAAACAGGCAATATGTCTGACGTGCGATCCAGGAACGTATGCTGCTAAAGCTACTCTTGCACGGACAACGTCATGGTATGCAAATTACCTAATTTGCTGCTGAAAGCTATGCAAATGAGGTAAATTTGCAAGCCAGGAAACACTAACCTTCCCATGGAAGATTAGTGTTATCTGCAAAAATGTACTCCATTGGTAACCGAGTACCGTTCTGCAAATAGCTAAATGGAGCTATGACAGCTCCAAATAAAGGATGCATACAGTTGAGGAAGCATGTAAATGGCCAAATATAAGGCCATTGGCATTTATAAATGTTCAAAATTATTAAAATCTAACTTTTTTCCCCGATGTTTAAGCATAGTGCAGTACGGCGCAAACGTGCGGCGCTTTAAAAACAAGAAAATAATTTAAAAATAGCCAAAAGTAGCCATTTTCACTAAAAAGCTTATCCTACTATGCAGGTGAATGGCAGGCTGAAGACAACATGGCCACTGAGTACTGGTTGCTATGGGTGGAAAGCTCAGTGTGAGAGATTTAACCATGCATTAGTAGGCAATCCTATGCAAATGAGGATAAGGATAGTTTATCCCAATTTCCCCCAGCATGTGAGCCATGTGCCAAGAGTGTAAGTGTAGGAGTAGGTGAGTAGTAGAGTAGAATATAGGTAACATCTTGAGGGTGTGTGTCGGAAAGGCTATAAGCTAATTGGAGCACAGTGTCTTGTATTTGCCCTGAGTTGCTCAGGATTGCAAGCGGCGTGTCTACAGTTGTCCTTTTTGAAAACCCGAAACCAAAGGTGCACACTGTGAAAATATCTGAAATTTCTTGCAAACGTGCACACAGCGTGTGCGCGTGTTTGCGCAGTGCTGCCCTGGATGGAAACAGAAAGGGAAAAGGAAGGAAGAAATAGTAGGAAGTTAACCAAGGAGAACTAGCAGAGCTGCAAGGTGAAATATATCAGAATCAGCCAATTACACACTCTGCAGACAGCATTCTTCCCTGTTTTTTTCCCAAGAACTCTGCAACACTGCAGTATACAAAGAGGGAAAGCTTAAAAACATTAAAGTCAGACAAAATGTTAGGGGTTGCTCTTGCTATCATAAACCAACATGTGTAAGGTGCTGAGGGTGCTGATGTTGTGAATGCTGCTGAGCAACCCACAGTGAGGAGACGGAGAAGAGTGTACAGACCCAGGGTAACCTACCAGGGGCTACATGAGCTGGAGATAGTGGAGCGCTATAGGGTGGACAGAGACCTCCTGCAGCAAATTGTTGAGCTGTGTCGGCCACGCCTCACACACAGAACCAACAGAGGGGAACCCATCCCAGTGGATACCAAGATATGTGTTGGCCTAAGAATACTAGCTACAAGTAACTTCCAGAGACCAACTGGTGATATGATGGGGATTTCACAGGCATCAGCATCCACGGTACTGCACCAGTTCCTGGATGCCATGTCAGCACATGTCGGTGAGCACGTATATTTCCCCAATTCCCGTGAGGCATTGGCCAGCAATATGCATCTTTTTGACCAAATAGCAGAATACCCTGAGGTAGTGGGTGCAATAGACTGCACGCACATACACATCAAAACACCACCCAGTGAGTGGGGTAGGGTCTACATCAACCGCAAGGGCTTCCCCTCCATCAACTGTCAGGCCGTGTGCGATGCCCAGGGCATAATAATGAATGTGTGTGCTGGCTGCCCTGGAAGCTATTATGATTTCCACATCTGGCATCTGACGCAGCTGTACCAGAGATTTGCCAATGGGGACATCCCGTATGGTCACCTAGTGGGGGATGCTGGATACACACTGGAGCCGTGGCTGATGACACCCATCAGAAATGCAAACACATCCGAACAAGAACCCCATAATGAGGCACATGCACAAACAAGAAACATAACTGAGCGTGTGTTTGGGATGCTCAAGTCATGGTTCTGGTGCCCGGACACATCTGGTGGAGCCTTGCAGTGCTCACCAACTACATGTACCCAAATTGTCATGGTATGTTCCATGCTACACAATATGATCCTGCAGAAACAGCTGCAGCAAGAACAACATGGGGCAGGGCCAAACAGCCCCCCACCATTGCCAAGGCCTGCACAGGCACAGCGTGACTCAAAGGAGGAACAACCTGAGCCTGCCCCAGTAGGCAGAAGGAGGCTTGCCCAGTATGCCCTGGCCTTGGCAAAGAGGCAGTGCATAGCACATACACTGACTCAGTAGGAACCCTGGAAATGACACCTCTCTCTGACTCGCACATACAGTAAAAGGGATGCCTAACTTGACACTACCTGTTTTCAAACATGTATAGGAAGTGTAATATGTGCATCCGACATAGGCAGCCCTGCAGCACCACCTGAGGCATGAGTCCCTATTTTAAGCAATATAAAGCACTGCTAAGCAAATTTTACCAGTATTGAGCATATTTAAATACAATTGCGCATAGCTGCGCACTGCGCTAACCAGTGCAATGTCGGCCAACGTTGGGCAAAGTTGGGCAATGTTGGGCAAAGTTGAGCAAAGTTGGGTAAACACGCTCATACCTGCTTTACTGTTCCTTAACCAGTCAGGTCTGCCCAGTAGGAAAATAAAAAGCAGTGACAGGGCTCGAATTCAGGATACTGTGCACTATAGTCACAGTGCTGAACCACTAAGACATGACAGCATTTCACTGGCACAGACACAACTTAAGTCACTCACACATACCATTTGGGAGGGGTCACATACCTAACAGTCACAGCCAGCAGGACAATTGTAGACAAACGCAAACACAAACAAATGCTGTATCATGCCCACTGAAGAGGCATATGAGTAACCTCCCCCCAGGCCTATGCAGACAGATAACAGCAGGCCAGGCAGTGTGATGTGGGTTGGGTAGGCTATGAAGTCACAAACTAATATGTGTGTAATTGGAAGCTAAGGTCTGTAGTACAGTGGTATGCCTCAAGTCAGTACGATAGGCAACAGTACAGACTGAAATGGAGTACCTGATATAGCAGTGCAGGCCTAGCAAATGTGTATAAGTGTCAGGTGTACCCCTCATCCTATGTACACCCACAGTAACAATCAGGTGTGCCCCCTGGGTAGAAATGTACAAATAATAGCTTCCCCCCTGTTTGTAGAAATGTTGATAAGTCTATGCAAATTGACTCATAGAAGCCCTGCAGGCACAGCATGCTTCCTGTCGATGTACAACACAAAGGTGAGCCCTGAAGTAAAAACCAACTTGATTTTTCACACACATATAGTATATATGCCCATAGTGGGCATGCTCACACACTTAAACAAATTTATCAAATTTCAGTCAGCAACATACTGAAAGGTCATACTGTGCATGCTCACATACTTAAACAAACAAAGCAAATGTCAGTCAACAACATACTGAAAGGTCATACTGGGCATGCTCACACACTTTGGCCATGTCTGAGTACAGCAGTGGGCCACAAATATCTTGCAGTTGCAGTTTTTACTCCAGACAATTGTCACTATTCACCAATCCTGCCTTGCACACACAGTGATATGAAAACAGACCCATATAATATATTGGACCCCTGTCATAATCAAACTATGCACTACAAGTACTTAAGTTGCTCAAATAAAGTGAAAATCCAAAGAAGATCAATTAATCTCTGATCAGTATCATCAAGAAACAATGAGCACTCCTAACATTATCCAAACCATGTTCTGGCAAAAATATTGCCAAGGAGTCCATAGAGAACCATGAAGCTTTCTTTCGTTATGTCATAAATATCAATGTAAAATCATATATGTTCTGAATCAGTGCAAAGTGTAAATAAATACATGTACATGACTGACATTGCCAACATCTTGTCAGACAGGCTCATACATATTTACCCCCTTCTCACTGACAAAAGGGCCCATTACCATACCTGGAGATTGGGAAAACCCAGAAATCACATTTACAATGGTTAAACAGCTCTATACAAACCTTAAAACACGACATTTATGGGATGACATTTTCCCTGGCTGTGTCAAATGTGAACTCCAAAACAAACAGAACCTGCAGCTGAACAGTCAGTTGAGACTCACCCTCTGTACAGGATATGAAACTGTTGAATGGGTTGCAGCAATGTTTGGCACACTCCACAAGTGTTGGTGCACAACAGACCATGGGAACTATTGTCTTATAAGCCTAATAAGCCTGATCTGCAAGGCCATGGAGTCCATCATTATGGAACTCATAAACAGAGCTATTGGGAGCCTACAAACACTGAACCCTACCCATTTTGGTTTGGTCAGGGGCAGATCATGGTTCCTAAACCTGCTAGACAGTTTTCAAGGCAGTTACCCAGGACATATATCAATGAAATGAGCTACACACGGCCTACACAGACCTTGAAAAGCCCTTTTCCAACATCCCACACACATGTCATATCCAGAAAATCAACAACCTGTGCATAAACACGTATGTCATCTGATGGATTGCCAATTGGGGCACGGATAGATCCCACAAGGTAAGAATTGTGGTCTCCCTGTTGGACTGTAAGCTGGTAACAACTGCTGTCCCCCATGGCTCAGTCCTGGACCCCTGCTGTCTGGTGTATACTTTTCAGAAATACAGTCAAACAAACAAGGGCTATGGTTAGCAAAGTTTGTGGATGACTGAAAAAAGGTTGTCATAATCGATGTTTGGGACAACAAAGACATCTTTCAAAAGGGTCTCAGTCAGACAGATGTGGTATCAAAATTATGGCCTTGAGCTACAGTCATACAAATACCACATAGGTGCTAACACCCTAAATATGGAGGTAATAATAAGGGATCTATGGACACATGTGGATAGTCATCTCTACTTCCAGAAACACATTCACAAAGTGGTTAGAAAATCATGCCATGTGTTCCCACAAATTGCCAATGTCTTTGCATGTAGTTCAAAGGAGGTTCCCTCTACTCATCAGTCATCAGACCCATCAGAGAGTATCACAGTTGCCCCATGCAACAAGACTGAAGTTAACTCAATCTGTACTCTGTTGCATACTGTCTACTCAGGCGATCTCTGCCCAACAGACAGGTCCATGTCCAATGCAGAACTGATGTACATGCTCTATCTGAAGTAAACCCAAGCTCACTGTGCCACATGCTCTAGGGATATCATCATCACAACAATAAATAAAACATGTTGGAGGGATACATTACTAACTCACAAACTTCCCTTGCTTTGGAACAGGCTCCCAACATACATTAAGCTGAGTCCCTCACTGACACTCTTCCAAAGGAGCCTTGATGAGTGTATGTGAAACTGAACTGTCACACCATGGATCACTTCATCAGCTGTACTACACAGAGGCCTAGGGAACTAACCCCATGTGTGGTGATAGCTGGATACTCTGGCCATACTAATAGATGCCTTCAGGAAGATAGCCTATTACCCACCTATGTACCTATATATATGTAGGGGTAACATAGTATAAGCCAAAGATGGATGAGCAGAGATGTGTGCAAGAGGATGACCATGACAGGGAGCCATCCAGGACTCTCAAACCCAGCACACATCCCAATGGCACCAAAGACATGAGGTGCACATCTCACCCACTGTACATAACAGCCACCTGTATCTGCAAGCATTACCGTGTATGTGGTCCATGTGCCTACTGTACAACATGACTGTACAATGAAGTATACATCTACTATCTGTAGATATGTACCTGTCACATAGGTTCATAGGTATGTAGTAGACTATATTCACAAAGGCATATATTAGCCTAGGCAAGTTGTGCAGCTTTCACCACCCCATTGGGGCATATATTAGCCTAGGCAAGTTGTGCAGATTTCACCACCCCATTGGGTAGTCTCCTAAGCCCTATTTCTAATAGTTAGTACTCTAAGCCCCTTTCTAGTGGGGCTGCTGATGTGATGCCTGGCGTGAATTGTCTGTTTCCCATCCACTCATCAAGGCTCTTATTGAAGAGTGTCAGCAAGGGGCTCTGTCTGATGTACATTGGGACTCTGCTCCACAGTAAGGCAAGTGTCTGGGATGGTACTGTATCTGACCAGCATGTTGTGTTCATTGTTGTGATGAGGTTCATATCCCTGGAGTGTGTAGTGTGACTCAATTTTGTTTTCCGTAGATGGAGCATGTTCAACAGTTATGTGTTGAACATGGCTCTGTATGTTAGGCAGAGTGTGCCTCTGAGTAGGTGGTACGCAACGGAGAACAGATTTAGTTTTACCAATTGTGTTGCATAACACAACTGTTTGAGGCCAGTAATCCTCTTGGTGAGGTACCTCTGTGGTCTCTACAGCTGCTGGATATGCTTAATCGAGTACATCCAAAATAGTGCATTGTACTAAATGATGGTTCTGATGACTTAAGAGTGGAGGGCCACCACTACCTCTTTTGATTCTGATGCAAACCCTTTGTTGAATAGGTGGGCCACATAGGATTTCCTAATCACTTTGGCAACATGGTTGTCAAAGGAAAGATGACTATCTACTTATGTCCCCAGATCCCTTATTACCTTGTCAGTTTTTAGGGGGTAACACCTATGTGGTAGTTTGTGGGTACTTTCTTTTCACCAAAGGGGATTACTATGCATTCTTTCACATTGAGCTTGAGGCCATGATTCTGACACCACACATCTGTCTCATAGAGTCCCTTCTGGAGAATATTTGTGTTATGCAGGGAATCAATTATGGCAAACATTTTACAGTTCCCAGCAAACTTAGTCAACCACAACCTTCCTGTGTTGGCTTGTACTTTTGAGAAGTCTATACCAAACAGGAGGGACCTCAGGACTGAACCCTGGAGGACACCAGTTGTTACCGGTGTACAGGCTGACATGTAGCCAGCAACTCTTAATTTGTGGGATCTATCTGTGAGCCAGTTTGCAATCCATCTTGTGATGTATGGATTCATGCCCAGGTTGGTGAGTTCATCTATGATACCTGACTGAGGAATGGTGTCAAAGGCCTTAGCGAGGTATAGGTAGGCTGTGTGGAGCTTATTTCAATCATCTGTAGCCTGGGTAACTGTCTCAAAGAAATCAACTCAGTTCTGGAGGTGTGATCTGCATTTGACGAAGGCAAACTGGGTGTGCTCAACTGTGTGAAGGTTCCCAATGTCTTTATTGTTGACTTCCATTATGATTGGCTCCATTGCCTTGCAGATCAGACTCATCAGACTCATAGAGCGTGAATGCCAAGGGTCTTTTGTGGCCCCACCCCTATGGAGTGGGAAGAATGTTGCTGTACAACATTCTATGGGTACATATTCTGTAGAGAGGATGTAGAGAGAGGTGTAGGTATCCTTGATTAATATGGATACATCCCCACCCTATGTGCTATGATCCAGGTTCTTATGCTGGAAGGTATGGAATGAGTAGTATCCTGGTAGTGCTGGTGTCTCCCTGGAGCCTTGAACTAGGTTTCTGTTACTGCACAGATATCAACATTCTCCATACTGAGAAGTGCCTCGAGTGTGTGCCTCTGGAGGCTGAGACTTCTGGCAATGAGTAGCATTTAGCTCACTTTGTGGTTATTTGTGTTGGTTATGGGGTTTGGTTTGTCCTGAGTGACCAGTGTTCCACACCTGAAGTCAACGCCTCATTGGTCGCATCTGACCATATGCTAATTACCCTACATATCCACATTCTGGCCCCACCCCCCTTTAAGGAAACTGTGTTAAAGTATTTCTCCAAAGCCAAACTCATGCTTCTTAAGACAGAAGTGGTGAACTTCAAGACACCCATGCAGATGGACACTACAGTTACGACTACTGAATCCTTCACAATTGCACTTTATAAGCACTTACATGAGTGCATGCATTGTGCTATTGCAAACAGAACCAAGATGCTATCCTACAAGAAAAGGAAGCCAATCTGGTGGTCCCCTGCCATAAAAAAACTGCACAACAGAAGGAAGAAACTGTTGCAAAAGAGGGTAAAATCCCATGAATGGAGGAGCTCCCTGGTCAGCCTCTGTAAGAAGCTGCGATCCCTGATAAAATCCTCCAAAGCTAGTTACAAAAACAAAATCGCCACTGATTCTAAAGACAACCACAAAGCATTCTATAGCTATGTCAAGAATCTCAATAGCAACACTCAGATCTGCTCCGAGTTACAGCACAATGGCACTAAATATACAGACCCAACATCCTGGCAGATAGGATCAGTGCTAACTTTACCCCCCTCTCACCCATGAAAGAGCCCATCTCTATACCGGAAGAATGCAAAGTTGCTGTCATCATGGCTGCACAGGTAAAAAACACTCTCCAAAGCCAGGAACACAGCATCCATGGGACCAGATAACATCCCAGGCTGTGTTCTACACGAACTACAGAATGAACTGGCACCACACCTACGTACCATGTTCAATCATAGCCTCAGCTCAGACTTTGTTCCTGCTGAATGGTGCACAGCAATGGTTATCCCACTACACAAGGGGGGAGCCACCATGGACCACGGGAACTAGCACCCCATTAGCCTTATCAGCCTGGTCTGCAAGGCCATGGAATGTATCATCATGGAACTTAGAAACAAAAAGACATTGGTAATCTCCAAACTCTAGACCACAACCATTTTGGGTTTGTAAAAGGCAGATCATGTCTCCTAAACCTGATAGACTTCTTTGAAGCAGTCACCAAAGCTGTAGACAAGGGTAAGATGGTTCACACAGCCTATCTAGATCTTGCCAAGGCTTTCGACACTATCCCTATTCTGGAATTATAGATAAACTCACTAAACTAGGTATAAATCCCTATATCACAAGATGGGTTACCAACTATCTCACTGACCAAACCCACACTGTGAAAGTAGCAGACTCCAAGTCCGACTTCAGACCAGTGACAAGTGGAGTACCACAGGGTTCAGGCCTGTGTCCTGTCCTGTTTGGTATCTACTTCCCTGAAGTACAGGCTAACAGAGAAGGTCTTTGGCTAATGAAGTTCCCAGATGACTGCAAACTAGGAGCCATAATCAAAACTACTAACGATGTGGACATCCTACAAAAGGGCCTCACTGAGACAGATGTCTGGTGTCAAAGCCATGGCCTCAAGCTCAATGCCAAAAAGTGCATTGTCATCCCCTTTGGTAAAAACTCTGTACCCATGAACTACAAATAGGCGGTAGTATACTTAACACTGAAAGTCTGATAAGAGACCTTGGGACACAGGTGGACAGTAGACTCTCCTTTGATAATCACATTGCCAAAGTGTTTAGAAATTCCTTCTATGTAGCCCACCTAATCACAAAAGGGTTCACCTCTAGATCAAGAGAGGTCATTGTGCCCATCTACTCATCACTCATTAGGCCCATAATAGAGTACAATGCCCCATTTGGTATGCACTTTAATCGGCACATGCAACAGCTGGTAAGACCACAGAAATACCTCACCAAGAGGATCAGGGGCCTTAAAGAGATGCCCTATGCAGCTCAACTAAAGAAACTCTAGCTCTACTCGGTTGCTTACTGCCTGCTCAGAGGTGATCTATGCCTGACGTATAAGGCCATGTCCAACCTGGAATTAATGGACATGCTCCACCTCAAGAAAACCAAATCTCTTAGAGCCACACGCTCCAGTGAATTGAACCTCAACACAGCAATAAACAGGACATACTGGAGGGATAGATTCCTGTCCCACAGACTTCCCTTGCTCTGGAATAGAATCCCAGTTGATTTTAGGCAGAGCCCCTCGCTGACTCTCTTCAAGAGGAATCTTGACAAGTGGATGGGAAATTGTAAATTTACCCCTGGGATCACTTCAGTGGCCCTGATAGACAAAGGCCTAGGAAACTAATTTAAAAGGGAGGCAAAAGCCAACACATTATGGCTCGGCTTATAAATGCCCTTGGGCAGATAGCCTAGTACCTACATATGAAACTATGAACCTTTGAGCCTTGCCTAAAAAAGGTAATATGGGGGCAGCAAGAGCCTTGGCCAGTATTCATAAGCATAGGGGCGACAGGTGCAAACCATCTGTAGCGAAGCAACAAGGCTTGTCTATCATGTCATCACAGGCAGACAGAGACTGGATCCCCTTTGAATGACACTAGAAGCTCAGCCAATTGTTGAAGTTTATCGTCTTTCTGTTATATTGCATTATCATGTAGGTGAAGGTAAGATGCTACTCAAGGTCAGGGTCATACCAGCCTGGGCTACATGATCATAGAGCTAATATATATCTCTTGTCATGTTGTCCTGGGAGGTATGTCTCAGATCATTCACACTGACATGTACAAAGAACACGTCATATATGTACCTGTTCTAGAGTGATGTAAGTGCTTGTGTTATGTGGTGGATCATAGCACCTGACAGACAACTGACAGTAACCTTCCCCTTGTCCAGTGAGTGAGTGGAACATCTGCGTGCCTGACTATGAAATCACCTATTACTAGTGTGTTGGGTATGTTGTTTTGCCTTAGGGCCTGTTGTGAGGCACACTGCTTTGGTGTATTATGTGTTTTCTGGCATGTGCTTGGAGGTGCATGTTGCTTGCTTGTTTGCTTAGGAGGATACTCTCTCTTTTTCAGATTAATATTTGTATTCTCCGAGTATGGTAATGTGTATTTATGTGTGTGTTTTGCTGATGCTTATATTGTAGGTCTTTGTGAGACAGTTGGTGTTGTGGTTGTATGACCCTACTTCTCCTGACTGTATTGTCCAGTACTGGGTTGACAGACCTTATCCACTGGTTTGACCCTGTGTGTGCCAGCATGTGGTGCATCAACCCATATATGATATGGTCATGGCCTATGCATACAATACACTCACAATACACCTAGTATGATAAGCCTGCTGAGGTTAGCAAATGTGAAAAATACCTTTGGGCAAATTGTCAGCAAGTAATGTCTGCATTGCACCCTGTAACTCCATATTGCTTGCTGAAGTGTAAAGAAGTACTTAGTTTGGATTAAGAACACCACACTTGCCAACTGTGTGTGTATGTCTGTCTCTCCCTGGGGAGAGAGCAACCTTTTTGGAGACTACTCACACCCCTTAAAAGTGGTATACTCATCTTTGTCAAGTCTCATGATGTCACCATCCTACAAATATACATGTGGAAAGGTAACATTCCAGTAATGTATATCATGCGTTGTGTAAATGCATATTGTGGTAGTATTGTAATGCAGTTAGGTAGGGGTTTGAATCTTGCATTTGCCAACTGTGTGAGACAGTATATGTGTCTCTGTTGGGAGGCGCTACCTTTTTGGAGACTACTCACACCCCTTAAAAGTGGTATACTCATCTTTGTCAAGTCTCATGATGTCACCATGCTACAAATATACCTGTGGAAAAAAGAAATCCCAGTGATGTGTATAGCATGTGGTGTAAATGAGTACTGCTATAGTATCCTAATGTAGTTAGGTTGGGCTTTGAATCCTGCACTTGCCAACTGTGTGTGTTTCCCCTGAGAAGGTGCAATCTTTTTGGAGACTACTCACACCCCTTAAAAGTGGTATACTCATCTTTGTCAAGTCTCATGATGTCACCATCCTACAAATATACCTGTGGAAAGAAAAAATCCCAGTCATGTGTTTAGCGCATCATGTAAATGCATACTGCGGCATTATCATAATGTAGTTAAGTAGAGGTTGGAATCCTGTACTTCTTGCCAATGTGTGTGTCTCCTTGTGGAGGAGCAACCTTTTTGGAGACTACTCACATCCCTTAAAGCTGGTATACTCATCTTTGTTAAGTATCATGATGTCACAATCCTACAAATATACCTGTGGAAAAAAAAAGCCCCAGTAATGTGTATAGCACATTGTGTAAATGCATGGTGCGATAGTATCATAATGTAGTTAGGTAGGGGTTTGAATCCTGCATTTGCCAACTTTGTGTGTCTCCCTGAAAATGAGCAACTTTTTCGGAGACTACTCACGCCTCCTAAAAGTGGTATATTCATCTTTGTCAAGTCTCATGATGTCACCATCCTACAAATATACCTGTGGAAAAAAGAAATTCCAGTGATGTGTATAGCGTGTCATGTAAATGTGTGCTGCTATAGTATCATAATGTCATTAGGTAGGGGTTTGAATCCTGCATTTGCCAAGTGGGTGTGTGCCTCTCCCTGGGGAGGCGCAACCTTTTTGGAGACTACTCACACACCTTAAAAGTGAGATACTCATCTTTGACAAATCTGATGATGTCACCATCCAACAAATATACCTATGGAAAGGTGAAACTCCAATGATGTGTATAGCGTGTTGTGTAAATGCATTCTGCTGTAGTATCATATCCTAGTTAGGAAAGAGTTTGAATCTTGCACTTGCTGACTGTGTGTGTGTGCTCCAGGTGTGACACCATTGGTCAATGTAGAGTGGGTTTTGATTTTTCTAGTGTATGACATATCACAATGTCAACTGTATGTGCATTACACATGTAAGGTAGCTGTGGGACAAATCCATATATATACATGTGACCTCAAGTATTTCATAGGTGGGTATTCTGTTTTCTCCATGAATGCATCTGTTATCTTTGCCAGAGCATGCTGGCGCTTTCCAGACCTTAGGTCACTTCTGTATGCTTGTGACAAGCTTAGCCACTGCAGTGATCCCTGGGCTACATCTTCTGTTTCACATCCACTCATCATGGTTTCTATTGAAGAGTGTGAGTGAGGGTTTATGCTTGAGGTATATTTGAAGCCTGTCCCAAACTCTGGCAAAGATGACAAATCATTATAGGTGTGCAACAACCTCTGTGGATCTGCATGCAAACCCTTTATTGCTTATGTGCTCCACAGAGGGATTTCCAAAACCCTATGGTAATGTGATTATCAAAGGAGAGATGACTTAACACATGGCTCTATGTATACATTAGTACATGTTCCACATTTTGGGGGATCCTACCTATGTGGTACTCTGGGGATACTTTGTTTTCTAAAAGTGGATAACAATGCTTTCTTTGGCTTATTGCTTTACAGCATGAGTTTGACACCAGCTATCTGTCTGTATGATACCCTTTTGGAGGATGTGAGTGTCATCTGGAGAATAAAGTATAGCCCACAGTATGCATTGTCATCAAACGTGGGCAGACATATCCCTACTGTGTTTGCTTGTACCTAAGAAAGCCATATGCCAAACAGGAGCTGTCCCAGGACTGAATGCAGGTGACTACCACTCGTTACTGGCATAGAATAGCACATGGAGGCTGCAAATGTTACTGTGTGTCCTACATCTGTGTGTCAGTTGTCAAGCCATCATCTAACAATCGTTTATGGTCAGTCTGTTGTGGTTATGTATAATACCAGTATGTGGGATGGGTATGAATTGCTGGTGAGCTATAACTTGGCTGTGTTGACCTCCCCTCCCTCACCTATAGCCTTGTTGACTGGCTTGAAGTCTACTAGGTGTAGGAGCCATGATCTGGTCTTTAGAGAACCTAAGTAGGTATGGTGCAATGTTTGCAGGTTCATAATGTCTCTGTTAATGAGTTCCATAATGCTGTGCTCCATAGTCTTCCAGATAACATTTGTCTGGCTTATAGGGTGAGAGTTTCCAGGACCTGTTGTAGTTCTACCCTTAATCAATTTATGCTAACATTTGCACTGGGTGTGAAGAGGGTGGACAGGTTTAAGAATAAGTATATTAGAGGGTCAGGCCAGGGTTGAAGGTTAGTAGACCAAGCCAGATAGGCAGGATTAAGTTGGTTTGTACATGTGCTGAGGAAGGATGCAGAGTATAATGAGAAATAGATGCTAAGAGTGAAGCCGCCAGGTAACAGGAAAAGAGGAATGCCTAAGATGAGGTTTATGGCTGTGGTGAGAGAGGACATGCAGGTGGATGGTGTGACAGCGCAAGATGCAGAGGGCAGGAAGAAATGGAAACAGGTGATGTACTGTGGTGACCCCTAATGGGAGCATCTGAAAGGAGAAGAAGAAGAAGACGTTGTAGCTCAACCCTTGTGGACTGTGAACACCATTACCGTGTGTCATTCCACAAGTATGTAACCTGTATAGAGGCTGCATCTGGACAGAGCGTTTAGGTGAGTGGTGACTTCATATGTCAGCTTGTGTATGACACAGCCAGGGACACTGTCCAGTACCATTGGCACTGTGGTGTGTACTTTGTTAAAGAGATGTTTTAACTAGAATGTCTGTGAATCATCAGGTTTTACATTCTTCAGGTCTGGAAATGTGGCCCTTGTGTAATGACAGGGTGGTGAAATCTGTATTCAAACTGTGTGACAAGGAATTGGTAATGTCAGTCAGATAAGTGTACTTTGTGACCATTTACATTAACTGTGACCCAATCTGAGATTTCCCCTATAGATTATGAAGAACATTAAAGAAAGCTTTAGTGTTGTCTTTGGAATCCTTGCCATTTTGTATTTTGAAGCTTGCCTTGTATGTTTATTGAGGGATTGTATTTTCCCAATGATACTGACCAGAGAGGTTATCCCTTCTTGGTATGTAACTCTTTCTTGGTACAACTTCACACCTTCTATTATATATTTAGTTTATGGCAGGGGTCCATGAGACTAATGCACTTTTACTGTATAAGTGAGAATTTCTTGTGTTTGTGATAGCACGGTCCATGCAACTCTGTAGATGAACAGTGTGCATTAATAAAGGATTATGCAGCTGGGACCGTGTTAACCTTAGTAATGCAAACCAATGACAGATAGCAACAACAGCATCACCCACAGCACAGTGTCAACCCGTGTCATACACACACATGCATACTCAAGTTCCAAAATGTGTATAGTACAATGCATACTGGCCACCAATAGAAACTATGGAGTGTTAACACTGGCTAATACAGGGCATGTCACCCTGCCCATGTGTCCAATATGCACGTACATGCAGACAGTGCACCTCCACCATGTTCGCAAATGTACACCTGCAAACCTGTGCTGCACACACCCCACACTTACTGTCCACTGTATAACACATGCTGACACAACTACACACATCAGCCAAGTGGCACATGGGCATTCAAAACACAATTGGAATAAACACTGGTGGAAACAATACAACATTGCTAATTACAGCTTTAATGCATCATGCCTGCTCAGCTACACCTTCAAGGATATCATTACACTTTACTGATGACAACATGCTACACATTCAACCATTGCTATACTTTATTAAAGTCACCCTGTGCATCAGCACCATGTTAGCCTGTTCCTGCATCAATGTTACAGATGACAGGAGGTGGCACAGGTTTCATCATATGCACAGAGTGTGTTGTTGGTATGCCAGAGGCCTACACTGAGCCATACAATCGACATGTGTGTGTGTGTGAGGGCCATGAGTACTGTTATGGGCCAATGTTGATGTAATGTGTGCGGGTATGTGTTTGCCCTAGGTTTCTGGTTTATGTGTGTGTGTCTGCGTGCACACAGTTCCACCATGTGGCTGCCATATACGGGGATTTGTGAGACAGCTACAGACTGTACCTGGCAGACTTTACAGATCACCATCTCTGGCCATGGATACGGAACCTGTGCCTGGCAGGGGTGCTACAGACAGTAACAGGAACTAATCCAGACTGGGTATTATCTGAAGAGGTTGACATATGTCCACTGGATCCAGGTCCCTGCTGGGACTGGCCAGAGCCACGTGCATGTGGTCTTCTAGGATGGTCTATGGAAGCCAACTCCAACATTGCCGGGGTTGGTACTGGCACTATAGGAACAGCTGTGACTTGCTGGATGTCCACGGTGACCTCCAGCTTCTGATGTTGCTGGCATACGTCCATGTCACGTCTCAACCATTCCGCACTGTCCTGACACATGGACATGACATTGTGGAGGACATCCAATGTCTCACCCCAACGTCTATCAATGACCTCAGTGTAATTATGTATGGCACCTGCTAGGTCATGGATACTGTCATTTATAGAGGTGTTATGAGCCTTCTGTGCCCTTAGTCCCTGTCTGGTGTACCGCTCCATTTGTGTGTGTGCCTCCATGACAGCCTGGAACATGTGTGTGGTAGAAAGAGGTGTGTCACGTCTGCCAGGGGCATGATGACCAACAGTGCTCTGATGAGAACTCCTGTGCATCTGCCTATGTGGTACCGTTCCAAACATCTGGCTTTGGCTGCTGTGTCCTGATACATGTGCCATAGATACCACACTGTCCTGGCCAGTGCCAGCCATACACAGTCCCTCAGCTAAGGGCAATGGTGATGGTGGATGTAAAGGCAGTATGACTGTGTGCATGGATGGGGTGGAGATTTGTGTACTGCGAATTGGCGGCCCAACAACAGACCCTGACAAACCTGCCTGTGCCTCAACACACCTATCCTCATGATCACTATCTGTCTCAGTGACATCAGGTTCCCTGCTGTACTGAACCAGCCCAATCTCGGCACCTGTGAGAGGAAAACAGGAAACACACTTTAAGACCTGAACATGATGTCAGACCACATGCGCACATGCACACATGCACACATGCGCACATACACACATACACACATGCGCACATGCGCACCTGCACACCTGTGCACATGCACACATGCACGTATGCACACATGCGCACATGCACACATGCACACACACAAAAATACACTCCTTCCTAAAGCAGATGCACACAACACCAGCAATCTCATAACATACACAATAGCAGGTGATGGTGGGGTACAGTATCACAAGCAAAACAGTCATATCACACATGTTAGCATGCAGGATATGTGTTGCTCAACAGCATGCAGTGCAAGTGTAGACAGTCCTTGTTACTAACAGTATACATGGCTTTGATGCATGTGTTTTGTTATTAGGTGATGGGCCTCCCCCTGGAACACAATGCATACATGGACACAACTTTGCTGTGCAGGTATTCAAAACTCTGTAATGTACTGTGCACCATGACTCACAGGTGTACATACCATGGCTGGATGTGTATCTGTGTGTCAGACAGGTATCCAATGCTGATTACAGCCTCTGTGTCTTTAGCAAATAATTGTAGACACATTTTTAGCACATGCATGATGAATATTCACACAACATCATCAGTGGTGCATGGATAAGTGATGGAATACCATTCGGCCACATACCCAATGTACGGTACTTATGGTGAGTGTAGATCCATGACATGGCATGCTAAAACACAACTGCATATTTAAACATTACACATACCCAATGTGTGTCATATGATCTAGCCACTCAATAGCATCACAAGACATATATGTGTCAGTTGTGCAAATGGTGATTGGTATGTATATTGTTTAGAGGTGCATATGTGTGCACACACATAACATTAAGGTGTATAGCAATGACATCTATGTGTAGTACTGTGGTTACAATAACTGGATGGGGTATGAAGCATCATGTGGTCACTCAAGGCTACAAATGTTTCCCAAACCAGCACTAATCATGCTGTACCGGAACTGTACTACCTTGGCTACATTCACCATTTCACAACCAGTTGTTACATGAGTTTGTAAGGAGGTCAGTAAGGAGCATTCCCTGACATGAATGTGTAGTGTGTTGCAGAGCATTTAAATGCCCCATGATAGGCCTCTACCCCTCAGGTATATTATGCGTAATGTGTGGATAAGATTTTGGATACTGGAGTGTGTCTTTACATAGGGTTTGGGAATCCTTTATGTGTAGCATGTTAAAATGCTATGTGTATGACATAGATGTGTATGTTATGTGCATGTTGAGTATCAACTGTGCCTATCCAATGGTCACTACAATCTAGCCACATTTGTTTGAGATTGTCTGGATATTGCATGTGTTTGAGGCAGCTAATCACATTAGGGAGATGTGCGTGATCTTACACCAAACATGCACAGCATGCATTATAGGTAGGTGTGTTACATGTGTACATGGCCTACACCTTAACTATGACTTGCACTTTTTATTTACAATAATAAATATAGAACATACTCACCAGCATCTGTCCACTGCCTTGATGTCACCCCAGAGGGACCTACATAGAGATGAGACAGTTTGTCAGTGGCCACAACTGTGGCATTGTTACTGTGTGTTTGCAATCTTACAGTACAACAACACTTTACATTCACAGGGCTACAGATTATGCTTAAAATGATCAGTATTGCACAACAACAGGCTCCACATCTTTTAACGACACACTCCACATCTCACATATGCATGATCTACCAATACAGATAACAGTAGTCTACAGATATGCCATGTTACCTGCATGCTCCATGTGTGCTTGCTGGGTTGCTCCAACCTCCATCATGGTGTATGTCTGCTGCTGTTGTTGTTGGGCAAGTGGCACCAGGCTCAGAAGCAGCTCCTCCATTCTGGTGAGGGGGGGATGGATATTAACACCACCTCCTGTTGCAAGCTGTTGTCTCCGCACATCAGCAGCACGCTGACAGACATGTCTGAGAAGATCACTGCAGTGGTGGCATACCTGCTCATATGTCCAGTTATGCAGGCCTACCTCATTTACCCTGCAGACAACATCTTGCCACATTGCAGTATGCTCCTGCTGGTCCTGGCTGATTAGTGAGAACATGAGACTGCTGAATCATACTGCTAGTAATTATATCATCTTCAGCACTACTGTAACTGGGGTTCCTGCAATGCGCCATGATCCCTGAAAGACATAAATACGAAAATATGTCTGAGCAAGTCATATGGCACATTTAACATTATACAGTACAGATATCACTGAAATGCCATATATAGCAACCTATTAGCTAACCGAGAGTGAAAAACTTTAACTGCCACTTATCACTGCTCACCCCACAACTGCTTGAAAGTGCCTGGCTCACTCTCTATCTCATGAACCATATTCTGCACAGCAACAAAATAAAATCACTATATAAGACTATACAAGAGTACTTGGCACACTGTATGCAACACGATGCACCACCTAGCCACAGCAGATATACATCAAGCTGATGTGTAAAGAAATATATCATCCATCACAATGAGTGTAAGGTCCACTAAATGTATTACTATTATACCACACAACTTGTTAATGGCAAACCCGTGGCCAAAATATGTGTGCAACTGGGAATATAGGTCGCATACTGCTGTAGTACACTATGAATGTTGCTAGATACTCAGTTATATGTTTTACCACACATATGTCAAAGGACATGTTACAGATATACCCACACACACATCAGACATAATTGAAGGATATAAAGGTATGACAACCCAGATAAGCTTTCAGTGTGTACTATACGGTACTATGTGTCAGTACTTACACAACCTTAATCTTGGGAAATGTAATCTGTGATGAATACAGGGACCACACAAAACAGTGGATGCAAGCAATGTGGACATACTCCATACTTTGCTGTACATTTTCCAGAGCTTCAGGTAGTACTACAGTACACACAGGATTTGGATTCAACATTAGTACCAATCAATAATTATAGATGTAGTGCTTTAGCCTCCAGTGACACACCCTAGTTAAAACCAAGGGACTTAATCACACTGTATGCAATAGCACTTTGTCTGCCTAGCAACAGAATACACAGCTTTTGCTAGGATCAAAGCAAGGACCCATAATACCATGACATAAACAGTTTCCCACTAAGCTATCCCATAGATACATATCTTTGATGTATTCAGAAATACATTGACCATCACAGTCAGTCAACAGTAAAGAGAATATATTGCAACAAGTAGATGTAGGTGTGTATGAGTATATAAAAGAAAAAAAAAAAATATATATATATATATATATATATATATATATATATATATATATATATACATATACACATCCATTAGTGTACATATACATATATATGTAGGCACATATACATTTGACCTTTCATAGTGAGAATATCAATTATACAAAGGATGTGAGGTGTACAGTAATGTAATAAAATTGCACAGTCTTGGGATAAATGCACTGAAGGTGTTCACAGCCCAGGTAGCTTTAGCAGGCCTCACTGGCTTCAACATTGCAAACTGAACAAACCACCCACAGTGTTTAACCACCACATGTCATATACCAGCACTGTATGCTGTCTTGTTTGTCACACACTAAAACCTACATACAAATATGCGCACACTAACCTTCAACAACATATATATCTCCACCCTTCACAATCGGTTGCAATATGTCACCTGCTCTATGCACATATACAGATGTGAAAATATATGACACATATATATTTCTCCGTATGTGTGTGGCATACACACACACAATGTCCACACTGTTGTAAGTCCCTGGACCTCACAGCTGAACTGTTGGGCCTTGCTGCAACACAAACAGGTGTCAATTATGAACACACACTAAAATTAGGGGGGGGGTATATATGGCTACAAATGCTAGATAAGCATACTAGACTGCTACAGCAGTTGCCAATGCTAAGCTACACTTTAATATGACTATCATGCATGTGTTGTTCTGTCACACCCATGTTTATATAATGTCAGCGCTAATCCTTCAACAACCATTGGCCACACTACTGTACAGAACACAAATAACATGGATCAGATCTTTGACATTTAATGCTGAGCTACACATTTCACAGGTATGTCCCACTGCCCACAGGTACACACTGTATTGTCCACAGCAGTAGTTAAGCAGAACATCTATGCATAAATAAGTACTGCTGCCACATATGAATGGTTCACATTATAAAGACTGTTCTTCAATAACATCTACCACATGCCAGTAAGTACATATGTGTCACATATGTTTCCTTTGTATGATTTGGTAATATTTCTTTTTCTTTTTCCTTTTCTCTGTCTTTCTCTCTCTCTCTGTCTCTCTCTCTCTCTGTCAGTCCTGCAATAGAGTGATTGAGTTTGTTGGCAGAGATTGCAGCCTGCTTTTGTAGGTATTTGCACATGAGCATGTGATGGCCTCTGCACCAATTAGTGGCCACCATTTGCTAATTGCATGCAGCCTGCTGTGTAGTAATTGCAGTAATCACTGTCATAGCAACCCAGTACTATAAATTGCTAACTCAGGTAGGCGTGGCCCTTTCAGCTTTCCAAGATGGAGATCATCCTTGTTTGCTGTGGACATTATTGTTTAAGACAGAAGGTTGGTATAGTTCTTATATCAGAAGCCAGGGGTGTAGCCAGAGATTTACATTTTGTACACAGACCTAATATTGTTGCTTCCAGTACCCACTTGTCAGTGTAAAAATGTACTCACCCCTCAAAATGCTACCCCAAGATACATGGAAAGATGTACTTTTTTTTCAACTTTTACAATTAACTGCCATACAAAGCTAGTTATTGAGATGTATTCCTTTGGCAGAAGAATTGTTTGAGAACTGCTATACTGTGAATATTCATTTACTCAGTTCTAAACAGTTTGTGCTTTTTTAGTGTTGACATTAGCACAAGCTGCTCAGAAAAACTGGACACATTTCAGTACTGTGAGTATGCTTACCTACATCCTTGGTAGACCCTGCCCACACAGGTATATTCTACATTTGGGTAGGGTTGCAGAAGTACAGGGAGCGTAAGTAGTATTGTGTGGATTTCATCTTGCTGGACTTACAGGGTTGTTGTGTACATGTTAGTTTATCAAGGCAAGTAGTCTGTCTGCGTAACTCCCAACTGTAGACCTAGCCACGTGGTAGCCAGAGATTAGCCTGTTATTCTTTGTCTGTGCACCACACAGGTCTTTTCAGCAATAGAGCAATGGCATTGTTACAGTTGGTTGCTACCAGTACATGGCTACATCCATTTGTATTTCAGTGTTGTATTCCTACATAAGGGTATACTTCCAAAACTCCTAACATAGCTATTTGCAGTGTCTAAAAGCAGAAAGGCTGATATGCCTCTGTGTTTCTGCCTCTGCCAGACCTCTCAAACACTCAGATACATATTTGAACAGACTCAGGGAAAAGTAAAGAAAAAGTCAGGGACACCTTTAAAATATTAGTGCCATTAAGTTGAAACTTTGAGAGAATCAGAGCATATGAATTAATGCACCTTTTCTGAAATAAAAGAAGAGTCTAACTTTTAATTATTGTCATTATTCATTAAGTGTAATTCACCACCTTTCTTCCCAAAGTCAGTAGTTTTAGGAGGGATTCAGAGGGACAGAGCTAAAATTTGTGTCAAAATCAGGGACATCCCTGAAAATTAGGCTGTGCATATGGAATACATTTGGATGTAGATATGGCACCTTCAACCCCTGAGAGAGGGGTTTGGACAAGAAAGTACATTGTAATGCCAATTAAATTACATTTTATGTGTCCAGTGGACATGTGTGCAAAATGGGCAGCTATGTATGAGGTGTAATTTATTTTTGGGAGCAGATTGCACTTTTTTTTTTCAAGTGAGAGTGGAATGTGGGGTAGGGGAAGTAGGTATATTTGGGGAGGTAGGTTGGGGAGATAAACAGACAAGACAAACAAGATGCATACAGGGGTGGTATGTGACACATGTGGTGGGTGAACACCTCTGATGGGGAGGGATGTTTGGAAATCGCAAGACCATGAGCCCACAGATGGAAACAGTGGGACTGAGGTCCCCACCCACTGCACCTTCACAGCCCAGAGGGTGGCTGTGCTGGGGGCTGTGTAGGAGGGACAGGCTGACCTGGAAGTTGCGCCACTCATGCCTCAAGCTGGTGTAGAGGATCTGCAACAGAACATTCAATCTCTCTACGCACCACAGCCCGGACCGTTCGAAGGGTGATAGGTGGCCCTCTTCTGCCCATGCTTGCACGGTGGTGCTGAGTCCCATCCCCTGCAGGGCTTCCACCTGAAGGTGGCACAGGGCCAATGGAGGAGGAGGTCCCAGGCTGGGCACCAGACCTGCTGGTGCTAGGTGCCATGGCCAGCTGAGGTGGGACAGGTGGGTCCGCTGGGACCGGCTTTCCCATACGAATTATGTTTTGGAGAGTTTAATAAAGATATGGGCTAGTAACAGTCAACAGCATTCTCAATTATTTATAACAGTATGCAGAAGTATTCCTATTAACCCAACACACCAGATTTTCAACAGTTGAAAAGCAAGCATGACAAATGCATATATAGAACAATAATGGGCATTACAACAGCATGCAGGTTGAATTGATGGCAACAGGCCACCAATATGGTGGTATTTTAACAGGGCACATGCATAGAAATAAATGCAAATATTTATAAACCAATAGGACATATGTCCCAACAAATGTTTTGAGATTAGACATACCGATTGAGGTGTGGAATTGCATTTTTATGCGCATACAGTAGGGTGGAAAAAGATAGCTCAGTTAACAACTTATATATCCTTCTAATTTTCACTACATTCCTATTAACTGCAGTTATATGTCCCTTACATGTATTATTACACTACCCAATGTCCTTATATTGTGCAATTGGATTTTGCTAGATCATTATATACATGAGCTGTATCTTACATACAAACTGTCCAAGATGCAGATGTTACTGCTACATATTTTGAGAGTTGCTCACACACACTACTGCTAAGATGGTACACTGACAGCTCTACTTTCATATAATTATCTAGATATGTTCAGGTGAAAGTATCAGTTATATGTTAAAAGCTCCCTACATTTCTGGCAGCACACTGACATTTCTGGGGAACACAATACCAAGCTACTCATGTGCCAGATTAACCTGTACATGCTGGGCATGAACCAACAGTTGAGGGCTGTAAATATGCATAAAAGCTACTGGCACTCCCTTCATCCACGTTATATGGGCCTACCCAAGTGTGGGTTAACACTGCTTAATACAACAGTACTATTTGTAAAATGCAACAGTGCAACAACATATCAAAGAAAATGACACAGACGCACTCCAGGAATTATACATTTATTAAAGGATTATTACACCTTTATTTATTGGGTTAAAACACTTTTTGAAGGCTCTCTCATTTATTTTATATAACAGTACATGCAGAATAATTACTAACCTGCCTGATGACACAGCCTTTGCAACCTATCTTCATGGGCTTGCTGATTCATAGCCCAGACACCTGCAGCTGTGAAGTAAATGCAGTGATATTGAGACATACCTATCCATAGTATAGACAAGCATAGCAATTCTTAACTACTTAATACAATGGCTACTTACTCAGTACTGGGGCATTAGGCATCACATGGGATTCCTGGATCCACTGGTCCAGTTGATCCTCCTTACATCGCTTCAGGTCAGAATAATGGTGCCAGACCTGCTCACCAGTCCGAGGAATGCCAGTGGCACTGGTGAGATCATGAGCAAGACTGTTCCAGGCCTCCATTTTATACTGGGTGCCCTGGTACTAGCCCCACAGGAGTCTTTCCTTATGATTGTGGACAAGGAGCTAAACCATTACTTTTGACTCCTCAATGCCCCAGCGTTGCGATCAAAATTGAGTGCCTTCTCCAATACTGGCCATGCTGTCTGCAGAAGGGAGCTACAACCAGTTATGGCAGGTATTCCCACCTGTGGAGCTTAAATATGCCTCATTTCCCATACTTTTTGTGATTGGCCAGTTTTGAAAAAAACTCAGCTGTAGGCACACCTGCTTAGCTGATGTTGGCAATGTTTAAAATTCCTTTTATAGATATGTGTCTGTTGAATGTGCATGGTTATGAAATGCTGTCATGGCTTAGTGGTTATGTACTGTGACTATAGTGCACAGTATCCTGAGTTTGAGCCCTGTCACTGCTTTTTATTTTCTACTGGCCAGACCTGAATGGTTAAGGTACAGTAAAGGAGGTGTGGCCGTGTTTAGCTGACTTTGCTCAACTTTGCTCGACTTTGCCCAATGTTGCGCGATGTTGCCTGATGTTGCCCGACACTGCGCTGGTTAGCGCGGTGCGCAGCTATGCGCAAATACATTATAGTTGCATTGGTTGGCACGGTGTACAGCTGCAAGCAAAGACATTGCGCTTGTTAACGCAGTGCTCATCTACGAGCAATTGGATTTAAATATGCTCAATACTGATAAAATGTACTTAGCAGTGCTTTATATTACTTAAAATAAGTTACTCATGCCTCAGAATGCATAACCATTTCACCTTCATATATATATATATATATATATATATATATATATATATATATATATATATATATATAATTCGTTCACTACTACATATAACATTTGAATGCTTTTTACAAAACTTATACATGATAAATGTCAGGAAATATTTTTGTATACAGATTTCCAACAGAAAATGGAACATGCAGTAGTGGGACTTGAACCAGGAATGCTTCTTCTTTGTGCAAAGGCTCTAACTACTACACTATCGCTATTTTGCTTAATTTGCATATATTTTTCTTCTTATCCTCTTTGGTGTCTAAGCTGCTAACTGTAGCTAAGCAATGGGCAAACCTGTGCAGACATGTGCAAATACGGGCAGCTATATCGGAAATAAAACAAAAAAAAAATACATTTCTTTTAATTTTTAAATTTGTACAAGGTTTAACATATGGGGGAGTGTAGTGTTACAATGTACACATGTGAGCAGACTCGTTCATGTAACTCAACATTTCTCGAGTTTCGTCTTTGCAGGGGCGTGGATTTTTGGACTGCTCAGCAGTCCGACACACCCCCTACACCCGTCCATGCTCCATGTAAGCTTTAGAGTTGAGGCAACGCGCCCTCATTAATATGCATGGCACGCTGCTATCATACTCTTAGACTGGCGCTTCCGTGTAAGACTAATCTTGTCTTACACAGAAGATTAGTAAATCCTGGGGATTGAATTGAAATACAATCATTAAAACCATCACATATAAACACTTATAACCAAAAATATTACCTATCCAGTGCCTTCAATTTTAATAAGCACTGTATTGGGCATGTATCATTCAACCCGGAAACCTATACGCATTTAATCGAACTTGCCACTTAAGTTCACAGCATTCCAGTTTAAGAGTGCCAGGACCTCCTCTTTCATTAGACAAAACTTGCTCAATTACTTTGAATTTAAAATGATGTTCTGAGAAGGTCATAATTTGTCTGGCTAGGGCATTATGAACATGCAATTTATTAATACTATAAATATGCTCATATAATCATTCTCTAAATCTGCATTCTATTTTACCTATATAAAAACTTTTGCAGAACAAGCACTTAGCCAGATAAACAACGCCTTTAGAGTTGCAGTTTAACCTACACTTGATCTCATAATTGGTATCATGGACTGAGAAATTATTGCCAGTGTCAACATATTTACAATAAGGACAAGCTTTTCACTACATACATACTAGGGCATCTAGTTAAAGGAAATTTCTTAGAATCAAATGAATTTTTAGAATCAAATATATTTTTAAAATTGATACCTTTCTTAAAAACAACACTAGGATAATCACCTAATTTCTGTTTTAAATTAAAATCATCCAACAATAGGTTCCAATTTTTATGTAAAATTTCCTTAAGGTAAATGGCATCAATACTTAAAGGGGTAATGAAACTCAGACAAAAGACATTTGTTGATAAATTACTCTCTTGAACGCTATGGTCACCAAACCTTCCATGGCTTTCCAGCCAGCCCTCATCATTTAAAATTGGTTTAAAGAACCCAGTAGATCTCTTACTTTGTACTTCATTAATTAATTGATCCACTAAAATAGATAGATACCCTCATTTAAGAAACATATCTCTTAAATTGTCACACTCATTTAAAAAGTCTTGTTCTAAACTGAGCATCCTAGTCTAATTAGGCCTTTTACAACAGAGCATTTTTGGTGAAAAGGATGGGAGCTAGAAAAATGAAAAAAGAATTGGAGTATGCACTTTTCTAAAATGTTTGAGGTATATCTAAAATGTGCTTTGTCTTTTCTTAATTCAATATCTAAAAATGAAATCACATCAGAATTATAATCAAAAGTAAATTCCGGAAAATCAGTAGAATTAATAAAATATATTCAAGTAATTATAAACTTGTATCAGCATTACTCTTTATGATGATATAAATATCATCCAGGTAATGGGTATAAAAGAATATCATCTCTCTAATAATAAGGTTTGTAAATAAAAACTCATGTCCCCACATGACCATGACAACATTAGCAAAAATGGCCCCATGTGGTGAACCCATAGCAACCCCACTTTTTTGTAAAAAATACTGGCCATCAAAATATAAGAAGTTACAAGCCAAAATTAAATCTAATAATTCCCCTATTAGGCTGATGTCAGTGGTTGCTCCTTTCTTTAATAAAAAAATCAGTTACCCATTGAATCCCCAACGTGTGAGGGATGACTGTGTATATATCTCCGACATCAAC
>NC_056728.1:1181958243-1182021860 GCF_019279795.1 Protopterus annectens
GCCATACCACTACACCCTGTCTTTTTACTTCACACAACAAAGGCTCCTTTGTCACTCAGTTTAACACTCATTTTTTCAAGGCAGTTCTGTCACTCACTAATGAGGTCCTCACATCACCCCTATAACTTCCATCTATTCTCAAAAGCAGCACAATCCCTGCAATTCATGAACAATTGTGAAGGCTTCAGCCAAAACCTACACAATGTTTACTTGTTTGTGTGATGGGCAGCAGCACTAATCACACATGCATTATGCTCATCACATTAACACAAATGCAAGCATGTGTCCATGGCCAGCAACAGCGTTGGCAGCCAGGAAACCATGTTGAACAGCATGAGCACACACAGTAAACAAACAGGCATTTCTATGGGTAAACAAGTTAAGCGTGCTTGTGCGAACAACATGTAAAGCTAAATAAGGGAAACAATGCACGCTGTACTTAAGCATGGAAAGTGTACTGAGTGTACTGCCCACATAAATTAAACATTTGACTACAAAAATAAGCAAGAAGGGGTGTGAAATGGCAAGGGCAACTACAATACATTGATTAGCAGACAGGAAAAGTGTACTGAGGACAATGTGCATAGAAATTACAAAGATGTATACAGAAATATGTAAGAGGGGAGGGTAAATATTTAAATTCTAGTATGATAATTGAAGTGAAGATGCTTATGTCACAAGGACAGATTTGTAATAATAAAATTTCACAATACATATGTGAAGATAAATAATGACGAACAAATGTAGGTAAAGAAAGCTGACATGATATTATAGGATGTGACAATTATACAAATTCACATTGCAACAGAGGGGATTTACATGATTTATCAATGCCATTGACATGCCAAGTTGAGATAACAACTCGCAAGGACAGCTTATAAATACTGTGCTATTTAACAGTGCACATTTTGTCACTATAACATGCTGGAAAATAGGAATGTCTGACAGCCACAATCTCCTTTTTTGGGAATTGTACCCATGACATCAGTGTAAATACCGATCTGCCTATTAACTGTGTACACCACAGAAATATACTCTTTTAAGAGGAAACAACATATACACATTAACATAGCTCATATGGGTGACAACACTGTTAATAACATGTATACTGACTGTAAGTAGTGGCATTGGGATATGAAATATATGACTGACATCACAAGCTAATGAATGTTTGCTGAAATGCAAGCACAAATACAGATTTGACAACTGTGACACTGAACATTTCAATGCAAGTCATCACCAGTGTGTATTACCTTCATGTTTACGCTAAAATGTGGTTGCACAATAAAAACAAACTGTATAGATATACATCATATATGTATTTGCAGCCTGTTCTGCACAGTAAGAGGAAAAAAACATGCACAATCATAAATGACAGTCATTCCTGTATTCAGACTCCTTACCTATGTACTGGCACAATTGTCAGACAAGTGTATTATATGCATGCACCATAGGATAAGTCTAATTGCAAGTGAGCCATACTGCATCTTTGAAGGGATGACATAAACTGTATTATGCAAAGGAGATGTGTGTGCAAAAATGACTTTTGCAGCTATGTGCAATTCTAAATGTAGTGAATACTAAAAGGTGCTAAACACTCCTTCCTTTATTTGCATTCAAACACACAATCAGTAGAATCTTACTGCTGTATTTGAACCCCCTACCTATTGGCTGACACAGTCTACAAACCAGCATATTACATGCAAGCACCACAGGAGAGGGCTGACATTAGAAGAGTGAGAATGCATTATCAAAACAATGACATCATCAGTGTGCTGAAGACAATATGTATTTGCGGACAGACTGAAAAGAGAATGTGGGATTAATCTAACAATGTAATATTTCTCAAGAGTCAATCAAATGAGCACATCTGTTGACTTAATTCTCCAGTAATGCAAGGGACCCACAATCACACAGATGAATTAATTGCTGTGAGATGAGACCTCCCTATCTAGCTATGCAATCTGTAGGACACAGAACTTAATACAAGCGCTACAACAGAAGTCTGACTTTCATCATCTGAGAGCGCACTGTATACAGAATGACATCAATGTGATGGTGCATAGAAGATGATTGTGAGGGAAGTGTCTGGCATTGACGAGGACTCACCCTACAGTGTAGAATTAACTCCAGGCTGCTACTGTGCTATGGAAAGAAGTAATTAAGGTCATATTTACACAGCCCCATACAAACACACAAAAGCTGACTCCTGTGATATTTGAACCTATTACCTATCAAGCAATGCACTCTAGAGGACACAGTACTTAATGCAAGCACCACTGCAGAAGTCTAATTTGTATAGTGTGATAGTACACTTTATACAGGACGACATAAGTGTGATGTTACATAGAAGATAATAGTGGGAGAAGGGCCTGACATTGATGTGGTCTCACCCTACAGTGCAAAATTAACTCCAAGCTACTACTGTCTTGTGGATAACAGTAGCTAAGGTCATATTTGCACAACTTCATACAAATGCACAAGTTAGCTGCTGCAAGATTAGAACCTTCTACCTATCTAGCCAGCACAGTACTTAATACAGGTACCACGGCAGAACTCTGACTTTCATAGTGTAGTAGTGCAGAATGACATCAGTGTGGTGTTCCAGAGAAGATGATGGTGGAAGAAGGGTCTGATACTGATATGGACTCACCTTACAGTGTAAAAATTACCTTCAGGCTACTACTGTTTTTTGGTCAGCAGTAGATATGGCATATTTGCACAACTCCTTACATACAAGTTGTCTGCTGTGAGATTAGAACTCTACCTACTTAGCTATAAAATCTAGAGGACCTAGTACTTAACACAAGTACCACTGCAGACATCTGAGGTTTAAACTGTGACAGTGCAGTCTATATAGTATTAGCTTTTTAGTCTGTGTCAGAGAAAATAGTGTGATGTTGAAGGTTTTATGCAAATCTGTGTTTGTTCATAGGAAGAAGTACGATCAATGTTATGATCAGTAATGCATACATACTGCTGACTTATGTCAGCTATGCTATCATTGGTGTATGTTGCAGAACTGAGCATGATATGTAACTACCCATCTTGTGTATATGAGACATACACACAGTAGTGAAAGACAGGATGGACAATGAATTGTTCATGGATCATCTGGTTATGATGATATGTAAACCTTAATGAATGGTACTCATATTGTCAATTTTATGTGATTATGCATGGGCAATGTGGACTATCAGTACCACTCTATACGTAATGTTCCATTGCAGGAGGGTAAAAAAATATGTTTTCTGTGCTCCAAGGCTGTATATGGTTGTATATTATTTGTAAATGTCAGTGCTGCAGAGCAAACCCAAATGTCCAGAATGACTTTGTCAGTTAACCACACAGTTCACTGCATCCACACAAGTGCATTACACAACTTCCTGGTACTAAAGTGATATCATCCAGTTACAAAACGTATTTTCTTCCAAATCACTTCCTAAAGCAAAATGCTGAGAAGCATACCTGCATGTGCAGACTCTGATGTGCTGAATTCGGACTGTGAAGTGCCAGTGCATATTGGTGGCCATTGGTGCTCCCTGGCAATCTTTTCACAAGTAAAAGTGACAGGGGAAATGTTGTGATTCTGATTACATTTGCAACAGATGGGCATTATCTTAACATTTGCATACATATGCTCTGCATCTTTTGTTATACCTTTCAATGTTAACTCTAAAGCTCAAATCAGAAATAAATGGCTGTGCTTTCCTTTTCCGTTAGTGTGATGGTATGATACAAGCAAGCAAAGTTTTTTTGCAGAAAGAAAAGTGAACAACTTTAATTTGGTTTGTCTTGTGCTAACAGGCATAGCAGTGATGCACAGCCATCAGTACTCTGGGCAGTAGATAGCAGACAAAATTCACCTGTTAGCTTTACTTTTTCTGTGGCATCCAGTGTAAACTCTCTGAACTAAATGAAAAAGCAGATTTGAAGCAGAGTTCAACTCTAGTAAGCAGTTGATTTTACAGAGTGTCAGAATGTAATTATTGTATTTACTTTTCACCATGACATTAAGAACACCTAAGAATAATTATTATAAGTCTGTTGCCTGGCAAAACTGTGTATGCTATAGCTACTGAAATAATCTTTTATACCTACTACACAAGATATGCTTCAAGGGAAATCACAAATTAACTGTGTGTACAATGAAGTGTAAGGCAAATACTCACTGCATTATGCAATAACACTTGAAATACCATTTAGCATTACATATTACAGTTGCTTGTTGCCAGACGTCAAGCAACTGCAGATCAACATAACTAATAAAACAGAAGGGGCTTAGAGAGATACATATGCAACTCATTCACAGGGAAGACACTTATGAAAACAGGCAGTACGGGTTTCACCTAATGCTGGATGTGAACTATCAAGATGAAAACGTAAGTTTACAGACTTGATCATTATCTCTTGGCCCCACCAAGGAAATATTACTTTCCACCTGTCAAAATATCTTCTTTGAAGGGACAGTGATGCCCTATGTAGTCAATGGAAGCTGTAGGTTTTATTCTTCAGCAAAGCAATGGCAGAGAGAAAATGCCATAACATGACATTTACATCCATCAGCCTAATGAATAGTCAGCAGTACAAAGGGCTTCGAGAGACAGGGTGAAGACAGATGCAGATATAGAAACGCCTATGAAAGGGTGGTATCATAGATCATTAATGTACAACTTTATGGTGTGCCCTCAGTATTAATCAGTCTTCCTCCATATCAGTAAGTGATGGCTGTGGAGATGAAGATTTAGGACAGGCAAAACTGATGCTGACATGGGTAGATTAATGGTGGCTTAATAATTTGTCCTTATGGGCATGGAAGTTTTTGCAAATGCTTTTTTGCAACAGTATTTAAAATCTGTCATGAAAGGTTGTTAATGGATACAAATCAAGATGCATGTCTTTAAACATAACATAGAAGTATAACATCATAGTAAGAAATAATGTGACATACATCTGGATTTGAACGCTTGATGCCATGGCCAAAAAAGCAATCTTCAAAGAAGTGTTTTATGTCAAAACTCCACAGATTAAGTTGCACTATGTTGTATTCAGTAGTCAAATAACTGTTAAGAGTAACTATTACTAAGTACTGCCTTTATTCAGCTTTTACCCTGTATTCTGATGTTTAAGCATCATGGCCTGATGATAACACAGCTACTGCTGGTGAATTGACCAGGTTTTGCCATTGGATATGAACAGCCATTCACCATCACTCATCATTGGTGCACAATACCAAACTTGGCACAAATGCTGCGGACAAAAAATTGAAGGCTTTTTAATGCACCATTTCTGGCTATGTGTGCTCACAGTGATTCCATTTTTTTACCAAGACACAGGGGGTAAGAAGAGAGGAATTTGAAGAAAGGTAGTGGGAAAAAACATAGCTATCCATTTCTTCACAACTTAAATGTAGAAGTGTAGCCAGAATTTGCTTATTTTGAACTATTACCACACAAAGGGTAAGTGACAACAACAGGATACTGTTGTCCAGACAATTGTACAAAATCATCCTGGCAAATTACAATGTTGATAGTACACCCCTATGAGTTAACCCAGTGTTTGGGAATCTGGGTATGCACATAGACAGTAGCCTTACCATTTATATTGTGCAACTTATAAGTAAAGGCATGGCATCTAGGTCCAAAGAGGTCATTATCCCTTATCAGACTAATCATAGAGTACAGTGCTCCCTTCAGAATGTATCTGCAAGGAATATGCAACAACTAGAGTGACCTCAGAGGTTCTTTACAAAAAGAATGCAAGGCATAACAATCCTGCTTTATACAGAGCACCTTAAAGCCTTTTCCCTCTACTTAGTCTCCTATAGATTGCTGAGGGGGTGATACCTTAAAAGGTATCCACAAACCCCTCACTAATGAATCTCCTGCATATTTATACATAAAACAATATAAGAAATACAAGGTCTAGAGACCTTAAATTTGTTTGTGACTTAAACAGAACACACTAAAGAGATAGATATGTGTCCCAGAGACTGCTCTTCCTCTGGAACAGGATTACCATCCATGTAAAGCTGAGTACATCTATTACTCAATTTAAATGCAACCTAGAAAAGTGGATCAGGAATAGAAAATTTACATTGGGCCTGGCAGCCATATCCCTTATAGACAGAGATAGCTTATAAATGCATGGCCCTCAATGTCCTCTCTGAATACATGATATCATTATTCTTTTGGGAAAACTAGGCAAAGCTTATAAAACCCCCCGGGTTGTTAGCCTAATAGTCTACGATTCTATGAATCTATTAATCAAGATTTTCAATAAGACACATAAGTGAAGTGGAGAGCTATGTATGAGTCATTATGTTATTTTATTTTATTTATTTTTTTGTGAGACAGGTGCACATTTTTTACTTTTTTCTTTCCAAGAGAGAGAAATGTTGGGGAAGGTGCTTAGGAATGTGAGGACTGGGTAGGAAGATTAGGTGAGGAAGCAGGTGCAGACAAACTGTACACAGAAGAGAGACAAAGCTGGTGATGGATACAAAAGGACTGGGGACACCATGATTTGAGACAGGTAGGGGGCAACAAAGCTGTACCCACATCAAGCCTGAGAACAGTGAGAATCTAGTCCTCACCCTCTGAACTGTCATCACTGTCTCTTGTCTCAGTTTTATGTGTCAGTGCGTGACATGGCATCATCTTGGCAATGTGACAAAACACCTTTTCAACATGGTCAATTCAGGCCATGAGGCCCCTTTCCATAACACCCTTCACCAGCCATGTCAGCTATTGGTGGGTGACAAAATCACCTCCTCCTTTAATGTTACTCCTGAAGGGTACTAGTGCATCAGCTGTCAGGGCAGCGTTATCTGACAGAGAAAGGGCAGGTAGGACACGGGTTGTGGAGGCAGCCCTGACAGCTTGGGAACCTGAGGTGCTGCGTTTTGCTGCTGCAGTCTGTGGTTGATGGCAGGCTGATCTGCAGTGGTTGATCTACCTCTCTGTGCTGCATGTCAAGTTTTGTAAGCAGAAATGTATGACAACAGAATATTTTTAAACCATATAAATTATCCTCACCCCCCCAAAAAAAAAAAAATGAAGAGAAAACTGATAGATAAGGGGTTGGATGAGACAAAAGAGAAAGAGAGAGAGAGAGAATTAGATCTATGGCATTTCACATGGCATATAATTTCAGAAAATAAACAAGTTATGATCATCCAGTCCATATATCTTTTCCACATCCACGTATGATGGGAAGGTCTTAATCTGTTGCACCATTAATCAATTGCACTGCTCTGATATCATAAATACAACTAATTATTACAATATTGCCATATTCCATAGAATTACAATAGTTATTAGGCTTACATTAAAACCTGATGCAATCATTCCCCATGCCTCTCTGAGGTGAGTTAACCTCTCTTGCTGAACCTCATGGTTCCTTCAAATATCTATGACAGCTGTACAAAACAAAAAAAACAAGACGTGGCATGAAAACATACTGAATAACAGTCTTGGCTGGGCACTCTATTCTATATCATTTAATACAGATGCATCAGTGTACTTACACAACTGAGGGATATCATCAGTCCTAAACTCATCCTCCCATCAGCTTAGGAAGTCCTGATTGTGCCGTTTCAGTTCAATATAAAGTGTGTGCACAACCAACTAATGCTCTATCTCACCCAGAACAAACTACTAACAGACTCTCAACATGGATTTAGACCCCATCACAGTACAACCACTGCCCTCCTCTCTTTTACCGAAAAAATAAACCTTAACCGGAATAACAAAAAAATATCCTCTGCTCTCTTCCTGGACCTGTCGAAAGCCTTCGATATGGTAAACCACCAGCTACTTCTCCATACTCTAGAAACCCTGCATCTAGATAGTCCAGCTCTTGACTGGTTTCAAGCCTACCTCACTGGCAGACAACAAGCAGTATTGTGGCAGAACAAGCTCTCTTGCATGCTACCAAATACCATAGGAGTTCCTCAAGGCTCCATATTAGGAACTCTTCTCTTTTCAGTCTTTATAAACAACCTCCAAAAAGTCATCCCTGAAGCCACCTGTATTCAGTATGCAGATGACTCAACTCTAATATGTTCCAATGCATCTCTAGAAAATTTACTAACTACAACTCAGTACAGTTTTACAACAGTCGAAAACTGGCTCGCCAACCATCACCTGATCTTAAATCCAAATAAAACCAAACTACTTCTCTTCTACCCAACTAATAAATCACCTACCACACACTTTACTATACAATACAACAATGGGACCATTATCTCTCCTGACACCTATGCAAAGCTACTAGGAGTAAACACTGACAATAAACTCAGATTTGATATGCATATCAACCAAACCATTAAGTCAGTAAACAAGAAACTTGGGTCCTTATACAGGATAAAAACCTTCCTTGCTCCAACTGCCAGGGCAGCCACTGCCCGCTCACACCTTCTCTCTACCCTACTATATGCCTCTCCTGTGCTTACTAACCTTAACAAATCTGACCTAAACAAACTCTCATCTTGTTATAATCATATTGCCAGATTTGTAACTGGCTTGCCCTACAGAACGCACCATTGTATTAACCTGAAAAAACTTGGCTGGATAGAACTCCCATTTCTTCTCCAGCAGTACCAACTCATAGAGGCATTTAAAATCCTTAAACAACCTGAGAACACCCCTGCTCTAAAAAATTTAATAACTCCTTACACTAATCTAAGTTGCCTTCGCTCAGCAAATAGACTCCTTGTCCAAACAACTAAATCTTACAACCTAGGTGGTGATGCACTGTTTGCCAATACCACTGGAAAAATATGGAACTCCCTCCCCAACAACCTCATGCTTATAACTTCACTAGTTCAATTCAAAAAGAGTCTAAAACTCCACTTTAAGTCACATTGGCTTTGTCCCTGCACAAACCCAGACTAGCTCCTTGCCGTAAACCAAAACCAAGCCCATACTAGTTCTTAGTATTATCCAAACCCAAAAAGAACAACCTAGCAAGGGGATATCTAATCCTAAAAGAACTATTTATGTTGCCAAACTCTAAGCTATAATACGTCCTAACGACTCTGCTAGCATGTTATTAATGTATAGTGTAATGCATTTGATAGAGCATGGTAGTTTTATAATAGTATGTAAATTGTTTTTTTCTTCTCTCTTCTTCATTTTTGTTCATCTTAAACTCTATTTTTGTAACAATTTGTCATTGTAACTCTGTTGGAGCTTTTCTCCCCGGGCCTCCGCTGAAAATGGACATGTTTCCAGTCGGACTATCCCGGTCAACAAATGTAAAATAAATAATAAATAAATATAGTGGAGATCACAATTGTCTCCAGTGTGTGGGATGTCAATTGCACTGACAACAGCTTTGGCTACTCTGTTCCAAGCCTGAATCTTATACTGAGATCCAGTATAGTCCCCCCTGCAGCAGCATATGGCTGTAGTGCTTCACAAAAATTCTGGAGTCCTCAACACACTACCTCTGTGTTCTTTAATTCAGCACCATCATCTCCTGCTCAAACCATGCCTGCAGAAAACAAGCAGTAACTCTAAGCCTGAATTGGTGCCAGATTCTAATCTTGCATTTAACAGCTAATGCACAAACATGTACAGCCATGCCAACTGTATTTTACAATGGTAAACACTCAAAGGCATTTGTAAACAAAGTGGAACGTATTTTATCAAACAGCAAAGAAGGTGTGATACATGGCCTTGAGGTTTGCCATCTGTATTGCTCAATATATTCACATTTTCTCAGTTGGTCAACACTGACAGGCTCACTGGCTTTCCTGCTTATCCTTTGTGTTTTGGATATTAAACAAGAACAAAGTTTGCAGCTGACTCCAAACTGGGAGCCATTATTGAATCCCCAAATGATGTGGATATTCTACAAAAGGGCCTTACAGAAACAGATGCTTGGTGCCAGAGTAATGAGCTCACGCTCAATGCCAAGAAGTGCATAGTTATCCCCTTTGGGAAAAAACATGTACCCATGAATTACTGCATAGGTGGCAGTACACTAAACACCGAAAGTGTGATAAGAGAATTAGGAACACAGGTGGACAGTGGTCTCACCTTCAATAACCACATTGCCACAACAGTCAGGAAATCCTTCTATGTGGCATACCTCATCACTAAGGGCTTTTCATCTAGAAAAAAGAGGTCATTGTCTCACTGTACTCATCCCTCATTAGACCCATCATAGAGTACAATGCCCCATTTGGTATGTACCTCACAAGACATCTGCAACAACTGGAAAGGCCGCAGAAACACCTCACTAAATGAATCACAGGCCTAAAGCAGATGCTCTATGCTGACCAACTAAAAAAACTCCAGCTATACGCTGTTGCATACCGTCTACTCAGAGGCGATCTCTGCTTAACATACAAGGCCATGTCAAACCCAGAGCTGTTGGACATGCTACACTTAAAGAAATCCCAATCCATCAAGGCCACATGCTCCAGGGACCTAAACCTTGTCATTGCAATGAACAAAACATGCTGGAGAGATAGATTCCTGACCCATAGACTTCCCATGCTCTGGAATAGACTGCCCATACATGTCAAGCGAGGGCCTTCTTGCCCCTCTTCAAAAGGAACCTTGACGACTGGATGGAAGATAGGAAATTTACCCCGGGGATCATGTCAGTTGCCCTGCTAGACAGGGGTCCAGGGAAGTAAATATTGTGGGAAGAAATAGCCAGGGAATTATTATGGCTAGGCTTGTACAGGCCCTAGAGCCGATAGCCTAGTATCAACCTATGAACTGGCATATAGCTGTCTGGAATTACAGTGTAAGAAGTTAGTTGACCAATGTGGGAATCAAACCTAGGGAAGAAAAACATGAATGACATCAATTAAGAGAACTGTTTGTCAGTGCTAAAAGAGAACTTTTCAGTCATCTTCTGTACAGATAAACGGAACAATGTATGAATGCAGATTTAATCCACATTGGCCTGTATGTGTGTGACTTAGGAAGTCCTGTGAATGCATTCTCATGAAAAAGCAGTATTACTGTTTGTGAACATAGTCAGATGGATAGACTTTCAGAAGCTAATTAATACAGGCTGGGGTATGATACATGCATACCTCACTACATATACTGTCCTAAACATTGGCCTATGTGAGGAAAGAAGATGGTTTTACCTTAGGTATTCTGCCGATAATAGATGTTCAAGTGCATTTTTGTTCCATTATCAAAAATATCCTGCTTAAGCAATTACACACACATTCAGCTGTGTTTCATAAGTAAATCAGTAATGATTTAACTACAGAAATGCAATGCCACGGCCATTGATTTGAATCTTTGCTTTGTTATGTAATATAGCTGATCAGTATTTCAGACAGACTTTAAGCAGAGGATGGACAGCATGCTCTTAGTACAAGGACATCAGTTTTGTTAAGGTTGTTCTCATAGCTCTAAAGGTGCTTACACCTTTTTATTGTAAGTTTACTTTGCATAATGCCAACACTTCAGAAAATGGTCACTTCAGTATCACTTGTAGTAAGAGCAATCAGAAGCAGTTGCAAGCCATTAGCAGTTACAATTGTTATTGCTCCTCCCTGCAGTCCTATGATGTGTGCATGCATTTAAATAGATACTTACACCATGTTTACATCCACTACACCAAGTCATTTTTTTTTTTGCTATTCAGGAATGCTAATGATTTCACAACTCATTTTCATCCTCACAGTGCTCAGAGGGCAGAATCTGCACTATAGAACGGTAATGGTGTAGCTATGGAAGTGGAAGGAGGGGACACTGATGGGATACAGACAGAGCATCACTAATAGTTAGTTGGAGAAGACTGTTCTATAATTCACTGCACTATTTCACAAGTTATGTTTGTCCTCTACACAATCTGCTTACATGTTCATGTTATGAATTTGTTTTAATACGCAATGGAAAAAAGAATTTTGCATGCAATTTTAAAACTTTGCTGTTGCTACACTTCACATATGGCAGTTCTTGCTGTGCTGTCCATGTTAGTATTGTTACTTCACAGAGTTGAATTATCATTTGCTATTGTGTGAGTGCCTCAACTATGTGAGTGACTCATTGGATAGGATGAGTGGCACACTGGATCAGGCAGTGTCCTTCCATAATGGTATGTCTGCTGGGGGATGGACAGCATCTAAGTGTCTTTGGTGTCACCCTTGGTCTACTGTACCTCCTACCCTATGACAATGATGATGACTGTGCCATGACCATTTCATTTTTGTTTGACTTACAGTTGCATATATGTATGATGTACAGAGTGGATAGGTACAAGACTGATAGCAAGCATGTAATTTATCTTCTTACACATTGTTTGTATATTACAGGTTTTACATTTACCTTGACATTACTGCAGTTATAAGCATGTGGTTTGGGGCTGTCTCTGATGCTATCCGTACACATACATTACATCACTAAGTAAGATTTATGGACATTGTCTTGCATCACATTTAATATTTGTATGTGCTTAAGTTGTTATGTGCATTTCTTCACTGGTGAGTGTGTGTGTGTGTGTGTGTGTGTGTGTGTGTGTGTGTGTGTGTGTGTGTGTGTGTGTGTGTGTGTGTGTGTGTGTGTGTGTGCCTCTTAGCCAGGAGAAGGGCATATTGTGCATGTCTACATCTTCTGGCTGCCTCTGCAGCTGGACATTTTCCCTCTGATTACTCGTGTGGATGTGCAAGAGGTGCTGGCCCTGTCTGTGGTTCAGAAATGTGTGGTCTTGGCCCTTGTTGCCCCTGTTTTAGCTGTTTCATCATGATGTTGTTGTGCAACATGGCACAGACTGTGAGAATTTCTGCACAGATACCTGGTCATACTACAGGGCACCCCTAATGTGTCTGGACAGTGGAACCATGACACCAGCATGCCAAACATGTTTTATGATATTTCTAGTTTGAGTGTGGGCATCATTGTATCCTTCTACTGTGGGTGTTTGTGCATTTCTGATAGGTGTCATGAGCCATGGTGCCATTGCATAACCTGCATCACTCAGTAGATGGCTTTGTGGATCATCACTCCTAGCAAACCATGTGTAAAGCCATGAGGTGTACGAAATGTGTAAGTCTTGATAATTGCTTGGGTTACCTGCACAGACATTGAAGACTATATCTCAGGCATTACAGGTAACCTCAAAAAAAGTCAAAAGTAATTTTATTGTCATTCAGACCATACACAAGTGTACAGCTGAATGAAATTTCATTACTCCAAGCTCCTGTACAACAGGAAAGCACAGCAACACAGAAACAAAAACACAACATTTACAACAGTGACTAAGCCAACAGTAGGCACAGAAGCATCCATCAATCCTTTGATCCCACAGATTATAGCAATCCACTACATCCATGCCACCACCATCACTCTCTCCACACCAGCAGCATCCCAAGTCTCAGTCAAGTCTCGCCACATCATCTCCAACACCACAAACCAAATTGAATTCAAAACAAAAACTGGTAGACAAAAAAACAGACCCCTGCCTTCTGCATCCAGCACAATCACCCCAAATGGCCCCACCAGTTCAACCATCCTTTCTCAATCCTCACCAGCTCCATCTCTGTCATCTCTGTCTTCTCCAACAGTCATCAGCAGCCTCTAAATACAATCTAGCTCCCTCTGACCCAGCAAAATCCAAAACCAAACTTCCAAAACAAACCCGGCAGCCAAGAGTCTGATTCCAGCATTCCGCACTCTGCACCTCGCTCAACTCAATATTGAAGGCCCAAACTTCCATTTTCAGTTCTGATCTCAGTCCAACAACCCCAATAACAAAATCAAAGCAACATTAACACCACGAACACCACAAACACCAGGCCAAATGGACCAAAACAGATCAAAACAGACCACATAACACAACACGTACATTTGAAGCCGGAGAGGCCACTGTCACACAAGACGCTGCCATCTTCCTTGAACCTGGCAGCTGATTGAGTGAAACTGCATCTTGTTGATGAATGTCCTTCCCTGTTCACCAGTTAATTGCTGTCTATGGCTCCCAAGACTTCAGGAAAGTGTGCTACAGCATAGAATTCCTGCATTTTTCTTGCTCTCTGCTCTGGTGTGAAATGGAAAATAGATGGACTCTCTTGCATATTGTAGCATAGCACTTAGAAATTGATGAAATATTCTGTAAGCTGAGGCCTGTGACACCCCTAGTATATCTCCTGTGGATCTCTGGAATATATCGGCAGCTAATATCCTTAATTCTACACCTTCCTTAGTTTCCAGTGTCATAGGTTATTTCCCATTTCCCCTGGGTCTGAGGTGGGGGCAGCAGAGATTGCAGATTTCATTCCTATATCACTGTACTATTTCAATATCATGTAGTCCATGACATGTTAAACAGAGTCAGAACACCCTTGTTCTCCTTGCATGCAGTCTATCAGCAGCATAGATCTGAGCCTGTTGCATATACACATGCCATAGAGCAGCAGTAGTCCTTAATATTGCTTTTTTTTCTAAGTGTGATGGTGGCTATATTGCAATGGGTTTTGGTGTTCATGGCAAAGGACTACAAAATCTCTACACAGCTACTTTTTAGCTTCATGAATGGGTCTTCTATATTGAATTGCTTGATTAGCATGTAATTCAGCTGATTATGCTTTCATTAGCATACTCTGTTGTTTACCCTTGTTTGGCAGCTCTAAACAATGTGCAGTGCCACTTAATGAATACAAAATACTGCACTTTCATGTGCCTTTCATGGCGTGACCCACACATAATAGCAGCATGGAAGTTGGCCGTTCATGAATCCAGCCTAATGTCTATTAGTTTTCAGCCCATTCCAATATCAACCATAAAAAAATTACAAGTCAAATAAAAAGCAACAAGTTCAGATGCCATTAAACTTCCCACTGAATTCCTCAAAATAGGTGCAGAAGCAGTAAGTAGCGTTTCCTGTCACCATTTTAATCATCTACAATAACTGAATGCTATGTCCAATCTTTTCATGGGAAGTATTTCAACACAGTTAACAAACTACAGACATATTACTATCCTATCACCCCTCTCAAAAAATCCTCATGAAATGGATTCACTCCCAACTTATGAAACATATAATTGAACACAACCTCCTCTCCAGCACCCAGCATGGTTTCAGGTTTAACCACAGTACTACTACTGCCCTCCTCAATTTCACAAACATAGTAAATCAATACAGAAATTAGGGTAACCTTGTCTCTTGACTTTTCCATGACCCTTCCTAAACATTTGACACAGTGTCCCACCAAAAGCTCCTTTCTGAATTTGCAACCCTAAATCTCACTTACCCCTCCCTCTCCTGGTTTCACAGTTATTTATATAATCATCAGCAGGCAATTGAATGGCATTAAAACCGTTCAGCATTTCAACCAGTCTCTGCTGGTGTTCCCCAAGGGTCAATACACTGCCCTCTTCTATTTAATATTTTCACAAATAAACTTCATACAGCTATAAAACTTGCCACTCTCATAGAATATGCTGACAATTCAACCCTAATCTGATCTACCCCATCCATAACACAATTAGAAGAAGCCACAGAAAAATCTTTCAACGACATATAACTATGACCAAAACTAGTCTAACTTACTGTTTTGTACAAAAAATAAATGAATAAATAAATAAAAAACAAGCTGATGCTATTTACTCTAACACAATACCTTAACCAGAAACACACACTTCATATTACCTTAAGTAAAAACATAAAAGTAGAAGCCATAAGCCAAATTAAACTACTCAGAGTCATAATAGCTGACAGCCTCAAGTTTGATCACCATATACTTCATTCCATCACGAAAACTCACCAAAAAACTATGTTCCCTCTATAAGGCCAAATACCACCTCAAAGATCAAGTAAGGAATACTATAGCAGCAACATACTTCCTTCCTTCTCTGTCATGTGCTTCCCCTATTCTTACAAATATCAACACTACCAAAAACTAATTTAGCCTCCTGCAAAATTGCTAAATTTGCAACCAAAACACACCACTGCCTTGCATCAAAAAAATTAAACTGGATGAACTCCCAAAACAGTTGACATACTCATAACTAAATATTGCCCACAACCTATTGCACTCTCCAGACAGATGCCCAACCTTACATAATACTCTACTGTACTATTCACCTTCTAGGGACTTTCTCTCTAGCAATAAACTTTTAATATTATATCAGTACGACATTCAACACTGCAGGAGACTATCTCTAAATCCATTTTGTGTCAAACTTCTGGAATGACATCCCCACACAGTTAAAACAGATAGAAAACCTAAATAGTTCAAAACTTTGCTGAAACAGAACCTATGCCACAGATGGCTCTGTTCTCCCTGCTCACCTGCCTAGCTTTATTTAGATTACTTTTTTCTAACTCTTGCATACATTTTGCTTCCTAATCTTTTGTACCTTATCACTCCTTCTCTCACACCCCACGACTAATTGCAGTCCCTCCTCTGTCCATTTATCCTCCTGCTCATTTCCATAATTTGTTCATTCACATCTGTTTTATCATCAGTTTTTAAGCTACTTTACTAATTGCCTATCTGTAAATTATTACTAACCTCAAACAGGCCTCGGTTGATCTTTTCCTTGCAGATATATTAACTGTTATTGTATTTTATTTTCCTCTTCCATAATTAGTCAATATATGTTAATTTCTGTCTTGTGTGTGTGTGTGTGTGTGTGTGTGTGTGTGTGTGTGTGTGTGTGTGTGTGTGTGTGTGTGTGTGTGTGTGTGTGTGTGTGTGTGTGTGTGTTAAATGATATTTTCATTTAAAAAATATTTTAAAATCATGTAAATAAAATCATTTACAGATGTTTTACTCTGCCATGACAAATACTCATCATGTGCAACTTAAACGTGAAAAAGACTTTTCCTGGTCATCAAAGACAAATGAAAAACTAAATATATACCCATATTATGCTTTACACACATGGTTGCTAAACTTTTTGTCCAAATATAATGCAAGCTGAATATTTTTCATTTTATCTATGTATGCCATTGCTGGGATGCATTGTATATCACATTGTCTGTCATGTAATCACACAGCCTTTTCTACAAATATGAAACAAGTACTCATGGGTAATTGGGTAATATGATAATGATAACTGTTCACTTCCTTATATTTTACCATGAGAGAGCATTTCAGAATAGTATGAGATATAGGTTAGTATGGCTAGCAGTACTGCTTAAGAGTATTATGTTATAATATTGTTACAGTTAACTTGTTTGTACAATAACTGCATTATTAATATGTGTCAACCAATATTACCTCTATACTACACATTGCATTAGACTGTTCAATATTGCACACAGACTGCCACATATTAGCAGATACCAGATGTATATACATTCAAGTATGACCATGCCTTACTGTAGTCTGTCTACAATATTAACACATACCAGAACAACCCAGGCATTTTTGTAACTATGCTCATCTCTCACAGGTAATATGCCCTACATGATACACATGTTGCTCTACATAGCTTTATTTATTTTTTGTAAATCTTTGGTGCTTCCCGTGTTCTGTGGGTTGTGATGACATATGAGGAAGAGTGGCTCTTCTGAGCCATCCTCTTCATGGTTCTATATTTATATAGGATTATCCAGGCATTTAAACCCCTTCCCAGGCCAAGCTCATCAGCTGACATGGATTGTCAAAGATGGGATGTAGGAGATATGTGAGACCTGGGCACCAACATTGCTCTTCTCAGAGAATGTCCTAATAAAGTACTGGGAGACTCAACCTTCTATGTGATGACATCATTCAAAAGAGCATTGTGAGCTATTAGGCAAGAATATCCCTGTAGGTGAGTGCACACCCCTCCTAAAATCGTAACTGCATAATCACATACTCTAGCCAGTTTTCATGGCTATGGGCTTCAGGAATGGTTTGCCTCACACTAGCAGGTTATTTCCATGCATCCTCTGAATAAGGTTGAGCAGACATAGCCTCCTCACTTCTCATTTCATCCATCAGATCTTACAGCTGTTAGAATACTAAGTGAAACCAGCCTGCCTGTTTCATAATAAATATCCACACACACTGTAATTCTCTCTGTATGTATATGATGGTTTCATTTTGTCAACGGGTGGTCATGCCAACTCAACATCTTTGAGAAGATCACAAAAGCAATAGATGACAGCAAAATGGTTCATACTGTCTACCCTGACCTGGCCAAGGCATTTAACACAATAACCACTCTGTCATTTTTAACAATCTCAAGAAATTGGGTATAGACCCTTACGTCACCTAGTGGATAGCCAGCTGACATTCAGACAGACAGGAATTAGAACAGAAGAGTTCACCTCAGCAAAAAGGCCTGTAACCAAAGGAATCCATCAGAGATCAGTCTTGGGAATGCTCCTTTTTGGTATCTACTTCTCTGAAGTAATGGTCAATGTCAAGAGCCTGTGGCTGACCAGATTTGCAGATGACTACAAATTAGGAGCAGTCATAGAATCTCCCACCGACAATAATGTTTTGGTTGGTAGTGTAGCATTGTCCACATTCAGGCTTGTGTTTTGGGCCTAGTTGTTTGTTAGTAGAGGCTGTGTGTCTGAGCACATGTTCCAGGCCATTATAGCTTAGCCAAAGCCAGTATAGCATTTCAGTGAGAGTGAATTGTTTGTAATCATTGGCTGACTGGGGCTGCCTGGACTACACCTTGGAGTAAGCACCTCATTGGTTCTTTCAAGCTTTTTTTTAAAGTTGTTTCAGGTTTCAATTTTGTTACTTAAGAAGTTAACTTGTGAGTGTTTCTGCCATTTCACACTGAAGTAATTGGAGGAAGTCGGAGGAAGGGCTCTGAGCTAACTAATCTGTGATATATAACATTAAGTATCCTGTTTTTTACTTATTTCTGAGTTATTTATAGCACTTTTATTTTACTCACTGTGTGTGAGGTATTAACTAGAATTTTCTACAATTGCTAAGCATCTGGTTGGGTTTGTTTGTTCTGATTTTTGCCACCCTCCCTATTGGTATCCTGTTTTTATACTTGGTGGCTTTGCAGTTGCCCACCCCTACTGTAAATTTGATCTGGGACACTCCTCCCAATCTAGTGTCATTACCTCATTCTACCTAATACAGGGAGAACATTTGAGAAGGCCAACCCAGTTAGCTTCTGCTTTTCCTTTCCCCTTTCCATTTTACAAAAAAAAAAATTCTAAGCTTGTTTCCTGCCTTTCCTATAAGTCGTCTAGTTCACATAAAAATTTTCTGTATCCAGGACTGCTTGTAAGCTTCTGAGACACCAAGCCTTTCTGTGTTGGAGGGAAGCCTTCTAGCTTAATTTTGTTTCTTAGAACTAGCCAGTTTTCTAGTTTCAGCACTCAAATCTGTTTCTTTGAGCTCAGCACTTGTTCAGAATTCATTGTAAGCACTAAATAAGCTAAAAATTACTAGCCACTCAACTTTCCTCACTTGTCTAGAGGAAAACAGTTTTTAGTACTTAATAAATAAGCACCTATCCAGGCATGTCTAAGGGTCAGCTCCCGGTGATTTTACCTGTCTACCTGATGAATCTGGGCATCTTGGGACAATGCAGCAATTGCCTCATGTACACAGACAACCCTCTCCTCCTACCACCCAACACTACAACCTGTGAGAGATGCACTTATATAGCCAAACTGGAAGCAAAGCTCTTTTCACCCAAGACTGGACTACACAGTCAAGAAGAGAAGGTAAAGACTTGCACCACACCACACTCATCACAAAGTCCCTCAAAACCTACACCACCAAAACACACACATAGAAACAAAAAACACATACCTACATCTGTGGAGGTTCTCAAAAAAAAAAAAATACCCAAGCAACAGGGACCTCCAAAGCAGAAATGCAAGCAACCTCCAACCCCCAACACAACCCAAATGACACATACTCCTCAAACTCAGTGTGACACTCAACCACAGCCCATAAGGCAAAACAACGTACCCAACACTCTAGTCACAGGCGACTCTATAGTCAGGCACACTGATGTTCCACTCACCAGGCTAAACAAGGAGAAAGTTACTGTTAGCTGCCTGTCAGGTGCCAGGATCCGCCACATAAAGCATGCACTCAGGTCAGGCCACAACAAGTACAAATATGACTCTGTCATTGTCCATGTTGGTGTGAATGACCTGAGACGTACCTCCCTGAACTACATGAAAAGAGACATGGAGGAGCTGTCCGATCTTGTAGCCCAGGCAGGTATGACCCTAGCTCTGAGTAGCATCCTGCCATCACCCAGAATGATACCACAGTACAAGGACAAAATGATTGACTTCAACAATTGACTAAGCTTCTGGTGTCATTCTAAGGGGATCCTGTATCTGTCTGCCTTGGATGACATGATCGACAAACCACGATGCTTTGCCAGAGATGGCCTGCACCTGTAGGCCTTGAGATTCCGGATACTGGCTAAGGCTCTTGCCACCCCTATAGTGCCTTTTTTAGGCAAGATTCAAATTACAAATTCACCACCGTAACAGGTACAAGCAAGCAAAATCTGAGGGTAATGCTACTTAATGCTAGAAGTCGAAACCTCAAAATGCACTCACTCGAGGCACTCCTTACAATGGAGAACATCGACATCTGTGCAATGACAGAAACCTGATTCAAGGCTCCAGAGAGCACTCCTGCATTACCAGACTATAATTCATACCACACTTTTCGGCCACCTAACCTGGATCGAAGTACTAAAGGAGGAGGCGTGTCCATACTCATTAAGGATATCCTCACCTCCAGGCTAGTTGCTCAGCATAATGCATCTGAGATTATCCAAGTGCAACTAACTCTGGGCAAAACCGCAATCCAAATTGTAGCTTGCTACAGATCTCCCACCATGCCCCAGGATTCCCACTCCTTATTTCTTGAGACACTGGAAAAAATTAGGGTACAACCTAACACCCTAATAATGGGTGATTTCAACTACCCCACCATTAACTGGGAAAACTGCTCATGTACCAACTGTTGTGCTCAATGTTTTCAGGAACGCATAAATTCCAATGCCTTGGATCAACTTATCCACACCCCTACCAGGGGCAGCAATATCCTAGACCTGGTCATTACCAAAATGGGCAATCGGTGTTCCCCACCAGAGGTCAATTCCTCGTTGGTCAGATCCGACCACAAGCAAATCACCCTAGACATCCACATCCCACCCCCACCCCCCATTAGGGAAACCACCGTAAAAAAATTTCTCCAAAACCAACTTCACACTTCTTAATACAGAAGTGGCAAACTTCACAACACCCATGCTGATGGACAATAGAGGTACTTCTGCTGAATCCTATACAATTGCACTTTATAAGCACTTACACGAGTGCATGGATCATGCAATCCCTAGCAACCAAGATGCTATTCTCCAAAAAAAGGAGGACAATCTGGTTGTCCCCTGCTATAAACAAACTCTAAAACAGAAGAAAGAAACTGCTGTAAAAAAGATTAAAATCCCATGGTTGGAGGAACTCCCCAGTCAGCCTCAGTAAGAAGCTGAGATCCCTCATAAAATCCTCCAAAGCTAGATAAGAAAACAAAATTGCTACTGATTCTAAAGACAACCACAAAGCATTCTATAGCTATGTCAAGAATCTAAATGGAAACACTCAGATCTGCTCTGAGTTACAGCACAATGGCACTAAATATATAGAACCAATTGATATTGCCAACATCCTGGCAGATAGGTTCAGTGCTAACTTTACCCCTCTCTCATCCCCTAAAGGACCCATCTCTATACTGGAAGAATGCAAAGTTCCTGTAATCATGGCTGCACAGGTAAAAAACACACTCTCCAAGGCCAAGAACACAGCATCCATGGGACGTGACAACATCCCACGCTGCGTTCTATATGAACTACAGAATGAACTGGCACACCACTTAAGTAACATGTTCAATCATAGCCTCACCTCTGGCTTTCTGCCCACTGTATGGCATACAACAACAGTTATCCCACTCTACAAAGGGGGAGCCACCACGGGACCCCGGGAACTACCGCCCCATTAGTCTGATAAGCCTGGTCTGCAAGGCTATGGAAATTATCATCATGGAACTTATAAACAATGACATTGGTAATCTCCAAACTCTGGACCCTACCCAGTTCAGGTTTGTAAAAGGCAGATCATGTCTCCTAAACCTGATAGACTTCTTTGAAGTGGTCACCAAAGCCGTAGATGATTGTAAGGTGGTTCACACAGCCTATCCAGATCTCACCAAGGCTTTCGACACCACCCCCCACTCTGAAATTATAGATAAACTCACTAAACTATGTATAAATCCCTATGTCACAAGATGGGTTGCCAACTGGCTCACTGACAGAACCCACACTGAAAGTAGCTGACTCTAAATCCAACTTCAGACAAGTGACAAGTGGACTACCAGAGTGTTCAGTCCTAGGTCCTCTCCTGTTTGGTATCTACTTCTCAGAAGTACAGGCTAACACAGAAGGTCTTTGGCTAACAACGTTCTCAGATGACTGCAAACTAGGAGTCATAATCAAAACTCCTAATAATGTGGACATCCTACAAAAGGGCCTCACTGAAACAGATGCCTGGTGTCAAAGCCATGGCCTCAAGCTCAATGCCAAAAAGTGCATTGTCATCCCTTTTGATAATACTCTGTAACCATGAACTGCCACATAGGCGGTAGTCTACTTAACACCGAAAATGTGATAAGAGATCTTGGGACACAGGTGGACAGTAGTCTCGCCTTTGATAATCACATCGCCATAGTAGTCAGGAAATCCTTTTACGTGGCACAACTCATCACAAAAGGTTTTTCATCCAGATAAAAAGAGGTCATTGTTCGCCTCTACTCTTCACTCATTAGACCCATTATAGAGTACAAAGCTCCTTTTGGTATGTACCTCACAAGACATTTACAACAACTGGAAAGGCCATAGAAATACCTCACAAAGAGGATTACCAGCCTCAAACAGATGCCCTATGCAGACCGTCTCAAAAAACTCCAGCTTTACTCTGTCGCATATCGCCTACTCAGAAGTGATCTCTGCCTAACATACAAAGCTATGTCAAACCCGGAGCTGTTGGATATGCTTCATGTAAAGAAATCCCAATCCCTCCAAGCTACATGCTCTAGGACCTAAACCTTGTCACCACAATAAACAGAACATGCTGGAGGGATAGATTCCTGTCCCAGAGACTTCCCATACTCTGGAACAAACTACTTATCTATATCAAACAAAGCTTATCATTAGCACTCTTCAAGAAAAAATCTTGATGATTGGATGGGAGATAGGAAATTCACCCCAGGGATCACTTTTGTGGTTCTGCTTGACAGGGGCACAGGAAAATAATTTTCTTGGGTGGCAAAAGCCAGGGTACCATTTGGCTAGGCTTATATAGGCCCTAGGGCAATAGCCTAGTACCTACCTATGAACTTATGAACCAAAGAAGGGTTGACACAGACAAATAACTGGTGCCAGAGATATGGACTAAAACTAAATGCCAAAAATGCCTGGAAGTCAGCCACCCCTGTTAACTACCATTTTGACAACACATTCCTCTTTGAATCAACCTAGTAGTCAAGACTTAGGGACATATGTCACCTGTAATCTAGCCTTCAACCATCACAGTTGTGCAACTTATAAACAAAGGTATGGCATCTAGATCCAAGGAAGTCAGTTTTCCTCTATATTTGGAACTCATCAGACATATCATTGAATAGAGTTCCCCCTTTTGTATGCATTTCACCCAGACACATCCAACAAATGGAATGTTTACAGAGGTTCCTCACTAAAAGTACAGGGCATAAATAACATATCCTATGCAGACTGCCTCAAAGCCCTGTCCCTGTATTCTGTCTCCTACAGGCTGTTGAGGGGAGACCTATGCCCAGCACCAGGATAAATTATATTCCTACATGTGAAGAAATACCTATTAATGCTTATATTTCCTTATTCTCCCTTTTTCACTCACTTCCTTACTTCAATTAATTTCTCTCCCCCAGATTTCTTTCTAAATATATCCCAAGACTACTTTTTCTCACTTCATATAGCAATTCCTGTTTGTATTATACTATCTTACCTGTACTTTCTCTATAAACTGGCTAACATTTTTCTAAATATAAAGTTGTTGTCATAAAACTTGCTTCTATTCTTAACCAATGTATATACATTATATTATATTAGATCTAGGACTATTGAACGAAAGTTCAATAGTCCGAATCCACAATCACCAAACACACTTTAATGAAAGCGCTTTCACTTAAAAAGCGCTTACATTAAAGTGTGTTTAAAAAAAAATCCTTTTACATTTTTGCAGGGGAGCAAGCCCCCCTGCACCCCCCACCCCCTCCCTACTTAAATATTCTCACTCCGAGGTCACACTACAGTGGGGAAAAGGGAATTATCCCTTATCCCCACTGTAGTGCGATCTCCGCAACAGGCATACTTACGCAAAAGTGCCTTTCAATGAAAAGCACTTCCGCGCAAGTATGCCTGGCCGAATCTGTTTCGGTTATGTTGCCGTTCGGTGATCCGTACGGATCCCATTATATTTGGTATAATTATTTAAACTGTAGTTGTTTTTTATATTATTTTTAAAGTCTGTGAAATTATTGTTCTTAAAATGTTTTGTAATACTTTGGAGTTATTCTCCACAGGCATCCACTGGAAATAGGCTCCTACCCAGTAAGGTTTTCCTGGTAATCAGATGTCAGTCAATCAGTCAATCAATCAATCAAGCTATGCCTGGCATACAAGGAATATTCAGACCCCAGTCTGTTGGACCTTCTTCATATCTGAAAAACAAATTGCATCAGAATTACCCATTCTTAGACTTAAACCCTGTCTAGGTATAAAAAGGACTGACTGGAGAGACAGGTATGAATCTCAGAGACTACCTTGTCTCTGTATGAAACAGAGTTCCTCCCTAACTCTATTCAAATATTACTTGGGCAATTGGATGGGGAACTGAAAATTCACCCCTGGTTTGATTCCTATGTGTCTAATGGACACAGACAACCTGTAAATGATTTATTTCCCTGTCCCAACTTGTAAATGTCTCATCTTTCAAGCCCCTACTTAGGATTCCAGGGGTACCAGAGCTTATCAGAGATTCATGGCTAGGCTTAAAAAGGTCCCAGTGGTCATTAGACAATTTTAAAGCTATGATTGTACACACACACACACACACACACACACACACACACACACACACACACACACAAGCACATAAACACACACATTTCTCCTCTCTCTCTCTCTTTTTCTTTCTATGGGTCCCCTTCAGAAGATTGACTCTTCAGAAAGTCGAACTTCAGAAAGTTAAGACTTATGTTTGACTTTCCAAAAAGTGAAAGCATTTGTATGGAGATCAGTGTACAGTGGCTATCGGGGAATTTACCCTTTTCCCCACTGTTGTGTGGTCCTGGAGTTGGTATATATATATATGGAAACACTTTATAATCTTGAAATACTGAAATATCAAATTTCAGTATCTTGAGTCTATAAAGTTGAACGGATGGAAATCGCGAAAGCGAACCCGGAAATGTTGAATCTGAAATGTCGAACCCGTGGTACGGATAGCGTGCTAGGTAAATGTTGGGTTTTTTAGGGTTTTGGGGAGGGTTTGTGTGTTTTTGAGTGTGTTGGGGAGTTTTAGGTGTGGGTTACAGTAGGTAGGTAGGAATGTCATTGTGTTAGTGTTGGGAGTGGTGGTATTTGTGTGTATGTGATGTGTGTTTGTGCAGGGGGGGGTGTGGAATGTGTGGTTTGTCTGTGTTATGGAGAGTAGTGCGATCTCGGAGTTAGTATATATTAGTAGGGGGGGTGCAGGGGGGCTTGCCCCCCTGCATATAGTAAGGGTAGGTGTGTGGGCTTGTTTAGTTGTGCGAGTGTGTGCTGTATTGCTTTTTTTACAATGTCGGGAGGTAGGGATGTTTGTCTTTGTATGTGTTGTGTAGTGTGTGCTCTGTGTTTTCGTGGTTTTGTGGTTTCGGTGATATGGATTTTCGGCTTCATGGTCTCAAGACACTGAAAGTCGATATTTCAGTATTTCGAGATTATGAAGTGAATATATATATATATATATATGTATGTGTGTGTATAAAATTTGCAAGAAGTGTAATAGATGCAATTTTGTTGTTTTGTATTTTTCAACTTTTGGAAAGTAAAACATATGTTCTTGACTATAATCAGTTTGGCTTTCTGAAGAGTTGATCTTGTGACATAGACCCCACTATATATAAATGTACAAATGTATAGACACACAAACACACACACACACACACACACACACACATCGCGTCTTGTACACACACACACACACACACACACACACACACACTCACCATTCTGGAAAGGAAAAGTGAAGAATTTACCAATACTCCCTCAGTTTCTTCTTTGGAATTAATTGCATTAGGGGAACTCTGTATTTCAAAAATGCTGGGAAGAACAAAAGAACCAGTAGTCTACCTGCTTGTACTTCTTTGTCTATTATCATCTGCACAATAGCCTTGTTATCTTGAACTGACTTTAAATACTTTCAAACTCATTCGTTACCATCCTCTAATGATTGAATAGAAAACCCCATCATGGATTCTGATATTAGCAGCCAATCTACCTCCCTATCTGGAAATCCTTCAAAAAGGACTTACTTTAATACGCTATCACATTGGCTGGCTTGCTGGCTTTGCCCCAAAGGACAACCAACTTCTGGTACCCCTAACATTCCTCCTTTTTCTCTGTCTTACCTCACTTGCTAAAGGTCACTTAAACCCCCTCCTGCAAAGCAACCACATCAAGATAATCTGATCTCCATCTTTGTGCCAAAATCTAGCCTCACTGTGCTGTCCTCTACAAAATGAAGAAATATGAGCAATCCTACATGCAGGCTAGGTATACTTACCAACAATGAATGCTAAACAATTTTTAATCTCATGGACCCTTCCTCTTGCATTGGCTTCAGCCCTGACCCCATTCTGTTAAACATTTCCCAACCAAGTATCAGCATGGTGAGTCTTCAAGCCTAATACTTTATCTACCACTTAATTAACTGGTAATCACACCAAAGCTAAGAATTTCCCCCTTTCAGCCTCTGAACTTCCTTGGGCATTAAAAAGTAAACTGACAGAGGAAGTAACTTCTGTGGTTCCTTTTCAATAATTACTGCCATGAAGTACACAAAGCCAAGTGGCTAATTATCCCATGTCCTGGCTCAAATCCTAAGTGGCCATAAGCTGCTCTGGTGCTGTTTAAGGTAAAAGCACTGATTATGGCCCAGACAACCCAGGTTTAATTTGTGGCTGAGGTGACTGACAGAGTGGCAGGGAAAGGATGGGCATGCCCATTCCAGGCAGGAGGATACCTAAATGGATGCCAGTGCTATGGCAATAGACAGAGCACAGTAGAGGTCTAAAGTGATAGGTGTAAGATACATTATGATACAGAGCATGCCTAAGCACACAAACTTTCTTTCCTCACAAGAATAATATGACTGCATTGTGATCACCATTAATCTAGGCAATGGTTAGAGGTATTTTATTGGTGAAAGTCTGAAGTGAATATTCTCAGGCAATCTCAGTTGCTTTGTGTATGCAAGACAAAAATGTTGAATATGTTCTGTCACTTTTAAATGTATATAAAATTATTTAAGTTTAAATGAATAGTGAAATATTGAATTTGTAATTTCACTAGAGCTGTAGATACTAAGCGTTTTGTAAATAAAAGTTGACAGTGACATAATTATCTGTTTGTGCAAACAGCTTAGTTATTATGTCTACTTATAACTATAGCCAGACACTAAATTTTAAGAAGGGATAGCTCTGTTAAAGCACCATTAGCCTGCCATGAAGAAGAGTAACCACTATTTTACAATTGCAATGTTCAAAATAGACCAGCAATACAATTGTGCATAAACAAAATAAAGTTGTTAGAAGTAGTGATTTTATTAAAGGTATTTTGCTTTAATTTGTGTTCTTGTATAATAACAATAAATCATGTCTGGATTGTATGTAATAAAGTTTTACTCTTGGCAAGCTTTGACTTGTGTGGGTTTTGCTCTCAAAACCAAACCACATTAGTTATGAGTATACTTGCATGGTGTCATTTAGATGAGTGAATGTCATTATTTCATACAAAATTTCAGAAGGAAAACTACAAAGACCTTTACTTATTTATGTTTTAATTAATTAATTTGTTTGTTTATTGCCACTGATCTCACTGGAACAAGTGTATGTACAGCCTGTGTGATTCTATCATAATATTAAGTAAAAGTAAAATAAAGAATTTATATAGAGAGTGGCTACAGATGCAAAGACAAGTTATATACAACAATAGAAATCGATTCAAGGATTCACTCATTAGAATATATAGCAATGAAAAGCAGTAATCAAAAATATTTCCCAATTATGTTAATATTTCTTTAGAAACACTGTACTCCTAGAGAGATTTTTCATCAAAGTAACGTATTGTGCTACAGCAAGAATGCATAATAGTGATGATGAGGAATGTCTTACTTACCCTCCTATTGTGGGATCTTGGAGCTAGTATATTTAGAGATGACTTAGTGTGAGGAATTGTGTTTTACCTTACTTTTTATGGGAGGGCGTTGGATACGTAAGGCCCAATATGCTGAATCTATGTATAACATTACCCACACCTAAGCATGAGCTCCTGCTAAAGTAATGAACATGAAATATTATATTTTCTGACCCTGTCACAGTTATCTGCCACTGTTTCATTTACCTTCTCTTGAGCACATTGAATCTATGCTCTTTATGGTTTTTATTTCTTTGAATGACAGCTAGCTGTGAAAAGGTTGACTTGTACCTCTTTAGCGAGTAGTAGTTCAAATGGGTTCAGGATACTGTTGAGAAATGATTGGCACACTCATACCTCAAATTCTTTTTTAAATACTTTATTAAAAAAACTTACTTTTAAAGAAACAGCTACTTATGTTATGTTGCTTGCAATGTTACTTACCACATCCCTTTATGTTGAAGACACCACCTGTGATTAAACATCATGATATGCGCTTACTCTGTGTAATATTTAATTAGTGAATAAGGACCCAAGGCAGATGAACTAAACTGCATTTTTGCTTCAGTCATTCTAAAATCTATCACTCTATCAAGGGAAAGTACAGAAATTTGCCTAGGTCTAGGAATTTGACTTGAACTAGCTGTCTAAATGTAAAATAATCATAGAACTAAAATTTTCAAGAATGCCATATTTGCATTTTTCAAACGTCTGTGCTTATCTTCATACTGGCATCTTGTGAAATAGTGAAATCTGATTGCTTTATAATGTATGCAGAAATAGTTCAAATGTTAGCTTCTGATACTGCTTTGCTAATACATTAAAAAATAAAATATTTCATCTCATTTCTATATAATAATTATCCTTGTACACTATGACTGTTGAAACATTTATTTTATTTTGTTGTGTTCCTGTAACAATGTTATATAGGATTTGCAATGTTGGAAATAGAACCTGTTGTCCTCTTGTACTTATGACTTTATGGTTTTCTGGATAGGTTTTATTCATCAGATATTCCTGTGTCTTTATTTGATGCTGTTTGGCACATACTTCCAAGGAAAGAAGTAGAAGCAGATCCTTGTGGATACCTTTAGTTCTGGTATTATGTGGCCCACTGATGACTTTCCTTTGAGACTTACAGAGTAAGAAACTATTGTTCATGTTGCCTCATTCAGATTATTCTCTTGGGAAGCAAGCTTATCTAACATGTTAACTTTCTCTGTCATGGCCTCCAATCATTTCTCTTCTTGATTTTAACCCATTTATTGGTGTTACAAGTTAAAACATTGAATGTTGACAAAATGTCTAGTAGTACAGGTAAAGCCAAATGTCAATGATGTAAATTGTATTTGTTATGTTTCTAAAAGGAATATGGGCAATTTTCAGTTCAGTAGTCTTCGTTCTATGATCACCCTTTGTAGAAGGCATGCTAACATTAATAATCTCTGAGCATGTATTCTGATGAACATCAGATGAGAGAACTGAAACAGGACAAAGTGGATACTGTAGAAGAAATTAATGTATTTATTTATTTGCACTTTCTGTGATGCTGTTACTTTTCTGGAAAACTAGAGTAGAGTACTATCTGTTCCTTACTGACTTAGACAAGAGTGTAATAATTTACAGGTAGAACATCAATGTTACACTGATAGTACACAGCCGTGGTCAGATGTTTGGAGTCCTTACTATGATACTATTCAGCTTGGCACCTGATGACGTGGTTGGTGGCAATAGGAAATGTTGTGGTATTTTACCATTATAGCTATCGAGGAGGGGTGAAGAAGTGTCTTAATCATATGTTGATCACCCCTTTGCTGATACTGGATGCAGAAAGCATAGCACTGGAAATACTGTGGCACACATCAGTATCTCTTATGCCCTTACATTACTGTGTGCTGTGCACGAAGACATGGAATAGGTAGTGTACAAAACAAAAACAATCCTTATGGGTGTGAGTATGGCACTTCATCGAGATGGTTTAAGCTTCTATCATCAGATGATTTCCAGGGGATCAGCAGTGACTCTTAATGTCTGAAATCAAAGAAAAGGCATCAGTATTGGCTAAAAGTCAAAACAGAAGTGATGTGTACAAGAATAAAAAGCAGCATACCATGTAAAACAAACAAACAAGCACGCAAGTAAAAACCCCACTTGTCAAGTCATGATCCATTTCATTGTGTAAATTGCAAATCTGGTAAATCAGATAGGTAAACCTGAAAACTGGGGATAGCATAGATGCCTTGATTTGACCTAAGAGTGACAAGGATGTTTGAATTCATTAATAATTAACTGCTTAGGCTTCTGTTTGTTGGCATGAAAGCACCTCAAAATAATAATTACTCCTAATAAATAAATAAATAAATAAATAAAGCAATTAATGAATAAATAAAAAATATTCTGATTCTTTCAACCATTTGGGAAATATGTATTGATTAATGTCCAGAAGTGTCCACAAAAATGTATTTATTGACAGTATGAAGAAATCAGATTTTTTTTTTCATTATCGATAATCATTAGATGAACATGTTAGAAACAAACTAAAATATTCAGACTGTCTAGTGGCTTATGGCTAGACTGAGTCTGCAACACAGACATCTAAATATGGATAAGCTGAGAACTATTTTTAACATTTGTACCAAGGTGGCAAGAATGATACCCCTGGAGAAAAGTCTGGAAGATGTCATTAGACAGACAGCAATACAAGTATTAGAAAATGTTGCTTTCAAACATAAAATCTCAAGAATGTGTTGTAATGTCTGAAGGTGTGACCATGCCAGTAAACATCATTTGGGTCCAGTACAGTAATCTGGGCATCAGCAACATCTTTTACTTTACTGCCATAAAGTGTTTATGCAGTCTGGGCAACTCTTTGTTTTGAATGTTATGTAATACCATTAACTTGTAAGAAGAAATAAACTCTTCTATAACATGATTTTGGAGGACCTTATACACAAAAAGTCTGTTGATATACTCCCAAGAACATTACTAAATCAGATATTTAATCTGATTATTTTTATTTATTTATTTATTTTACATTTGTTGACTGGAATAGTCCAACTGGATGCATGTCCATTTTCAGCGGAGGCCCGGGGAGAAAAGCTCTAAGGTAAACAGATACAACAAAACATTACGAATAGAATATTAACAATGATTACATAAGTAAACAAGATACACATGTTCCACAGGTTAGAGTTAATCCCGAGTGAAAGTCAGGAGTAAATTACACAGTAATCTGATTACCAGATTAATGAGATTCTTATTGTGCAATTAGTATTATGAAGTCTTATGAAGTGAGACGGATATTTTTCTACCAAGAAAATGGGAGCTTTAGTGAATTTTTGAGATCAGTCTTTGCACCCAAAGTGGAACTTCAAAATGTTTATGATCTTTAGCTTTTCCTCTGTACTTGATTCATTGTTGTCTGTTACCAGAAGGCTTGGATACCAGTGATTGTTTACAAAGTATGTTTCTATAGAGGCCCTTTAATATTTTTTTCTCTTGTGGAGGAAGAAGAACCTGTAGACACATGGAAATAACTAGACATGATCTCCTTTACCTTGGTCTCTGACTTTTAAATGATTTATGAATAAAGTTACTTCTAAAGGAAAAAAATACCAGCAGGAAAGGGAGAATTCACATCTTGGAAATTACTTCCAAACAAGGCCTGTGCTTGTGCTCATCTTGCCTTCTGCCAAAGACAGACATAAAAAGCAGATTTAGTTACAAAATGAGGCACATAATAAATGAATGTATAAGTTCTGACCATTCTAGTTTTACATTTTCAAGACATTTTAGAATCAGAAACTTATAAATCTTTATTTTTGTTTATTTTAATAAAATCAGCTCTTCCTTTACATTATTCTGGAATGAATTATGAGCCGAATATTTACAAATTCTTATGAATTATGAACAGAATATTTACAAATTCTTAAAGCCATATTAGTAGAATGAAAAAAAATGTCTGCATATGCACAATGTATTATAATTTTTGTCAGCAGGACTGAACATGTTTGTCCCGGTCCCCTTCAATAAACACATCACACCGAATGACATTTGACGACCTTTATTAAACTTTGATAAACACAACTTTGTTATGCAATATTTATTAATTACAACTGAACACAATATAGCTGATTGAATTACAACATTCACATCCATGTAAGGTTAACCAAGATAATGTGACCTTGCTCATCTTGACCCAGTAAGCACGCCCATACCTCCAACTCACTTACTTATGAAGCAGCGTCCCACTACTCACTTCATTATCATTTACTGAATTGCACATCCCACTTATTTTACTTATGAAGTAGCGACCCATTACTCACTTCATTTACCACTTATTGAATTAACATCCAACCAAATAAGCAGAGTCTTTACCCCCGCTTGCTTATTTATCGAGTCACTTTCCTTTCCTAGTTCATTGGAATGACCATCCAAAACTAGAGGGGGAACAGAAGACACACCTGTCTCTCTTCTCCACTCACCAGCTTAACAAGGCTGTTCTCCCTCTCTCCAATAGACTTTCAACAACCCAACCGCCATTAAGTCATTAGGCCAAGCATCATTTGGTGTACCCCATTCTCACTAACCAAAATGGATCCACGTCATCACCCTAAAGCTCTATCACATAACTTAACAAAATAGCCAGTTACCCAATCAACTGAAAACAACCACTGATCCCTTTCCAATGCTAATGTTTACAAACCATAAACTCAGCATAACCACTACAAATGAACTAAATAATCCATACCTCATGACCAATGGAAGCCTCACAAGGAGACATTACCAGCCAACTGAACAACCAAACCCTACGCCCACCACCACTGAAACTAAGCAGAGACGACTCCCTACCTTCATGACACATTGCATCCCCAAATTTGCCACCCAAATGAATGTAATAACCAAATTAAATCCCTTTAATGCCAGTGCCATAACAATCCTGACATCACACCAACTGCCCATTATAAACATAGAATGTTTTACGTGGCCATCATGGCATTTATGCAATTAACCCATAACAGCAGACTTATATAATAATCGTCCAAGAGCCATCCAGCCATCCCTCAAACTATCCGATACAAGTTCAGCACCTGAAGTCATCCTCACCTTTGCTGACCCCCAAAACCTTTCCAGAATGACTACCTATAGCCATAACAAAAGCCCTAGAAATTATAACCCCTTGTACTCAAGTCCAAAGACCAATCATAGTACAAAATCCATCTTACAATAGTCAATGTCTGCCTCTCTACCCACTCAAGCCAAGATGGCCAATCAACCCAATGAAAACCACCAAATTCACAACAGCACAGTACTATGCTCTTGATTACGGTGCTGACTGCTAGAAACATCTAATACTTGCATAACCTTCACACCCTCGAAGTCAGTACCTCTTAAATCCCCTCCTAGCTAAAAAACCTAGCCATGACACAAGAAATAGAACATGTCAACGTCTGTAAAACTCCAAAAGCATGCCTTGCTTAAATCTTCTATCACCCATGTAAACAAGCACCCTATTCCCAAATATACCAAAACACCCTCCTGCCTACCATGCTTCAAGAAACCCTACTTACAAATTCTCTCAAGCATAATTGAAATGGTTCTTGTCATACTCCATCTGAACCCTAACCTAGCATGAAACATTACCAATACCTACCACACCTTATGAACCATATCAGCTTCATATCACCAGATCAGATCATGGTCCCTCTACCAACACAGTAACCTGAATAGATAACTGTAAATGTACCCTAAAAGCTCCACCCAAATCTGATATGCCTAACTGCGTACTTATATTAAAATAACCAGAAACCTTGTTAACCGCAGATCCCAAAACCAACCCATCCTCAGCTGCTGTTAATCCACCACATCTAGGTTCTACCCGAAAATCCCCTTAATACTAACTAAACACCTGCTACACCTTGCCCCTAATTTACTTCAAGCATACCTGACATGACAGTAATCTCGAACCATATCACTCTTACAAAGCCTAAATGAGCACCTGAAATCGTGTCATTACCTAAAACCTCACAGCCTTCCAAGGCAATGTCCCAAACCTCCAACAGCAGCCTCAACTGTCCAATCCACTTCTTTCAGGCCAACTGTGTCCTTTGCCATCTTTGCCAGAAATTCTGTACCTCCTTCATCTGTGCCCTCCTTGTGCACCACTCTAGCCAAGCAGCATCCATCACTTTCGGGTCACCAACTGATGTGACTCAGCGCACATCCTTTATGACCTCATTGCTCATCACTCCAGCTACTGGCACAATGTTCACTGTGAGCTCATCCATCATTGATCTGAAAAAAGAAGCTGTAAATTCACTGCCACAAACATAACATCTTAACCTGAATGCTATCAAGGGGACCCACAGTAATACCCCCCATCAACACTCTCCAATGTAATTATGACTTAGGGCTACCCTTCTACTCCCCCCCCCCTTTTTTTTATTGTAGCCTGCTTAAGATTCCCAGTTGAAGCTGTTAATATGCCATAATATGCCATTAGTATGTCTACCACATTCTGCCCAATTGTTCCCCTTTACCTTGCAAGCAATGACACAAGTAAAAAGCTCTAAACACACATACCTCTCAACCTCTTAGCCCAGGTAATGTGGACAAATCCATATTTCTCAACCTCTTAGAGCAATAAGTGTTCACAAGCTATAATTAAAAGAGGGGCCAATGTATCCTCTAAATGGTATGAAGTGAAAAACTCAAATGTCTGTCATTATTTTCTAATTTCAGTCTTTAATGCTTTGCCACTAGTAGCCAAAACCACAATTCTATGAAAACCAAACCCAAATATGAAGCAAACTCTTCACATTCTATGAAAATCTATGCAGTTGGAAAGTAAGACAAAGCCAGCCACAATGGGGGATGAAGAACCAATATAAGCTTGTGATGGATAACAGGTATATAAATTTCAGCAAACTGCTAATATAGGTCAATATCAGGGGAGGAACAATATTTACACCTGAATGTAAAGTAATAAAGTAGGAAACATAACACATTAGAAGAAAATTAAGCTAACCCATATGTGTCGTTATCCTCATTGTTAAGATATGTACACATAGCAAAGTACTGACCCTCCTGGAATCTCAGCAATGGACCAAAACATGAAGTAAAGTCTGAACAGTCTGCAGAAATCTGCCCCAGTGAGAGGTATGATAAAGTATACTAGTTTCATATTAGCAAGTACCTTGCCGGATGCGCTGTAGCAAGTACCGCACAACCACGCCCTCCCAAGCAGTTAAGCTCCTACTCACCCTGCCCCTCACAGTATCTTTGACTCCTTCCCTGTCAGATATCTACACAATTTTATAATTAAATCTGAAGTAACATAGCATTGACCACAACACTGTTATAAACCCCTCATTATTGTGACCACATATCTAACTTCTTTACAAACTACAGTAGAGCTATGCATCCCCAGGCATGCTACATCAATAATATAGAAACATTAATATGTGCAACATGTTCCCTATTGTGTGCTAACTCTCAAACTTTGTTTTGCTTTACATTGCAAAGTAATAAAGGATGCTGATGGGGAGACTGAAGCCCTAGAAAAACACCGACTCTCAAACCAGGTCAGGGACAGACCCCAAATACCGCTCACATCACCTCAGCAGCAGTTACCCTTATTTATATATATATATATATATATATATATATATATATATATATATATATATATAATTTTTTGGGGGGTTTTTTTGTTTGTTTTTTTTAAGGCACCATGACTCGCTCTTGCTTCCCAACTATCCCCCACCCCCTGTCACCAATCCTCCCACAAACTTAAAATGCAGGTGAAATCATTGGCTTGAATTGGCCTGCATGCCCTACAGCAGCCACGGCCTGAACTTAACTCTCATTAGCCATTTTAAAAAATAGGTTTAAAGTGCATACTGGTATCAAAGTGCTCAAATGATGGCACTGTGTTTCCAAAGCCAAGCCAAACGACCTTCCTTCTCACAAAATCTGGTCCCAATCCTTCTAGCCTTGGTAGCAGAAATAGTAATCTGTAATTTATTCAGGTGTACTAATTCTGATTCTAAATATATAAATGTACATTTATACCCTGCGATCTGCCTGCTCTGCAGATCAATAAAAGAAAAGCCTTCCCACTGAAGTTCACCAGCTCATGCACAATGCCCCTCCCTCAAGAAAAATAAGTTTGAAATGCAAATGTCTGTCCCCATCTCCCACAGCATTCGATACACGTGTCCGAAACCTGCCAGCAAAGCACCATCTTTGAAAAAATGAGCAAAGACATAGGAAAAGAAAAAGAAACACACACAGCCGACATGCCAGAAAACCCTGCACCATTCCCTCACACCGTACCCATTCGAATCACTGACAGCTGTTATTCCCCAAACTCGCTTGTCCCATCTAAACTTGTAACCCACCAAAGAAGCCATAAAATTACCTTGCCAACAAGTCACATCACTCAGTGAAAACCCTAATGAAACAATTAATTACCTTGCAAGCTATTAGGCAATTTTGTATTAAAAAGACATGCCCTATCCATCACATGTAAATTATATTAACCACTTCAGACTGCTTTAATATGTTTGCGCACTGTCCATTGCATTTAAATTATGTTAAACCTTGACAGATGGCAAAAAAAAAAAAAACAGCCCAACTACAGTAGTCTGCATCTTCCAGTCAAAAGAAGCATAGTACCAATCTGCACCAGGTAGTCAATGAAGGGCCAATGAATCAAGCAATCTCAGAGAAAGTGCGCAACCCCCAGCAAATGTGCACAGCCCCATGATGAAAAACCCTCCACCTGCAAGTCAAATGTATGGTCTTATTTATTAACTTCAATCCTCAGTCAGTTAGCCTAAAACCGCAAGGTCTACAATGAGCATACCAAAACATGAGGCAAACCAGACAGATAAGGGATGCTGTACCCTCAGCATCTAGGAATTTCCCCTTGCACATAAAACTAAAATCAGTAGCAGTTTCAGAAAGAACAAGTATGACATACAAATCTTATCAGCCGAGAAATGTGCTTGCATCTGATATATGGCTTGTGCTTCTTAACAGCTCACTGAAGATTGTAGCACACCTCTCCTACTGCACTGATCATCAACAGTTTGTGAAAGTAAAATATGCTACCTGCTGTGCTACTACAACTGAAAGGGGGAGGGGGCAGAGTGAAATAAACAAATATATTAAACCAGAACCTGACTTAACACTCCCCCAGGGCCATTAGCAGCTCACATGCATGCACGACCGACAACCCTTCTTCACGAGAAACTCACAACCCTCTAAACAGGCATTCTCTTCAAGAAACCATATTTGCAGGAAAACTCCTCCGTTCACTACTGTACTATCGCTACCGAAGGAAAAGGAGAACGCACACCCAATTTGACTATTCCTGACTGTAGATTGTATTGATGCAGTGTCAACCAGCATCAACGTCTGCACTATAATATCACTGGACAAGGTTATGGAGAGGAGCCCCTTTAAAAGTTTCAGAATGTGAACTACTTAAGTAAGAGATCACCTACAGCCATAATAAGTATATGCTACATGGTACCCTTTAAGTGGTCTAAATTTATGAAGGGAGAGAGGAAAAAAAAAAACATCACGAGGCGGTTTATTCCTTAAAGGTAAGAAGCCAACCCCATGTTACCCATTCTGGAGTTTAGAGCATCAAACCCACCCAAACATATTCCAGCTAGAAGCAACCCTATTGAATAACAAACTGGGAATGCAATACTAACTGACACAGACACCACCAATAGTACCATAAACCCATTTAGGGAGCATCACCCACCTTTCTTACCTACTATTCCAAGGTCTACCTGTCAATACCAGTACCTACAGGTCACCTCGGACGCAGAACCTGCCATAGCAAGTTCACGGCAAAATGTGATTCCTTTCCCAGTTACACTTACATAAGCCCCTTAAGCCCCTCCCTACCCATACATAATTTCCTGTCAATCATCCCTCCCTCCTCATTTAACCCTTTCCTCCTCCTCTACTCACTTTACTCCTGCTAATATATATATCTAACCCCACTCTGAAGATGTCCCTGGACAAATTAGTTTGTTACCAAACCTCATAAATATTATTTTGTAAGGCTGAGCTATTTCAGCATCTATTTGGTCAAGATATAGAAAGCGAGAACCTTTAAATACTGCACAGTACCTTTCCATAAATCTGAAAAAATAAGGAATAGTATCTGGTTGGGAAAAAGTGTAAATGACTCAGGGTTTTCCCATTCTTGTGTTAAGGGAGCTTTCCTGAAAGTGAGGATCCAAAATAAGAGTGGCACCCTGAGCTTCTGAAACAATTGTAATGGTTTTGAAAGATATTTTGTATACAATTAACAGAACTCACCCATAAGACTTAAAAAAACTGAAACTAATACCTCTTGTTTCAGATTCCCTGAATGCTCCTCATCAGACTATATACTGCTCTGCTTCTCTTCCCCTGACTAAAAACCACAGAAGTATTACTGGCATTACTCGGCTTGACTGTAGCTATCATTGGCAGGTGTGCAGGCTGCAAAGAACCTGGCAGTATTACATGAGCTACCATGGGACATTGCTTTTTTTTTTCACTAACTCCTACCCCCTTCACAAGCATGGAGACATTCTTCAAGAGGAAGGGTGGGCAATGACAAGTGTCCTGAGAAACTCTACCTGGTCCAGACTATGGTGTCGGCATGCCTCATCAGCCTACATGCATTTCGCAACCCAGCAATCTTTCTAATCTAACTCAGGCAACATAAATCTTAGTCAGATATTCATTCTTATTTGCCACCAGAGCTACCTGTAAAAGTAAAGCCTTCTTGTGGCATCATATCCTTTGCTATTTGGTTACTAGAAACCTCACTGTCTTACATCCTTGCAAAACTGCTGCTTGGAGGGTGCTATTGATTTGATTGAATATGAGTTTGCAAATTTTTAATAGATTTTATATTTTATTGAACTTATTTGGTTGATGTATGCAGAATCCATTAAAAATAGACAATATGTATATTTGATTTAGCAGTTTGATTGAAGAGTTTACATGTCAATTGTTTGACTTGTATTTTATGATTAACAGATTTGGCAGTCTATTTGCAAAATACTTCAAATATTGCAGCTGTATAACTAGCAAGGGTTTTCAACATAAATTTATGCAAAAAATGCATTGTTATAAGGAAAATGGTACTGAGTGCAAATGCTATTACAGAATTATGATTTTTATTTATTTTTTTTATTTATTTAACATTTGTTTACCAGGAAGGTTTGTCTTGGAACAAACCAATTTTCATTGGAGGTATGGGGAGAAATGCCCAAACACATGTCTTTGTAAAGTGGGAGAAAACCAGAGCACCCAGAGGAAACCTACACAAATGCAGGGAGGACATGCAAACTCCAAACAGAAAATATACCAGTTAAGAATCGAACCAGAGAACCTCTTGCTGTGAGGCAGCAATGCAAACCACTACACCATAATAATGGAGAGTTGAATTCAGCAAGAAAAAGGATGTAGTATCCTATAACTAAATTCATCCTCAAGAATCATTGAGTATCTTCACATGGTAGACCCTATTTTCACAAAAACTCACCAAACTGATACTTACATATAGACTGTATTTTATCTAGCACATAATGTGGACAATGGTACGTTAAAAAATTAAAATGACAGCTGGGTGCACAGGCCTCATTTAAAAAAAAATTCCAATCCTGGTCTGCACACTGGTGCCACAACTGGAAAAAAAGGCAGTGTAGAATCCTCAGGATACAGAAACATTCTTGCCACAGGGTTAGGCCAAGCTTAGTGGAAGATGGCCACCTGTTGTAGAAGGAGGAAATAGTCCACAAAAACCACAACAACTGAAAAAAAATCCATTAAGATGACAAACCCCAGGATTCTGCAAGCCTTGCATGGCGTGCAGGATTAGTGCAGGAGCTCCAGCAGGCAATATGTCTGCGGTGCGATCCAGGAATAACCTGTAGGGGCATGCACAAGTGCTTCTGCACTAGTCCTGCATGGACTCAGCCCCTGTATGCAAATTACCCCATTTGCAGGAGAAATCAATGCAAATGAGATGAATTTGCTATCCCGGAATCTGGAAAATGGCTGTGCAGGAGTAGTGTAATCTGCAGAAATGTACTTGTCCAGTAACGGAGTACATTTCTGCAAATTACAAAACGGAGTCATGACAGCTCCAAATAAAGGGTGGATATCATGTAGAAAGCATGTCAATGGCCTAGTATAAGGCCATTGGCATGGAAACCACTTGAAAAAAAAAACAACTTTTGTTTTAGCCAAACTCGGCTATTTAAGCGTAGGGCAGTGGCGCGCAAATGGGATCGGGGGAAAAAATAAGAAAATAAACCTACAATAAGCATTCTAACTAAAATCACTATTCTGCCATTATACCCAATGGCAGGCAGAAGACAACATGGCCAGTGAATAGTGGTTGCTAAGAGGTGAGGCTCAGTGTGGGACATGTAACTATGCATTAGCAGGCAATCCTATGCAAATGAGGGGAATGATAGTGAATCCCAGATTTCCCCTGCATGCTAGTCAGCTCCCAACATTGTAAGAGCAGGAATAGCTTGGTGCAAGCCTAAGAGTTAGCTGACATCATAGGGGTTGTGTCAGGTATATTGTAAGCAGATTGGAGCCCTGTGGCTCAGGTTTGCTCCTAGCTTAGAACAGCTAGGCAAGGGTGTGTGTCCGAGGCTGCCTAGCACTCTTTACATTCCCTAAGCGGGTGTGCTCACCACGCACCAGGTTTTAAAGAAAATAAAAAGTAAACCAGGAAATAGCAGCTCTGTGCACATTTGAGCACTGTGTTTGTTCAGCGTGCCCTCAGGCTTAAACAGGAAGGCAATGGGAAGAGAAAAAGTACAGTTGTGTACTCTTACCATAAATGTAGATGTTCGAGAATGTTCACTGTTGCAGTCATGACTGCAGGGTTCTTCTTGCCAGCAGCAGCCCCCGATCAGCCAGAGTCTCAAAGTCTGGATCGGGTGTCAGCTAAGGTCACTTTTATCCTGACGTCAATGCGCCAGAAGGTATAAAGACCTCAGCTGACGCCATTTCCCCAGTTTTTCTTGCCCCAGATGTCAGGTGCCCAGAAAGAAAAGGCTAAAAAAGAAACCATGCCCAAAACCTCATCAGCCAAAATACCTCATAACAGATAATACTCAAAGAAAAAACAAAAGAGGGGGTAGGAGGGAGGGTAACCCAGACTGCAACAGTGAACACACTCGAACATCTACATTTATAGTAAGAGTACACAATTGTACTATGTCCTACGTGGTTCACTGTTGCAGTCATGACTGTAGGGTTGAGTCCCAAAGCTAAGAAAGGGTGGCTGGAGGAGAAGCAGAGGGAGCGGTCACAAAACCTTGCAAAACCGCAGAAGCAAAACTGGTCCTGGATTTAGAATAGAGAGGGAGGTTGTAATGCTTAGAAAAAGTATGTACAGAACTCCAAGTAGCAGCCTCCAAAATATCCTTGGTAGGAACCCCACAAAGAAAAGCTGCTGAAGTAGCAGTAGCCCGGGTAGAATGAGTCCTAACATTAACAGGAACTGGATTGCCATGATAAGAGTAACGGAACTTGATGCAATGGGCAATCCACTTGGAAATAGTTTGCTTAGTGATTGCTTTCCCTTGAACAGTAGGAGCATAACCGACAAACAACTGATCAGATTTCCGGAATATCTTGGTCCTCTCTAGGTATAAACAAAGCTGCCTGTGCACGTCTAAAGAGTGCAAAAGACTTTGTTCCTCACTATGAGGATTAGGATAAAAGGTAGGCAAATGAATAGACTGATTCAAGGCCACTGCCGAAACCACCTTGGGCATAAAGGTGGGATTAGTCCGTAGAGATACCCTGTCCTGATGTAAAATAAGGAAGGGTTCCACAGCCATGAGTGCTTGCAATTCCAAAATTCTTCTAGCAGAGGTAATAGCTAAAAGAAAAGCAGTTTTCCAAGACATCCGTGGAAGCTGCAGGTTTAAAAGGAGACAAGGTTAATTTCTCCAAAACATAGCTAAGATCCCAAGTGGGAACAGGAGCCCTCAAAGGGGGCCGAATATTCTTAGCCCCTCTAAGAAATTGTTTAAGTAATGGATGAGAAAAAATCAGAGGATCCGTATCATAATGTGCAGAAATAGCAAAAGCATGAAGCTTAACAGATGAAAAAGATAGGCCCGTATGTAACAACTCTGTCAGATACTGTAAAATCAGAGGAATGTTTGGAACAGCAGAATCACCACCCTGGACTTGATTGCAGGAACAAAATCTTTTCCATTTACCCGCATAAGATTTTCTAGTGCTGGGCCATCTAGCTTCAAGGATTACATCCATTACTTGTTTGGAAAGGGTAGAGGTGTTTACAGACCCTGGATCCGCCAGGCAGCTAGATGCAGAGTTTTGACATGACTGTGCAGTATCCGGCCGTCCCGTTGAGACAGTAGATGAGGGATTTGAGGCAGAATCCAGGGAGGCTCCTGAACCAGGTTCATCAGAGTGGAATACCAGAATTGCCGAGGCCAATTGGGAGCCAGTAAAATCATTTGCGGTCTGTCCTGTTTTATCTTCAGAAGTACCCGAGGTAGAAGAGGAAAAGGAGGAAAAGCATATACTGAGAGGTGTTTCCAAGTGAATGAGAGGGCATCCACTTTCCATGCAATTTTGTGGTAGACCCTTGTGCAAAATGTTGGAAGTTGATGATTCTGAGGGGATGCAAAGAGATCTATGTCCGGACATCCCTACGCCTTTATAATCATCCTGAATATCCGAACATCCAACATACATTCATGTGGATCCGAAATGTGTCTGCTCAATGTGTCTTGCCAGAGCGTTGTCTTTTCCTGGCAGGAATTGCGCTTGTAAGTCGACACTGCAGGTCAGAGCAGTGTACCATAGAGTCATAGCTAATCTGCACAGGGGGTAAGAGTGAGAGCCCCCCTGCCTGTTTATGTGCCACATCACTGTAGTACTGTCTGTCTGTATCAACAATTGTCCTGGTAGAAGAAGGTCCCTGAAGGCTATCAGAGCATTCTGTACAGCTAGCATCTCCTTCAAATTTATGTGCAGGTGTGCTTGCTCCTTTGTCCAAACACCCTGAAGACATCTCCCGTGCATGTGGGCTCCCACGGCATAATCTGAAGCATCCGTTGTCAGAACTTGGTTGGTCGGTGGAGGACAAAAAGGCTTCCCTTTGTTCTGTAGACAGGCTTCGGCCCACTAAAGAAACTCTTGCTGGAGACAAGGCAAAATCATGATCACTGTTTCGAAACTGTGGTAATGCTGAGACCATACACTCTTGAGGTACCACTGCAGTTTCCTCATATGCAGTCTTGCATATGGTATTAGTAGAATGCAGGAAGCCATGTAACCCAAAGCCTGCAGAATTTTTCTTGCAGTCAGCTGTTTCATTGAAGACAGGTGTCGAAAAGAAGAAGCCAGTTGCACTTTTTTGTCTGGTGTCAAGGAAGCCATCTGGGTTGTAGTATTCAGAAGAGCACCCAGGAAAGTAATCTGTTGTGTGGGTACCAGATTTGATTTCTTTAGATTCACTGTGAAACCGAGGTACTGAAGAAGATGCTGCACAAAAGCTAGATGCCGAAGTAGAGTGTCTTTGTTGTCCGCTTGAATAAGACAATCGTCCAGATAAGGGTATATTTGAATCCCCTTCTGTCTCCAAAACGCCATTACGGGTGCCAGGCACTTTGTAAAGACCCTGGGCACAGTAGATAAGCCAAAGGACAGCACAGAGAACTGGTAATGCTTCAAGCCCGCTTTGAAATGCAGATACCTTCTGCACTCTTGCCTTATAGGAATATGCAGGTAAGCTTCTTTTAAGTCCAAAGTCACCATCCAAGCGTTCTTGCCCAACACAGACAGCAGCTGCTGCAGAGTGAGCATCTTGAATTTTGATATATCTAGGAAGATGTTTAGTACAGGAAGGTCCAGGATTGGTCTCCACAAATTTTCCTTCCTGGGAACCAGGAAAAGTCTGGAATAAAAACCTTGCCCTATTTCTAAATTTGGTACCAATTCTATGGCCCTCATAGCCAGGAGGGACTGAACCTGCCGTTGTGCCTCTGCCCACTGATGATGTGGCAGATCTGGCCAACCATTCAGTTTTGGCAAGGTGTGGAAATGAAATCTGTAACCTCTTGAGACTATGTCCAGAACCCATTTGTCCCAGGTTATGTGGCTCCAATTTTGATAAAAAAGAGAAATCCTTCCCCCCAAAGGTGCTTCCAGGAGAGGAGCCCCTGGAACCAGAAAGGGAGAGTCATAAAGTTTTTGGTAGGGTTGAGACTTATCTTCACCTCCCTTGGGAGAGGGGGCACTCCACTGCCTATTCCTAAAATGGGTCTGTGCCTGTCCCTTACCTCTGGAATGCCTGAATCTGCCTCTCTGAGACCAGTCCGAGCCCGGAAAGGACCAAGGTTTAGCCAGCCAGTGTCTGCTAAATCTAGGAGGTTGCACCTGTAGAAAATCCTTAACTGTCTGCATAGATTTGGCTTTGTCCTCCATTTTCTTTAATACCTCTTCAGCTTTGGACCCAAACAGAACATCGTGCTGCAAAGGAGCATCCAAAAGTTTGGCTTTAACCAGATCCGGCAAGCTTTGTTCCATTAACCAAGCATGTCTTCTAATAACTGCGCCAGTTGTTGCAGCCCTACAAGAAGCTTCCAAAGAATCAAAACCACAATGCAGGATATGTTTACCCACCTGTTCAATAGCATGCAATAAATCCTATAACTCCTGATTATCCGCACCAATAGAAACAGCTGACATCTTTTGTTTAAATACAGACAAAAGGTATTGCTGATACTTCAGCATATGAAATTGACAGTTCAAAGCCCTAATAGACAATGTAGCAGAAGTATAAACTTTTTTACCTCATCTCTCCAAAGCCCTGGACTCTCGGTCAGAGGGAATAGGATTTTAGCAAAGGCCACTTTAACACCCCTAGGACCCTGAGAAATTGTTCCCGGATCAGGTGAAAGATTCTTAAAAAGAAACTTGTGAGAATCTGGAACCATATAATACCTATCCGGTTTATCTAGCAGGGGGAAAAGAATCAGGAGAGAGAGAAGCTTCCAAAAAAACATCATCTACAATGTCCAATACGGGGGGAATAGCCAGAGGCCTATGCTGTGGGAGAAAAAGAAAATCCCTAAGCCTTTTCTTGGATTCAGAAAATTCCTGCCCTTCCCAAAATGCACCCTCATATCATGCAAAGTTTCACCAAAAGAATAATCCTCAGGAGGAGAGACTGAAGGAAAGGAATATTCAGCATCAGAATCCTCATAAGGAGGAAAAGAATAATCCTGCTCAAGGGAAGAAGCAGAAGAAACAGAAATTTGGTCTGAAGAATCATAATCAGACTGTAATCTAGGCTTCTTGTCAGGAGGGGGATGTGAACCCCTGATCATAGTTAAGAGATCTTCAGCCATCCTAAGCATCTGCCTCTGAGGCCTAGGACCCTGATCAAAAGGTGCCTGTGCTTGCCATTTCACTTTAGCTGGAACCTTAGACTTTGTCTTTGAATGTAAAACTGAATCCACATTTACAGGAAGCTGCAAAGGCCTGAGAACTCCCTACCGGCTCTGGACCCAACTGAGGGAGCAGTATCCGAAGGTCCAGTCCCTGGCAATTCTGAAGACCCCATCAGCTCCACACCAGAGTTGGTACAGGCAATTGGTTCAAAAGAGGCTGACAACAGGGGCTGCAAAGGCGCCTCACTGACGACCGACGAACCAGCAACTGGCAATAACTGAGTAACATCCTTTGCTGTGGACCTCGGTGGCCTGTCTGCATCCTTGCACATCTTACACACCCCAGAAGCCGGAAAAGAATCCGAAGACATGTTATAATTAAACCTTTTTCTAAAATAGTAAAAGGCAAAGTTATATCTACACCTAATAGTACGCTGATTAAATTAAGCACAAAATGCACAATTAGCAATGGCGTGGTCAGGGCCCAGGCAGGGAATACAGTAAGAGTGAAAATCCCTATGAGGTATTTGCTTCCCACAAGAAATACAATTATTAACTTTTTCTGACATCTGACTGGAGCAAGAAAAAGACCTCTCCAATGGGGTACTTATCTTATAAAATGAAAATCCTGAGATTAAATCCAAAAACAAACAGGAACAGGCCGACCAGCATCAGTGAACTGCAAAGGGCACCTCGCGGCAAGAAAGACTGGGGAAATGGCGTCAGCTGAGGTCTTTATACCTTCTGGCGCATTGACGTCAGGATAAAAGCGACCTCAGCTGACACCCGATCCAGATTTTGGGACTCTGGCCGATCGGGGGCTGCTGCTGGCAGGAAGAACCCTACAGTCATGACTGCAACAGTGAATTACGAAGGACATCAGCAGTATGAAGGTAATTTAGGAGAACTAGCATAGCTGACAGGTGAAATGTATCAGACTCAGCCAATTACACAGGCAGCAGACCAGCCCAGCCCAGAACACTACTATAAACTTTGCAAACACCTTCCCTTCTGTTTTTTTCCATACTTTACACCACCAGTGTATACAAGCGGGGAACTTTTAACAAACAAAACAACAAAATGATATGGGCTGCAGCAGGCATCATACAACAACATGTGGAAGAGGCTGAGGGTAGTGAGGATGTGAATGCTGTCAACCAACCCACAGTGAGGAGACGGAGAAGATTGTACAGACCCAGGGTAACCTACCAAGGGCTACATGAGCTGGAGATAGTGGAGAGCTATAGGGTGGACAGGGACCTCCTAGAGCAAATTGTTGAGCTGTGCCGGCCACACCTGACACACCGAACTAACAGAGGGGAACCCATCCCAGCAGAAACTAAGGTATGTGTAGGCCTAGAAATACTAGCCACAGGTACCTCCCAAAGCTCAACTGGGGATATCATGGGGATCTCACCGACATCAGCATCCAGAGTATTCCACCAGTTCCTGGATGCCATGTCAGCACACGCCGGTATGCCAGTATATTTCCTCAACACCCATGAGGTTTTGGCCAGCAATATGCATCTCTTCCACCAAATAGCAGAATACCCTGTGGTAGTGGATGCTATAGACTGCACGCAAATATGCATCAAAGCACCACTTGGTGATCAGGGTAGGGTCTACATCAACCGCAAGGGCTTCCCCTCCATCAACTGACAGGTCATATGTGATGCCCAGGGCATTATAATGAATGTGTGTGCTGGCTGCCCTGGAAGTTATCATGATTTCCACATCTGGCGATGACATAGCTGTACCAGAGATTTGCCAAGGGGATATCCCTTACGGCCACCTAGTGGGGATGCTGGTTACGCACTGGAGCCTTGGCTGATGACACCCATCAGAAATTCACACACACACGAACAAAAACGCCATAATGAGGCACATATAATAGAGCGTGTGCTTGGGATGCTCAAGTCACAGTTCCAGTGCCTGGACACATCCGGTGGAGCCTTGCAGTTCTCGCCAGCTACATGTACTCAAATTGTTATGGTATGTGCCATGCTGCACAATATGATCCTGCAGAAACAGCTGCAGCAGGAACAGCACAGGGCAGGGCCACACAGCCCCCCACCAATGCCAAGGTCTGCACAGGCACACAGTGACTCGAGGAGGAACAACCTGAGCCTGCCCCAGTAGGCAGATGGAGGTGTGCCCAGTATGCTCTGGCCTTGGCAAAGAGGCAAAGCATAGCACATACACTGACACAATAGGCACCCAGGGAATGACACCTATCTCTGACTTGCACATACAGTAAAAGGGATGCCAAACATGACACTACCTGTGATCAACCATGTATAGGGAGTGTAGTATGTGCATCCGACATAGGCAGCCCTGCAGCACCATCCTCAGTACTGGCACACCCACAATGTAAGTCAATCAACCTACCAATTGTCGAATGGAGTAAAATGTGTCATCACCTGTATCTATGGTATGGATGTGAGCATGCAAGGGAATCGGGTGGCTGAATGGTATGCCAGTAGATACCCATAGTGGCACCATGAGATCTATAACAGATACTGGCATCACCATAGTAGCCAGTAATACACAGGGTGACATAACCCACTGCAGGAAATGTGCTCGGTGACATGTGTGTCCATATGACTCACACATGCCAGTCCGGGAGGTTCACATACCCAACAACAGTTTCAGCCAGCAGGACAGGTGTAGACAAACACAAACAGAAGCTGTGCTATGGCCTCTGAATAATGCTTATGGGTAACCCCCCCCAGGCCTACACAGACAGACTACAGCTGGTCAGGCAGTGGGATGTTAGTTCTGAAAGGTAGGAAGTCAGACACTAATATGTAGGTCAACCAAAGCTAAGATCTGTAGCACATTAATATAACTCTAGTTAGCATGATAGGTTAGAATACAGAATGAAATGGAGTGCCTGACACACCAGTACAGTCATAGCAAATGTGTACAAGTGCCAGGTGTGCCACCCCATCCAATGTAGAAATGTAGAAACAGTCAGGTGTGCCCCCCAATTCTGTGTAGAAATCTAGAAACAGCCAGGTGTATCCCCCCCAATCCTGTGTAGAAATGTAGAAAAAGTAAGGTGCCCCCCCACAATCCTATGTAGAAATGTAGTAACAGTCAGATGTTCCCCCCACTCCTATGTAGGCATGTAGAAACAGTTTGGTGTGCCCCTTCCCCCATTCCAGCATAGAAATGTAGTAACAGTCAGCATGATAGGTTAGAATACAGAATGAAATGGAGTACCTGACATACCAGTACAGTCATAGCAAATGTGTACAAGTGCCAGATGTGCCCCCCCATCCTATGTAGAAATGTAGAAACAGTCAGGTGTGCCCCCCAATCCTGTGTAGAAATGTAGAAACAGCCAGGTGTATCCCCCCAATCCTGTGCAGAAATGTAGAAACACTAAGGTGTGTCCTCCCACAATCCTATGTATAAATGTAGTAACAGTCAGGTGTCTCCCCCCCACTCCTATGTAGATATGAAGAAACAGTCAGGTGTGCCCCTTCCCCCAATCCAGTGTAGAAATGTAGTAACAGTCAGATGTGCCCCCCAATCATGTGTAGAAATGTAGAAACAGTCAGGTGTGTCCCCGCACAATCCTATGTAGAAATGTAGTAACAGTTAGGTGTGCTCCCCCCACTACTATCTAGTCATGTAGAGACAGTTAGGTGTGCCCTTTCCCCCAAACCAGCGTACAAATGTAGTAACAGTCAGGTGTGCCCCGGCCAATCCTGTGTAGAAATGTAGAAACAGTCAGGTGTGTGTCCCCACAATCCTATGTAGAAATGTAGTATGAGTCAGTTGTGCCCCCCACTTCTATGTAGACATGCAGAAACAGTCAAGTGTGCCCCTTCCCCCAATCCAGCATACAAATGTAGTAATAGTCAGGTGTGCCCTCTCCCAACCACTATATAGAAATGTAGAAACAGACAGGCGTGCCGCTTTCCCCCAATCCTGCATAGACATGTAGCAGCAGTCAGGTGTGCCCCCCTCCCCCAATCCTGTGTAGGAATGCACACACAGTCAGGTGTGCTCCCCCCAACCCAACCTAGACATGTAGTAACAGTCAGGTGTGCCCCCCAAACCTATTTAGAAATGTAGTAGCGGTCGACTGTGCCCCCCCAATCTGATGCACACACATTGTAACAGTCATGTGCGCCCCCCACAACCCTATGTAAAAATGTAATAACATGTATGAGTAGGTATTACACTAGTGGAGCACAGATGCCCAGAGGTGGCCAAGGTAGCAGGATAGGTTGTAGCATTTGCACAATATGCAGGTCTGTGTGTGTGTTAGGTTGGTGTGTGTTTCATATTGAGTGAGAGTGGTCAGTATGTATGCATGTTGAGGTAAGACCTGGTGGCCATTGCCCACTACTGCTGATGACAGGGACAAGCCCTCACAACTGCAGTGCCAAAGACAATTTCCACCAGTATAACACATGCTAGCAGTAAACCATTGTAAATGTATGGTGGTAATATGTGTCACCATCTGAAAGACTGACATGGCACGGCTGTTGGGATAGCTATACAAGCATTACACAGGGGAAAATACTCCAGACATACAGTACATATTGTGTCACTGTGAAATGGAGACACCCTTGGAATTGTACATACAGGTATGCATCACATTAACTGGTCCTGTAGTAGGGGATACCGGTGATGTTTGCCCAAACACTTGCAGATCACAAACGAGGTAGGACTGATGTACTGGGAGACAGATGATATACCTGCACATGCCAGCATAACTGGAATGCTCCATGCATATCTGTGTATCAGATGCAAGTAGTGCCCATAGCACACATGCACCCAGGTCAGGCAAACACCACCCACAGGTACCTCTCTGGTCATATCCCTGCTGTGGGGAATGGGTACAATATGACCCCACATGTATATGGCAAAAGTGGAAGAATGCAGAATGCAGTGCAGGTGTCCCATTCAGGTGTGTCCCTAGCTGTAGGTAGCACCCTGCCAGCATCCACGCCACATGATCAAGACTGATAGAAGGTATTGGCATGAACACCTATCACAACTACTCTGTCACCCCAGGGGAATACACTGTATGGTGGTCTGAGACTGTAGGACTGACAGAATACAATGACCTACCACATCTGGCCCACAGCAACACCTAATGGCCCACAGGCCCCTGCAAAGGCCTGTGTCTCACACGTACTGCCAATGCATGTTATGTCATGGACACCCAAATAACAACATAGCACGCTCCACATAAGCCATATGCAAGGCCATGTGGACAAACCACAGTAACATGTCCACCATGTCCCACTGCATGAACTGTGGACCAACACTAACACACACCTATGATGGGGTGATACCCTTAGGGAAAGTATCAGAGAATGTATGCATAATGTATGGAAGAGGTTAGAATAACAGAAGGGGGTGGGAGCATGGGCAGCATGGAATGCGCAGGGTCCGACACCAAGCTGTGTGCACACACATAAATGGGTGGCTACACACCTGCCCATACACCACAATAGGGGTAATGTCCTGACACATGACCCCTGTCTCTGGGTAACCTGTGCGAATCTGTACAGCTGTGAGGCATTGCCACAGCAAGATAAGGCCATAATGTCATGTAGATGGATGTACAAGTATGGGATCCTCTGCCAGCACTGTACCAAGGTGCTGAACTGGATACACAGACCCAGCAGCAAGTGTCTGCAGCTCCCCCTCCAGAATGTCATAACTTGCCAGGAATACGTAGGTGTCTGCCCGCAATACCGGACACAGTTGCAGTCACGCGTGTCCTCAAAGACATCACTGTGAGGAAGAATGTCCACCTGACAGTACACAAGGACAGAAAACATCACAGTGTATAACAGTACACATGTCTGAATATCCCTGCTAACAGCAGTACCATGCAGTTGAAGCATCACAGACACAATCATCCACAGTACACACTATCCCCTGCACAGTTTGCCTCCATATTGCCAAATGATCGATGGATACCCTGCAGAAACAGTTTGCAACCTGTAGGTGTACAAAACAAAGGTCTGCACTGGAGTACAAACTACCTGGACTTGATTCACACATTCAATGCAGAAGGCCATACTGGGCATGCTCACACACTTAGAGAAGTGAAGGCAATGTCAGACAACAACATACTGAAAGGTCATACTGGGCATGCTCACACACTTAAACAAATGAAGCACGTCTGCAAACAACAGTGGACCATACATATCTGGCATTTGCAGATGTTAGTGCATACACTCCTCAGTATGCACCAGTCATGCCTTGCACACACATTGGATAGGAATATAGACACATATCCAAGGACAACACACTTTAATAAGCCAAAAGTAGACGTACATAAATGTGTGGAAGAGAGTGACTGTGACAAGGATCCATCCATTATGAGGCCTGTCCCACCCAGCACACAGCCAAATGGCTACAACTACATGAGGTGTAAATGTCACTCACTGTAGACATTAGCAACCGGTATCTGTCAGCATTGCAGACTATGTGGTGCAAGTGCTAGCTGTGCAACATGACTGTACAAGGAAGTAGTCATCTAGCAGCTGTATACACATACCTGTGGAATATAACCCTGCGTGTGCCTGCATGTGGTGTGTCAACCTCTAGATGAATGGGTTATGGCCCATGCACACACACTGCCCCCCCATAGTCCTACTATGACAAGCCTGCTGATGTCATTCACTGTGAAATGCACCTTTTGGAAAACTGTAACACAGTAATCTCCGTGGCGCATCCTATAACTGTGTATTGCTGTAGTGTAATAAACTAGCTAGGTAGGAATTTTAATCCCAGACATGGCAAGTGTGTGTGTGTGTTTCTGTCTGTGTAGAAAGCAAAGATTTTTAGGCTAGTCACACTCAATACAATTCAAATGGCCTACTTTGGCAAGACTGCTGACGTCATTCACTGTGAAATATACCTTTCAGAAAGCTGTAGCCCAGTAATCTCCATGGCATGTCCTGTAACTGTGTATGGCTAGTGTGGTAAACTAGTTAGGTAGGAGTTCTAATCCCAGACATGGCGTTTGTCTGTGTGTGTCTCTGACTGTGTAGAGAACAATGCTTTCTAGGCTAGTTGTACGCACTACAATTCAAATGCCCTACTTTGGCAAGGCTGTGGATGCCATTCACTGTGAAATACATCTTTGGGAAAGGTATAATCCAGTAATATCTATGGTGCATTCCATAACTGCGGACTGTTGTAGTGTGATAAACTCATTAGTTAGGCGTTCTAATCCCAGACATGGCAACTGTGTGTGTGTCTCTGTCTGTGTGGAGAGCAATGCTTTTTAGGCTAGTCACACTCACTACAATTCAAATGCCCAACTTTGGCAAGGCTGCTGATGTCATTCACTGTGAAATACACCTTTCAGAAAGCTCTAGCTCAGTAATCTCTGTGGCATGTCCTATCACTGCGTACTGCTGTAGTGTGATAAACTAGTGAGGTGGGAGTTCTAATCCCAGACATAGCAACTGTGTGCATGTGTTTGTGTAGGAAGCAATGCATTTTAGGCAAGTCACACTCACTACAATTCAAATGCCCTACTTTGGCAATTCTGTTGATGTCATTCACTGTGAAATACACCTTTGGGGAAAAAGCATTTCAGTAATCCCTGTGACGTGTCCTATAACAGCTTAAAGTTGTAGTGTGATATGGAACCCTGGTAGGGATTCTATTCCCACACATGGCAGTTGTGGATGTGTTTGTGCATGTTTCTATGTCTGTGTAGGGAGCAATGCATTCTAGGCTAGTCACACTCACTACAATTCAAATGTCCTATTTTGGCAATCCTGCTGATGTCATTCACTGTGAAATACAGCTTTGGGGAAAGAGTATTCCAGTAATCCCCATGGCGCATCCTATAACAACTTCATGCTGTAGTGTGATGGAGAACTATAGTAGAGGTTCTATTCCCACACATGGCAGTTGTGGACATTTTTGTGTGTGTTTCTATGTCTGTGCAGAGAGCAATGCATTTTAGGCTAGTCACACTCACAATTCATATTCCCTACTTTGGCAATCCTGCTGATGTCATTCACTGTGAAATTCACCTTTGGGGAACAAGTACTCCAGTAATCCTCGTGGGGCATCCTATAACAGCTTAATGCTGTAGTGTGATATGGAAGTCTGGTAAGGGTTCTAGTCCCAAACATGGCAGTTATCTGTGTTTCTATGTGTAGGGAGCAATGCATTCTAGACTAGTTACACTCACTACAATCCAAATGCCCTACTTTGGCAATCCTGCTGATGTCATTCACTGTGAAATACAACTTTGGGGAAAGAGTACCCCAATAATCCTCATGCTGCGTCCTATCACAGCTTCATGCTGCAGTGAGATATAGAACTATGGTAGGGGTTCTATTCCCACACATGGCAGTTGTGGATGTTTTTGTGTGTGTTTCTATGTCTGTGTAGGAAGCAATGCGTTCTAGGCTAGTCACACACACTACAATTCAAATGCCATACTTAGGCAATCTTGCTGATGTCATTCACTGTGAAATACACATTTGGGGAAATAGTACTCCAGTAATCCCTGTGGCCCGTCTTATAACAGCTTAATGCTGTAGTGTGATATAGAACTCTGGTAGGGGTTCTATTCCCACACATGGCAGTTGTGGATGTTTTTGTGTGTGTTTCTATTCCTGTGTAGAAAGCAATGCATTCTAGGCTAGTCACACTCACTACAATTCAAATGCCTTACTTTGGCAATCCTGCTGATGTCATTCACTGTGAAATACACCTTTGGGAAAAAAGTACTCCCGTAATCTCCGTGGTGTGTCTTATGACTGCGTAGTGTTGTAGTGTAATAAACCAGTTAGTTAGGAGTTCTAATCCCAGACATGACAAGTGTGGATGTGTGTCTGTGTTTGTCATTTGTATCCTGTGTGGATGTGGTTGTGTGTGTGTAACAACTGGACTCAATGTGGGGTGGGTTTTGCAAATTCTTTATATGGTGGCCCTAGTATATATATCACAATGTCCACCGTACAGATGTGAAATAGCTGAGAGGCTGGGGTACAAATCCATACCCCTACATGTGACATCAAGGCCAGGTAAACAAAGTTAGCAACCCTTGTCTTACCCAGAGAACACTCTCAACCCATGTCTCATGCACACACACACACACACACACACACACTTGCCTAGGCAACAGCCGCTATATTGGTAGTACCCTGCATATTGCCCATTGATAGTAACCATGGTGTGATTGCAGTGGGCTACAGAGGGCATGGCACCCTATCCATCAGTCCATTAGGCACATACATGCTGACAGTACACCTTCCCTATGTTCCACACTGGACACCTGCAACACCTGTGGTGCCATCAAATGTGACCCACAAAGGACATACCATATCTAAAAAATATACCCTGTATGGAAAGATGCCACTGACATCAGGGAATAACAATATCATGCTATCAATGTAGGTGCTGGGTCAACCTGCTGTCCATTAACAGTTCCCGCCACATGAGGTCAGGACTGGCACACATGATGATACCAATCTGTGTACACAACATGGGTCAGACACCCCAGGTATAGTTCCACATATCACTGTACATGCATGTGGGAGGTGTGCACATCCCAGACACTGTCTATGGCATGGACTAAGGAACACATACATGGCAAGCAATGCACAGCATTGGCCACACGCAATAGTTACCCAGGTGACAGGATGGTGAACACAATACCCACCTGTGTGGGCAAATCTAGACACTACACCCCTGAGCCACACTGTTGCCCATTGTCATGTGGCCTGATGCCAAGGTATAACCATTATCTGGCCTTGTATAATGATCTGGTACAGTCAACCACTACACACCTGTGAAGCAATGCACCCATGCATGTCAGTATTGGCACCCTGTGTCTGTGTGTGTATTGTATGATGCCTATGACCACATTCACACTCACTACAACCCCCATTGGCATATTGAAGCATGCTGTCTGATGTCAGACACCTCCACATACTCTTTGACCATATAACCTCTGTATAACCCCTGTGGTGCATGTCATACCTGCACAGTACTGTGTTGTGGCACTCTCACTAGTGATGAGTTGTATTCCTGGCCCTGCCAAGTGTGTCAATGTGTGTGCGTCCCTGTGAGAGTGTGGCTGTGTTGACACTGACACCTGTTCATGCGGACAGGCACGTGTACTACACCTACCATATAGCTACCATATCACTGTTGCAGATGTCACTCACCATCACATATACGTTTGGAGAGCTCCTCAACATGTATCCTATGTAGCACATCCAATAACGGCATAGACATGTGATAGTACTACATAGTCATCAGGGGTTTGATACCCTCTACTGGTAGATGTGTGACACAAACATGTTTAAGTTTTACTCTCCCACCCCTCCCTGACTTATCTTTGCCTCTGTCTGCCTCTCTCACTCCCTCTCTGGTGGATGTGGACACTTACACCTGTTTTGCTTAGGCAGCAGCATGTGTATTTAAAGTGATGCCAATGAACAGTTGATGGCCTCTGCATGAATTGCAGCCCTCCTCTTGCTGATTGCATGTGGAACAGCTGTGGTAACATCCCCATAGTCAGTTGCATGGAAACACACTCCAATATCTAGGAACATCATGTTGGTGTTGGGCATTTTCATTCACTGTGAGCAGGAACTCAATCTTTTGTTTGGCAAACAGCATCACAGATGGATTGGGGATTTACCTCTAACAACCTACACTGTGGAAACAGGCCAACACACAGGAGGGGGATGTGTCTGTCCTGACTACAAACTGCAAGTGCTGCTATACTGCATTTGGAGTAATGTTGGTTTAACAGGGAGTGTGTGGATATGGCTGTTCTACATGTTTTAATACCCGTCATGTCAGTGCTATGTTTATGAGGAAATACCCATCTGCAGGGTCATCTGCAGACTGGGCAGTGTGTGGTGCCTTTTGTTTCATGTGTTACCCACAGAGCACCTATCTGTGAACTGCAGAAGGTAGTGTGAGGATTGCAGTCTGTAGATGGTGACAGATGTGAGAGTTACTGACTTCATATCCCTCATAGGACATATGTTGCAACAAACCCTGTTACAACAGTAAATGTATGAGGTTATCACAGCAACATGTCGATATTGGCCCTGTGTTTGTGTCTCCAGCCACAACTCTGGCAACTTTTGTACATATGTCATGCAGTAAGAGGTTCATATGTGCTGTACACCATATTTAGTGACATCATATCTGATAACAAGCCAGTGATAAATCAGAATGCTGCACATGTCATGTATAGTAGGGGTTATATGTGATGACATAACCTGGACATTCTGTGGTTGTGTGTACAGTACTGAGGTCAGTAAACTTATGGTGATTGTCAACAGTGTGTGTATTGTTAATATGTAACTTGGTCTGTGTACAGACTGTGGTAGATGTCATTGTTCTTGGTCCTGTTCTATCTGATGTTACATTCTGCTCCACTGTATGTTACCTTATCAGCTTACATGTTTGCAGGGCCAAATACACACATTTCCCATACCACAGACAGGCATTGGACCACACTGTGTAGCGGGCAGTATACGTAGGGTTAGTGTGTGAGTGGCACATATGAGAATGGTGTTGAACCGATAGTCCATATACTGTAATATTATGCTAGCTTACCATATGTGGCTGTGGCTGTGTTCACATTGGCTGTGGTTATGCACTTTCACACAGGTGTCTGTTACTCTCTGCTGTGACATGCCTGTAGAGCCTGCTATATATGCAGGTACATGTGTATTCCCCCATAGGAAATGTAGGCCAGTGTTGAGCCAGTCTGCCTGTAGCCTGCACAGGGCTTTGTTACATGCCTAGCAGCTTATTGTACTTACCAAGTGAGATATCATGTCCAGATACTTGCCAGATGTACTGCTGCTGGGCCACCATAATAGTCATGTATGTCAGACAAAGCAGTGGGATGCTGTACAGCTGTATCTCAATAACTACTGAGTAGTATGTGGCTATGACACCTCTGTACCAGTGGCTATTATGTGTCAGGACAGACAGGGGTGTGTGAATGCATAACCTGTGGAGGCAAATGTATACCAGTAGTTACGTGTTATGCCCATCTACATGGCTGTTAACATCCACATTGTCAGGCTTGGTCCACATGTCTTGCACTAAAGGGTTCTGTGTATACCTCTGGATTGTCCAGAATGTGGCAGACTGTACACATATATTGGTCATATCTCTGCTGTACTCCACAGGAGCATTACTGTGCTAGCAGTGGTACTGTACTATGATGTCCTTAGGATGTCTGTCAGTAGCCAATGGCGCATACGTTAAAAGCAAATGTGACCTCCCACACACACCATGTTTGTGAAGACAATCCTTATTATAGTAGCAATAGTCTACAAATATACCTGCGATACATACCTGATATCCCCTTTCACTACGACGTTGGGACTATAGGGACTGAGGTAGGGCTCCACTTCATGTTCAGGACATATGGTGGACATACATGTTTATATAATTATCCAGATATCTATATAGATATATACACATATACATATCAACATACATAGATGGATATGCATATGTACATAGATATACATATAAACACTCAGATATATACATATACAGAGCAATATATGTCTACACATATACAGATAGAGATACATATGCACATATACGTATGGATATCTACATATATATTGACAGTAGTAGGTATATCAGAATAGATATGTATGCACATATAGTTGTAGATATCTACATATATACCAACATAACTAGGTATATCTGTACACATAGGATGTGCATACATATATAGCTATTTATACATATATGTATATATACATATATGTATATATGTATATAAATATATATATATATATATATATATATATATATATATATACACACACACACACATATATATATATATATATATATATATATATATATATATATATATATATATATATATATATATATATATATGTGTGTGTGTGTGTGTGTGTGTGTGTGTGTGTGTGTGTGTAGATACGAAGAGCTGTACTATGCAGATGTGTATACAGACTTATGTATGGGTATACATGTGTATGTACATGTAGACATATATAGACCTATTATATGTATATAACTATATTCCTGTCATGTGTAAACATTATGGTTGTGTATACCCTCCCAGGTGTAGCTCACTGTATGTATCGGCTATGTGTACATAATGATAAAACAACATATGTGATGCAACAGACAAATTAATAACAAGGACTACACAATTTAGGAAGTAAAGGCAATTGTTCAATACTACTCAATATGTGTATTGACAGCTATATTTGTAAAACAATAGCTGTCTTTACAGTGGTTATGGCATAATAGTTTACTGTTGTGACTTTAGTGTACAGGGTTGTGGGTACAAAACCTGCAAGGGCTGTTCATTTTGTTGCTGGGCAGAACAAGGGCTGTCAGATACAGAGTGGTTAAGGCAGTTTTGAGCAGCTTGAAGCAGGTTTGTGTTGGTTTGCACAAAGCTAAGTGGTGCTAAGCTTTGGGTAAACATATGGGCACTTACACATTGTAGGCCAGACTTACCAGAGCACAAATCAGCTCAGCAGTTATATTGCAGCAATGTTGATACTTGATAAACATGGCTTAGCCCTGCTAACCAGGTCACACCACCCAGTCTGATAACATAGCAGGGTACTGACATCTGTAATATGTGTATGCAATGCCATATACAATACATGCGCCTCTCTGCTGTCATTACAGTAGCAAGGGGTGTGAGTGTCATGTGTAGGACACAGACATATATGAGGCCTGTACAGCATGGGTATCCATGTGAATGTGTTACATACAGGGGTATTAGGCCAGGGTATATGCTGTCACACTGGCATGTAGTGTATCATGGCAGTACTACTGTTGACAGTGCTTACCCAGGCCAGTGCAGAGTGCTAAATGTAGTACTGACAACAGGCACACCTGCAGACATAACTGGACACTGAAGCCTCCCTGTTGTATCCCTGGCTTGTGAGCTGAGTCACAGTATATACCCCTTACTGAGTAATGATCCAACATGTGAAATGTAACTACAGACTACCGTCTGTACAGCACATGTTAATGAGGGCTTCTGGCATATAGTTATGGCATACATATTGTTGTCAAACGTCTGTCTGTCAACACACTCATCCTACTGCATAGCTACCTGCCAAGCTGATGACTGTCAATCCCTGTACAGATGTGCAGATGGCAGGTATCCAGTTGGGATATGTACAGGCAAACTAAGCTTGATTGACACTGACATGTCTGCCCAGCTGTGTAAGAACTAGCACATATGGGAGATGTCACCCTTTACGCACCACATGCCATGGGTACCTCCACTACACTACCACAGTCAACAGAACATGCTTGGGTACAGGTCTCCATCACAGACAATAATCATGTGTTGTAATGCATGTTGCATGCATGTCAACTTGATCACCTCAGTGGCCATGTGCAGGAGGCACCTGGAGGATTGGCTGATGCATGTCATTCTCACCCTGAGGGTCACCACAGTAGTGTCTGTTGATAGATTGCCTGCTGCCACCTGGCAGGTGGGAGGATACCACTGTACAGACAACCCCTACACAACCCATCTCTCCTTGGACAGTAGCTAGGTACACAGCTATGACCACCTGCAGTGATGCACCCCTGTACTGACACATGTGTACATGTGCATGACTGAGTACAGCAGTGTCTGTGTGCTAGCACACCTATACTTGGGAATTCCATGTGGGCCTTCACAACCAATGCAACAACCATTGCCATAGTCAGTTGTGAATGCTGCTGTATGGGACATTATATGTACCCTGTTAAGCTCCTCCCCATACTGGCTACATGAGCCTTGCAGTACCAGCACAACAGTGTTTTACAAATGGGTTGATAGGCATGGGATACCTATTGTGTTCTGGCATGTGTGTGTAGTTGTGCATGTCCATATATCTGTAGGGTACAGCATTCTGAGGCCACATACTCCTATTACAATAGCCATTGCCACACAGTAGCACAGATAGTGTTGTTGCTGCCCATAGGTGAGGCATGTCAATGCAACGCCCTACTATGACTGTGGCATGTGCATTAGATGCATATCCCTGTAGTATCACTGTTGGGATATACTATGGGTTGTATTGCAGTCGTGGCCAATGTGTGATGGTGGGTATGGCAGAGTGTCATCATGGGTTTCAGGGAGTACAATATCCACTGGGGGATGTGGGTGCTGTGTACACTGTCATTACACCAAGGTACACCCAGTATAATATGTCCCATGTACCACGTTATGTTTACCACTGTCATCATCAACCATACAGGTAACTGATACCAAAATGCAGTACAGTTATGCATGTGCTGTTTGCAGCCTACCTGTAACACACTGGACACACGATTAAGTTATTTAGCAGCAATAGGCCCTGGTATCTCAAATGTGTGTCAGCCTGTTATGTGTCTGTTAATGTGTATATGAAGGTAAGTCACACTACATTATTGTCCATATTCACCCATTACATCCGTCATTAGCATATTGTACATGTCCGGGGATGTTCTGCATGTAACATGTAACCTGGACACACCTCACCCTAAATGCTGTGTGGTGTGTGCATTGTAAGCCACACACTTCAGTATCACTACATAGCTAAATAGGGGTCTAGTCCCAGTGTTGCCAAGTAACAGTGTGCGTGTATGGGTCTACATCAGGTTGCAGGGTATACACGCATCAGCGGGTCACCTGTCCATGAGGCACAGGCAATAAACATTTTAGTAACCTGTGACACGTGTTCAACTGTACCCCAGATATGTCACAACCATGGTGTCACCACAGTGCCATACCCCATTGTGGAATATGACTGCAGACCATCCTCATGCTGACACATGTACACCTACAACACAAATGGATAACATTATGGAGACCACAACCAGCCTGTGTTACTAACAGCTATAATGCATCATTGCTGGATGGCTACACTACCTGCCATATATGCATTACACTTTACTCCTTACAACATGTTACACAGCAGTACTGTGTACTACAGTCACTGTGTGCATCAAAACCATATTAGCCTGTCCCTGCATTGATGGTATGGGTGACAGGGATGTAGCACAGGTATCATCATATGCACAGGGTGTGATGTTGGTTTGCCAGAGGCCGAGGGTGGGCCAGACATTTGACACCATGTGTGTGGGTGAGGGGTTTACTGAGGTGAGCTGGGCATGGTGTTGTGGTGTGTGTAGGTATGGGGTTGCCCTAGGTGTGTTTGTATAGTGTGTGGATATGCATGCACACAGTTCTGTCATGTGGCTGCCCTACACAGGTGTTTGTGTCCAGCTGTAGACCATACCTGGCAGTGTGTGCAGTTCACTGCCTCTGGCCACACACACTGGACTGTGCCTGCCAGGGGTTCCATGAGCACGTCCAGGTACAGGCTTCGATGTGCTACTCTCACCTGCTAATGACAAATGTCTGCTGGTACCAGGCCCCTCCTGGGACTGGCCAGGACCACGTGCACGTGGCCTGCTGTGGTGTGGACAGCACACCCCTGCATTACCGGGGCTGATACTGCCACTATGAGAGCCCCTTGGTGTCCTAACATGTCTACGTTGACTGCCAGCTGTTGGTGTTGCTGGCCTACATCCACGCAGCCATCGCCGTACTCCCACCACATGTTCAAGCATGGACAGACCACGGTCGATGAGGGCCATCATCTCACCTGTCCGTCTATCCATGAACTCAGTTAATGCATGAATGGCACCTGCCAGTTCATGGGCGGTGTTACTTTCTGATGTGAGAGCAGCCCTCTGCAGCCTCAAGCCCTGTCTGGTGTAACATTGTATACATGTCTGCACCTCCATGACAGCCTGAAACATGCGCCTGTAGTATCAGCTATGTTGCCTCTGCCAGGGGCATGATGTCAGGCGACCCCACCACGAACACCCTAGGACATTTGCCTATGTGATGCCCTGCTGGACATCTGGCTATGCCTGCTGCGACTAGACACAATAGGCATGGTTACCACACTTCCCTATGCATAGCCACCAAACGCCAGCTGTCCCTCTGCTATGGCCACTGGTGATAGGATATGTATAGGCAATGAAATTGTGTGTGGGGGTGGGGTGCTTAAAAGGGGGATGTCAAATGACGGTGCTGTTTTGGCCCCTGACAAACCCACCTGTGCCTCAACAGTACTATCATCATCATTGCCTAACAGTACACACACACGCACACACACACACCCACACACACCCACACACACCCACACACACACGCACACACACGCACACACACACACACACACACACACACACACACACACACACACACACACACACACACACACACAGCACCACCGTAATACCTACCTGTCTGTGACTTTACAGACAGTCCCACATATATTTCCAAGTGTTCCCCATCCTGCATCACACTTGGTAACATACACACATTGATACCACTCATTAACATATCAGTCCTCTAAATGCTTAGACAAGTGAGCACAACACAAAACCTGTTACTACATTACCTGCCTGACCTGTATGCAATGGTGTTAGATGGCCTCACTGCTGTCATTCAGTGGTCACCCTGCGTATGTCTGGACATCATGAGCATGGCCCCTATATGCGTGGGCTACTATGTTCACTCCATAATATCACGCACTGGTGTGTCATGTGTATGTATTGCTCAGTATATGCCAGATATGCTACTCAATCAGCTTATCATGTGACAACTGTAATTTATGGATATACTCCCTGGTGTTGACTGCTGAATGCGATATTAAGGGTATACCTGGTGTCTCCC
>NC_056728.1:1182022250-1182027250 GCF_019279795.1 Protopterus annectens
ATCAGACAAAAATGGCATACATGGCCACAAAACACACACAGCTTTAGAAAAAGGTGACCCTACAGACAAACTAACCACAATGATGCACACACACACACACACACACACACACACACACACACACACACACACACACACACACACACGTACAGGTGAGGTTGCACAATGATAGTACACACAGTCCTCCTATAACCCATCTGTCAACATGCAGAACATATGGTACAGAACAGCATGCAGTGCAGCTATAATCAATCCATGCTAGCAACAGTATACATGTGTGTGATGCATGTGCTGTGTCACTAGGTGATGCCACTTCCCCTGGATACCACTGCACCCATGTACACAGTATTGCCATGCACCTGTTTTGCACTCTGCCATGTACTGTGCACCACACCTCACAGGTGTACAACCCATTGCGGAATGTGTAGTACTGTATCAGTTATATCAGCTTTAATGCTCACAGCCCCTATGTTTTTCAGCAACACATACCTGGGATGATATGTGGACAGATGTAATTTGTGAATGCCCGATGTCTGATTTACAGCTCTCAACAGCAGTGGACCATGCATGGCCAATCCAATACTCTTACACTAACAACCATCAGAGCATATTGTGGCTATGGGTGGTGTACACACCCTTTATGATATGTTGCACCCATACGTGATCTGCACTGGGACCACATCACTGCATATCTTAACAGTACATGAGTCCGATATGTGGCACATGTTCTGTACTTTCACATGCAGTGTCTACGGAATGTGTTAGGTGTGCAGGTGTTGACTGCGATGCATACACTCCGTGTGGGCATATGTGTTCTATGATGGTTTGTCACACCTTTTGTTGTGTGTACTACACCGGTCACTACTCCTGGTGGGGGTATGCCAGCATGGGCCATCTGCAATTGCCAGTGTATGTTCAGTATGACCTACACATGTCCCCCTAATCTGTATGACTGCAAGGTCTACTCATCTGCACATCCCTTGGTGTTCACACACTGCCATCACTATTGCTGTGGGGGTAGGGTTATGTCTGCCACAGGTTCTGAACCTGACTATGTGCAGATACAGCCATTCTTAGCATCCTTAGGATCCCTGCTGCAGTGAACTGGTATGTCATGCTGACACCCCCCCTTCGTTTTTTTTGCAGATGCATGACAAGTAAGGCCTACAAATGTGTGTCACTTTGCACTGTCCCATACACTGAACATCACATGTTACAACCTAGTCCCAGCTGATGATAATGTGGACTACTGTAATGCCTTATGTCATAGTGTATCTCTGCAGCAGTTGCCATTGTCCTACAGGTATATTCACTGGTGTTGCACTGTATATGGGTGTTGTTCCAAACGCGTCCCTACTGTAGGCCATGTCTCCCGCCATTATGTTACTCCCTTTGGACACATTCCGCAATGACAGGATGTTAGTTATCATACAGGTGTCTGACATACCCTTCCAATGCCCCATCATGGTCACTCCTGTGATGCCATGCATTTCACAGCAACAATACGTGCACATGTACAGCATGCATTCTGGATAGGTGTGTTAGATGTGTGCATGAAATATACCATCACCATTACATGCCCGGTGTGTTTGCAAGCATCTACATAAACCATACTAACCAGCTCCAGACTGCTTCCTTGGTGGTATCCCAGCGGGACCTACATAAGAGGGTGAGAGCTGCAATGTCAGTGGCGACACCTGTGGCAGTGCTACAGGGTGGATGCAGTATTACAATACATCAATGGTACATTTCCACAGTACTACCACATATGGACATCTGTTTATTACTACTATGCAGCAACACAATATATCTATGACATGTCAGATATGCACGATCTACCTGTACCGATGCAGATGTATACACAACAGTGGTCTACTGATGTGCCCCATGGCCTAACCTGCACGCTCCTTGGCTGGTGTGTGGGTGGCACCCACCTCAACAAAGGTGTCTGGCGGTTGGTGGCTGGCCATACAGGCAGGTGCCATGAGGCTGGCCAGGAGCTCCTCCACATGTGTTGGGGGGATGGATGGCATGGCCCCCCCTGTGGCGAGGTGTTCCCCCTGGACTGCAGCAGCATGCTGATGGGCATTACGAAGCAGGTCAGAACAATGATGGCAGACTTGCTTATAACTGCGGTTGTGCAGTCCGACATCATTGACCCTGTGGACTAGGTCATTCCACAGGGCAGTTGACTCCTGCTGCTCATGGGTGGCCTGACCAAACAGGACAGAGTAGTGCTGGATTAAACAGGTGAGCAGTACTTCATTTTCTGCAGCTGAATAAGATTGTAGCCGTGCATGTGACATCTTGGCTGAAAAACATAAAGATGGAAACAGATTTGAGCAACTCATACAGCAAGGTTACCACAGTTCTTAATGCACATCTCTGTCACCCCCCCCCCACTATATCAGTGACAGCAAGCTGTGCACACAACTCATTAGGTATGGCTGCAGCTTACCTACCAGTGGGACAGATATTGAATTGTACCACACTTTGTGCTATGTGTTTGTAGCCATGCTCGCTGTGTGGACAATATCATTGCTGGCCTGTTACAGACTATTCAAATGCATGCCATTGGCAGGGCCACTATGGTTCCATATATGCCTGTAGTATGGCTGCTTTGTGATTTCTGCACATGTGACATTCTGTGTTATTGGGGATATCTATGCATGCTGTTGTACATGTTCCAGGATTGTGTAGACTATTACTACCAACTTATGTTCTATAAAAGTGATACAACTGCATATATATGTATTATTGCCCAGCAGTACCACCTCCCCAAACCTATCTGCCCATGTTACCCGGCCACATCACATGTGTGTCCCTCCCTGGGGCCTCCTCATGTACTGGTCCAGCAATACCATCAGGTGGAACCAACCCATGGGATGTTGCCCCCCCCCCTGGGGGCACACACAGACATGTTCCTGTCCCCTCAGGTCAGGTCCAGGGTCTGTTCCATAACAGGCTCCACAGGCACACGTGGGATGTGCTACATCACTCTGAGGAATCCAGTACACATTCACAGGGCTGACATGCTCCTCCTGCTCAGCCTCCAGGCCAGTCACCTTCAGGATGTGGACTGCTTTTGTGAGTACTTCTTCCCATTGTGTCCATATTGGAGCCCATGGGGCATCCACATCACAGACCACACACACCATCCAGGGTGTTTACCCACCACATGTGTCATATACCACCCCTGTAGACTGTCCTCTATATCTACCAACCCTGACCACCTCCACAACTATACCTGACATACTTCCCCATGTTCCCATTCCATACTTCACAGACAAGGGCACTGTGGTCCCAAAAAGGGGTTCACATGTGACATACCCATCCATGTTGCGCACACTGCCAGCTGCAGATATCTGTGTGTATTGCTATGTGAGCTGTTTCCTCACATATAGCATGCAGCACTGTGGTAGTAATATAGGAGACATGTATTTACATACCTATATGTTTGTGTGTGTGTTTGTATATATGTAGACGTGTGCATATAGGTATATATCTATATATGTGTAGATATATGTGATGTATATATGTGCTCATATATATGTCTACACATGGGTATCTGTATATTTGTGGATATATATATATATATATATATATATATATATATATATATATATATGGGTCACCTTCAGATGCCCGACAGCTCATTTCACCGACACGGAATCCGACGGGTCGAAAACACCGACAACGCAGATGACCGACAAGGTGAGAACCCGACGGACTCGGTAAGTGTGCGATAGAGTGAGGGATTTAGTGTTAGGTAGGGTGCGGACAGGTAAGTGTGCGATAGTGAGGGACTGTGGGTTTAGGGGTGGGTTAAGTGAGTTAGGGTTAGGGTGCAGGTAGGGTGTGTGTGCGATAGTGAGGGACTGTGGGTTTAGGGGTGGGTTAAGTGAGTTAGGGTTAGGGTGCAGGTAGGGTGAGTGTGCGGTAGTGTCGGATCTTGGGGTTAGGGGTGGGTAAGTGAGTTAGGGTTAGGGTGCAGGTAGAAGTGTGCAGTAGTGTCGGACCTTAGGGTTAGGGTTTGGGTTAGGGATAGTGGATATGTTATGTAGTGTACTGTGTTGTTTACGTGTAGTGTGTTGGTGTAATGGTGATTTTGTGCTGTCGGTATTTTTGTTGTCGGTCTTTTGGTGTGGTGATTTGTGTGTCGGCGGTTTGGCGTTTCGGGCATCTGAAGGTGATCCATATATATATATATATATATATATATATATATATATATATATATATATATATACATATATATATATTTATATATTATATATATGTACATATGTACACATAGGCATACCTATATGTGGGGTAAATTAAGACATCAGGTCTACAATCTCACAATACCTTCCTGCACAACAGGCAGGCTTGCTACAACACAGACAAGTGCCACATATGGACACAGCCTGACATTAGGGAGTATATGTAGGCCCAAATTGCAGGTAACCCTACTACACACCTATGGCATTCCTGCATGCCACATTACAGAATAACCTGAGTATCCTGAAAGGGATGGGCTGTGGATCCCACATGTCCATCTTAATGGCATTACTTCCACCACCAGTTTTTGGCCATGTAATGTACATTCTTCCCATTACACAACACACTATGATGGCTTTCATCTTGTCAGTCAGTGCTGATCTGCACAGTTGATGGCTGTGGCCCACTACCCACAGGGACAGACACTACTGTCCATAGCAGTTGTTCAGTTGAACATCATTACAACACCTGATGGCACAGATAAATCATTCCACATAATCTATCCCATTATTATGGACCAAGTACTACATTCACTTACATGCATATATACTTCACATACCTGTTTTGGGAATGATGTCTGTTCTGGATAGTTTTCTGGATGTAGTTATTTTCTTTTATTTTGCTTTGACTTTGGCTTTGCCTTTGGCTTTCACCTTCTCTTTCTCTCTCTCTCTCTCTCTTTCTCTCTCTCTTTCTCTCTCTCTCTGTCTCGGTCTCTCTCCAGTAAATGGATTGAG
>NC_056728.1:1182029750-1182079750 GCF_019279795.1 Protopterus annectens
ATATATATATATATGTGTGTGTGTGTGTGTGTGTGTGTTATATCTATTTAGATATTAATATATATACATACACACATACATGTACATGTTGAAATACATTTCCTGTACTGTTGAATGCTTGGGCTGGATGATATGTTTGTGAAAACATCAGGGTTATGTATATCTGACATGGCTTAGGGGTAAATTACCTTGGCTATGGTGTGCAGGGTCCTGGTTTTGAGCCTTGCAGAGGCTGTTTATTTTGTTGCAGGGCAGAACAAGGGCCGTTGGATACAGAATAATTAAGGGACTTTTGAGCAGGTGTAAGCGGGTTCGCGCGGAGGTAAGTACTGTTAACTTCCGGTTACAGTTTCTTATACTCAGTTAGCTTTTCAATTGCTTAACCTGTGTAGGCATTGCTTACCCCCATGCAAACAGGCTTAAACCCGCTTACTGCTGCTTAAAAGTGCTTACTCTTGCTTAGCCCCCGCTAGTTTCTTTAAAAGAAAAGAAAAAAGGGTTTATAGGAAAGTGGTTATAAAGGAGCACTAAGAGGGAAAGACAGTAGGGAAAATAGCTAGGGATGTGCAGGAAGGGTATAGGGAAGGTCCATAGCTGCCCATTTCTTCTACAGCAGCAGCTGTGCATATACACTGACTTTGGAGGTAGATTTGGACACTCAAACCCCTGATAAATGGGTGAGGACAACAATAATATGTTGTGATGCCAATTAGACCAGATTATATATGTCCAGTGGACACATGTGCAAAATGGACAGCTATGTATGGGGCGAGATTTTTTTGGGAACAGATTGCCCTTTTTTTTCAGGTGAGAGTGGGATGTTGGGGAGGGATAGTAGGTATATTTGGGGAGGTAGGTTGGGTAGGTTAACAGCCAAGACAAACAAGACGCATACAGGGGTGGTATACAACACATGTGGGGGTAGACAACTTGATGGGGAGGGGTGTTGGGACATCGGAAGCCCATGAGCCCCCTAGTGGAAACATTGGGACTGAGATCCCCACTCATGGGCAGTCACCACTGCACCTTCACAGCCCCGAAGGTAGCTGTGCTTGGGGCTGAGTTGCAGAGCCAAGCTAACCCTCTAGTTGTGATACATGGCCCTCGATCTGGCATAGCAGATCTCCAACTTCCTTGTGGAGCTTGCTACACACCATGACCTGGAACTGGCAAAGGGTGACAGGTTCCTGTCCAGTCCCACTCCCAGGGGGGACGAGTCCCATCCCCTGAGGCGGTTCCATCCAAAGGTAGTTCAAGACCAGCAGATGAGGAGATCCCGGGTTGGGCCTCAGATGTGCTGGTGTCCTGTGCCATGGCCAGCTGAGGTGGGACAGGTGGGTCCACTGGGGCCAGCCTTCCCAAACATGCTATAGTGTTTAAATTTTATCATCATATGTGGGTTAGTAATAGTCATCATATTCCAGGGTTAGTTATAATAGCATGCATAGATATTCCCATTAACCCAGACACCATATATGGAACAGTTGCATAGCAAATGGAACACATGCATATATGGGACCATAGTGCTAATAACAGTATGCAGGTACATTGATGGCACCATGCCACCAATGTTGAAATATTTCAATATAGCACATGCATGGAAACAGATTTAAATAATTATCAACCAATAGGACATAATCAGAACAGTGAAGTCATTACCTACCAGTTGAGGTGGGTATGTAGTTTATTGTTGGAGATATGGTGGGGGGAGAGAAAGATGTCAATTAACAACTAGTATATTTCTGTAGTCCACATTACTTTCCTAGGCAGTGCTGTTATCTGTACCTTACAAGTATTACTACAGTACCCTATAGCCTTAGTTTGGACAGTGATATGGCTGTCGTCATCGTTATTCATGAACTGATTTTACCTGCAGTATACACCTCTTATCTGGTATACCTGTGGAGGAAATGTTTGTTAACACTAACTAACTATTTCTACACATACTCACAGATTCCAGGTTGATGTTGTGCACATAGCTGTCCATCTCGTTCTGCACAGACTCTGGCCATGTTTTGACCACATGCAGGTGAACCAAGACATATCTAGACTATTGCCCTCTTCAACCTTTAGTGACTTACCACACTCTTATACAGGCTTTCCTACACAGTTATATTATGTAGCGCAGTATGGGTGACAGTGATCAGTGATACCTTATTATTCAGAGCAACTGCAATTCCATACAATACCAGAGTAAACAGTACCAGTACAGTGTATCAAGCTTTTTTTTTTTTTTATCAGCATAGTGTTCGTATTCGGCGTACCTGTGGGAGCAATGTTTGTTAGCACTACCTGAATATTGCCACACAGATTACCAGATTATATATTAGTATTATGCACATACACCTCACACTGTTACTGTACACACTTTGGTCACAGCTTGACAACATAGGGGTGTAGATAGGACATACTTGGCTTATTACTCTCATAACAGTTTTGGGAGTTGCTAGTGACAGGATTATTCTCATAGATGTGTGACAATCAGTTGTATTCCCTGTTTGCTGCCTAGACATCTGGGATCATCCCACAGACTTCCCAGGGGGATAGGGTGACAGGCAGCAGATATGGGCCCATACACTGAACATTCTGGTCTTATCTGTACAGTTGGGTATGATTCTGTATGCAGCCTACTTCCACTCCTAGGATTCAGACCATGGTTGCGTCTGCTACAACTTAAACACTGTCCATCAGAGTTGTGTGTGCTATATAGATTTTGCTGTATATCTCCTATCTGCTTTCTGTCTTATAATTCTCCTGTGATGTTGCATTCTGACCTTGTATTACAACACTCTTATACAGGATTTCCTAGACAGTTATATTTTGGAGGACAGTGTGGGCAACAGTTTGTTCTCATAGATGTGTGTCAATCAGTTGTATTTCCTGTTTGCTGCCTATACGTCTGGGATCAACCAACTGATTTCCCAGGGGGACAGGTTGACAGGCAGCAGATATGGGTCACTTTACTGGACATTCTGGACATATCTGTACAGTTGTGGGGTATGATTCTGTATGCAGACTACTACCACTGCCAGGATTTGAACCATGGCTGTGTGTGCTAAAAATACAGCAATTCACTTCTCATTTGCAAGTGCTATTCGGATTTTGTTGTCTGCCTTTTCACTGTTTTCTGTATGTGTGTCTCTCAGTTGTACTAATTGGTCTCTGGGGATTACACCAGTCATATACAGGCATTCCTATACATTCTATTTATGGTGCATAGTGTGGGTAACAGTGTTTAATACAACAGTACTATTACATGACTGCAAATCTGCATTACCATATGATACCAGAGTATACACATGCAGTCCAGCAGTTAGACTTTTATTGTCAGGCTATTACACTTTTATTTACATACAAACTATATGAGACTCTTCCTGCCATATTCTCCAGTCTATGCAGTACGTGCCTTAAACAATACAGGTCTTATACAGGCTAATACTTTTAGATTTATTTCCTATGACAGTACATGCAAGAGTATTACTGACCTGCCTCGCATCACAACCTCGTCAGGTGACTTCCGTGGGCCTCCTGGTTTGCAGCTGTGGAGGACATAAGAGGAATATTTAGCCATACCTATCCATGATATACAAGAGCTGGCAATTAGTACACACATAGTGGAGTGATACACACAGCTGGGACATCCCCTGCTGTACTAGCCTCTTGGATCTACTGCTCTAAGAGGTCCCCCTTACACTGCTTCCAGTCGGCATAGTGATGCCTGACCTGCTCACCAGTTCAGGGTACCAGTGGTACTGGTGAGGTCACAGGTGAGATGGTCCCAGGCTTCCGCCTTGTACTGGGAACCCTGGTACTGGCCCCACAGCAGTCTCTGCTCATGGTCTTTGACAATGATTCCTGCCATGACTCTGGACTCCTGGATGCACCAGTGCTGTGCCTGGAAGTGCACACCTTCTCCCCTTTCTGCCATAGTGCCTGCAAGGGGAAGCTACAACCAGTTATGAGATGCATTCCCACCTGTTGGGTTTAAGTAGGGCCAATTCCCCACATTTTTACATGATTGACCGGTTTTGAAAAGGCTAGGCTATGGGCAAACCTGCTTACCTAAGGTTGGCATTGTTTAAAGGGGTATAACACTGGGCACATTGAGTTAGCTGGTCTACACATTGCTTACACCTCCTAAGCTGGCCTGTGCAATTCTTAGCATTGCTTACATTAGACTTTGCATTATATTTTCTTTTTCACATTGATTTCTTATTCATTACATCTTATATATATGCTTGGTATCCATGATTCATGTGTACGTACACTCTATGGTGTTCTTGTGTTTTACTGGGGACTTCAAAACTATTACAATTACATCTCACATCTGTGCTTACTGCTGTACTCCAGTTCACATATTTATGCTATGTAGTGGGTTATAGAACATATGACTGTATACTGATTCCTTTCACAAGTTCAGTTTGATTTTACTATAGTAAGGACTTGTTTGGTGAAAACTCATTCTTCTGGACTGCTTTGATGGCTTGGTGGTTAACTACTGTGACTATAGTGTATAGGGTCCTGGGTTCAAGACCTGCAAGGCTGTTTATTTTGTTGCTGGGCAGAACATGGGCCATTGGATGCAGAGTGATTAAGGCACTTTTGAGCAGTAGTAAGTGGGTTTGCGCGGGTTTGTGCCAGGGTATGTAAACCTCTGGTTACAGAGAGTTAGCTTCAAAATTGTTTAACCTGTGTGCGCATTCCTTACCCCAGTGCAAACAGGCTTAAACTCACTTACTAGTGCTTAAATATGCTTACTACTGCTTATTGGTGCTTACACTTGCTTACTAGTGCTTACTCCCGCTTATAATTGCACTGTTTTAGACTGTAATATCTAATGGTTCTTGGGAAGGTGGGGGATTTGGAAGCTGTATGGAGTTGTCATTCACTACACATTTTACCTTCCATTTTTATCCCTGATTCCTGTGTGCATATACTGTATGGGGCACATGTGCTTATCTGGGGACTTTGCAACATTATGACACTGACACCTCACATGTGCATTTAATGCAGTACTCCCGAACACAAATATATGTCATTTAGTGGGTTATGCAACTAAAATATTGGTCATAACATTATTTGCCATGAAAAATGGAATGTGCTGCAGTGGGACTCGAACTGGGAATGCCTGCTCGTAAGGTAAATGCTCTGCCCACTACACTATTGCTATACTGCTTCATTTGCATATATCTTCCTTGTTATCCTCTTCAGCCATTTAAGCTGCATTAACTGTAGCTAAGTGATGGGTACACCCGCGCAACTATGGTTAGCTTTAATCGGATTCTTAATAAAAAGAAAAAAGTTTGTTTAATTGATTTGTATTTACTATTGCTGTTGTACACTTGGGGGAATGAGACACTACGAGCGGTTTCACTCATTCCTTTCGCCTTTCTGTAGTTCTTCATTGTGGGGCATGTATATTCTGAGAGCTCTGTTTATGACACGCCACCTGCACTCTTACATGCTCCATGTAAGATTAGGAGCTCAGGCAGCGCACCTTCATTAATATGCATGGCTTGCTGCCAACCTGCTCTTAAATGGCCACTTCCGTGCAGGAAGAAGCTAGTCCTGGATGGAAGAATAGTAAATCCGAGGGTAAGTGTTCTATTGAGGATAAAGAAGAAATTATGTAATGCTACTATTAAACAATAAGAAGAGAATTTCCAGATAGAAGATATTTATAAGGATTAAATGAGAAATGAGAGGAAAGAAATATACTTGCAAAAGTAAACAGTGGAAATTTTTCAAAAGTAAAACTGTATTCTTTATTACAACAGATTTCCAAAAAACATTACATATATGAAGGAACTTTGAGATGCCTAGAAAAAGAAGTGGCAGCTGAACTGCATGCTAAAGTGGAACAGCCTTACAAGACTTTCTGCAAATATATAGAGCTGAGTATATTTTTCTGCATTATTCTGTATTATAGAGCTAAATTGTTGCTTAGATATCTGTTGTCTTAGTGTTCTGCAGAGATCAGTATATATTTTTTGGGTTTTATAATTTGCACTCTGATTCCTCACATCTCTGTTGAAACTTTCTTCCCCACCCCCCTCATTGTGGTTTCTATTGCTTGTGTGTTGTTAACTCAAGGTTCCCTTAATTTGAACTCTTAATAGCAGCAGTCTGCATTTAAAGTGGAACAGCCTTACAAGACTGTCTGCAAATATATAGAGCTGAGTATATCTTTCTGCATGATTCTGTATTATAGAGCTAAATTGTTGCTTAGATATCTGTTGTCTTAGTGTTCTGCAAATATACAGAGATCAGTATATATTTTTGGGTTTTATAATTTGCACTCTGATTCCTCACATCTCTGTCGAAACTTTTCCCCACCCCCCCTCCCTGTTCTGGTAGTAGTTTAAATTTGGTGGCTTTTGCAGTGCCCGCCCCACTGTAGATTTGATCTAGGACACTCCCCTAGTCCCATCTCTTTACCGCATTCTACCTAATAAACCCTTTCTGCACTTGCTTTTAGTCCTTTTTAATTTAATTACATTTTTTTAAACTGTGTGTGGACTAATATTGCTACATACTCAAGTGTGCCAGCTTGCACTGCATGTGAATTGTTTTTACTACTGTTTTTGCTACTTTTCTGAAGAAAAAAAAAAAAATTCTAAGCCTGTTTCCTACCTTTCCTGTAATTAGTGTTCCAGATACAGATTTGCTGTGTCCAGGACTATTTGTAAGCATCTGAGCCCCCAAGCCTTTCTGTGTTGGAGGGAAGCCTTCTAGCTTATCAGTGGGAGTGGTAAGCACTAGGTAACCTGTCTACCACATAAGGAGTGGTTCTGGCCCAGAATTTGTAGTTATTGGCCATTTGGGCAGTCTTCCATCTCTCTCAACTTTCTGATTTGAAGGCCTGCATTTGCACTTGTTTCTGTCCTGTAACTCCTGGGCTCATCTCATTTGCTCACTCAAAAAAAAAATCTGCTTTTACTGTATTTGTGTTTCTTCCTACTTTATTTTGCTTTTGCGTCATCTTAAAAGTACTCAATTGTATTTCTTACTGCTTGGTGTAACTCATTCTAAGCCTTTTAGTTTAAGCACTTAGGCTTCAGACCAGTTGTTTTACATTAGGAAGGTTTGTGGTCTGCATTGTGGTGGCAGGACAGGTAGCTTACATCCTTCTAAGTTAGGAACTGCTGATTGAGGGCTCAGTGTATGTTATTCTAAAAGTGTATTAATTCTGTTTTAAGCACTTGGGCTTCAGACCAGTTATTTTACATTAAAAGGGTTCATGATCTGCACTCTTGCGGGAGGAGAGGCTGGACTCTGCCCTTCTAGCTGGGAATTTCTAGTGCCTGCATATCTAAACTGCTTCTTACTGAAATTGGTACACCTTGTTTGCTGTAGCATAGACTAGATCCAGGCCTGCTGAATCTAGCTTTGTTTGTATAACATGAGCACTAATCCAGGCATTCTTTAAAGTATTCAATTGTATTTATTACTGCTTGGTAGTAACTTGATTAAAGCGTAGCTATCATTCTAAGTCTTTTGGATTAAGCACTTGGGCTTCAGACCAGTTGTTTTACATTAGGAAGGTTTGTGGCCTGCACTGTGGTGGCAGGACAGGTAGCTTACATCCTTCTAAGTTGGGGACTGCTGATTGAGAGCTCAGTGTCTATTATTCTAAAAGTGTATTAATTCTGGTTTAAGCACTTGGGCTTCACGCCAGTTGTTTTACATTAAGAAGGTTTGTGGTCTGCACTGTAGTGGCAGAACAGGTAGCTTACATCCTTCTAAGTTGGGAACTGCTGATTGAGGGCTCAGTGTCTGTTATTCTAAAAGTGTATTAATTCTGGTTTAAGCACTTGGGCTTCAGGCTAGTTATTTTACATTAAAAGGGTTTGTGGTCTGCACTCTTGTGGGAGGAGAGGCTGGACTCTGCCCTTCTGAGCTGGGAATTTCTGGTTAAAGGCTTATAGTACCTGCATATTTGAACTGCTTCTTACTGAAATTGGTACACCTTGTTTGCTGAAGCATAGACTAGATCCAGGCCTGCTGAATCTAGCTTTGTTTGTATAACTTGAGCACTAATCCAGGCATTCTTTAAAGTATTCAATTGTATTTGTTACTGCTTGGTAGTAACTTGATTAAAGTGTAGCTATCATTTTAAGTCTTTTGGATTAAGCACTTGGGCTTCAGACCAGTTGTTTTACATTAGAAAGGTTTGTGGCCTGCACTGTGGTGGCAGGACAGATAGCTTACATCCTTCTAAGTTGTGAACTGCTGATTGAGGGCTCAGTGTCTGTTATTCTAAAAGTGTATTAGTTCTGGTTTAAGCACTTGGGCTTCAGGCCAGTTATTTTACATTAAGAAGGTTTGTGGTCTGCACTCTTGTGGGAGGAGAGACTGGACTCTGCCCTTCTGAGCTGGGAATTTCTGGTTAAAGGCTTATAGTGCCTGCATATTTGAACTGTTTCTTACTGAAATTGGTACACCTTGTTTGCTGTAGCATAGACTAGATCCAGGCCTGCTGAATCTAGCTTTATTTGTATGCTGCTTTTTTGTTTGCTTGTTATTTCCCTGAAATGCTAATTCCACCTGAAACATGGCTTTTCAGCGCTTCTGTGGATCCCTAGTGATATCTGCATTGCTTACTGTACTTATTTCCTTGTTTCACTTGAAAGAAAGTTACTGTTTGTCATTTTTGCATTTAAGTTACCTGAAACACATTGCATTTAAGTTACCTAGCACTTGCTCACTAAAGCAATTATATAAGTCAGCACTAAAATATTAAAAGCACTACACCCTCACAAACTCCCCTTGAGTACCTCGTTCCCCATTGGCCCTTTTTTTCAATTATAAAGGAATTCCCAATACTATTCTAGCATGTCCAAAGGTCAGTTGTCAATCTCCTCTCCGGTCCAGCTGGTGAATCTGTGAATCTTGAGGCAATGTTACAACTGCCTCATGTACACAGACAACCCGCTCCTCCTCCCAACAAATTCCAACACATGTGAGAGATGCAACCATATAGCCATACTGGAGGCTAAGCTCTCTCAACTCAGTACTGGCAAAACCAGTCAGGAGGAGAAGGAAACCACACTCACTACAATTGCAGTCTCACATATACCTACCACGACAGCAAACCAAACACATAAACACACAAAAACATACTCGGAGGCTCTAAATAAAAATCTGCCTAAGCAGCAGAGACCTCCAAAGCAGACACCCAAGCAACCGCTACCCCAAAACAAAACTCGTGCAACACATAGCTCACAAAGCCAGTGTGCCGAACAGTCACATCCCTTAAGGCTAAACAACACACCTGATACACTTGTAATAGGTGACTCTATCATCAGGCACACTGACGTCCCGCTCACCAGGCTGAACAAGGAGAAGGTCATGGTGAGCTGCCTGTCGGGTGCTAGGATCCACCACTTAACACAAGCACTCAGGTCACTCCAAGGTAAGTACAAATATGACTCAGTCATTGTCCATGCTGCTGTGAATGACCTGAGACGTACCTCCCTGGACTACATGAAAAGAGACACAGAGGAGCTCTCTGAGCATGTAGCCCAGGCCGGTATGACCCTGACCTTGAGTAGCATCTTACCCTCACCAAGAATGATGCCACAATATGAAGACAAGATGATCAATTTCAACAATTAGCTTAAGTATTGGTGTCATTCAAAGGGGATCCAATGCCTGTCAGCCTGGGATGACATGCTCGACAAGCCACGATGCTTCGCTAGGGATGGCTTGCACCTGTCACCCCTGGGCTTTCGTATAGTGGCAAAGGCTTTTGCTACCCCCATAGTGCCTTTTTTAGGCAAGGCTCAAAAGACAAACCCACCTCCATAGGTATCACAAGGTATAAGAAACTAAGTGTAATGCTACTCAATGCCAGAAGTCTAAACCTCAAGATGCACACACTCGAAACTCTCCTTAGCATGGAGAACATCAATATCTGTGCAGTAACAGAAACCTGGTTCAAGGCTCCCGAGAGCACCCCAGCACTACCAGGTTATACCTCATACCATGCTTTTCGGCCCCAAAACTTGGACCGTACTACAAAAAAGAGGGGGAGTATCAATATTCGTCAAAGATACCCACACCTCCAGGTTGGTGGCACAGCACAAAGCATCAGAGACTATCCATGTGCAACTAACAGTGGATAAAACTGCCTTCCAGTTTATAGCCTGCTACAGACCACCCTCCCAAACCCAGGTCCCCCACTCGGCCTTCCTGAGAACACTAGAAAATATGAAGGTCTCTCCAAACACCATTTTATTGGGCGACTTCAACTACCCAAACATAGACTGGGAGCATTACTCTAGCTCCAACACCCAAGCCCAAAGGTTCCTAGAATTTATAAACTCAAATGCTATGGAACAACTTGTTACCACTCCCACAAGAGGGGAAAACATACTGGACCTGATCATCACCAACATGGGGACTCTATGCTCCAGACCAGAAGTGTATCCCTCACTGGTAAGATCAGACCATAAACTAATCTCACTGGATATTCACATCCCGACTCCACCCCCTGCCCTGAAATCCACAGTGAAAAACTTCTCTAAAGCAAATTTCACACTCCTCAAACCCGAGGTGGAATCCTTCAAAGCCCCCGGGCCTGTGAAAAATATGGCCCAGACCACAGAATCCTTTATAAACGCATTCTATGAACACCTTCAGGAATGCATGGATCATGCCATCCCAAATAAAACCAAGACCCAATCCTCCAAAGGCAGACGTCCTGTCTGGTGGACCCCAGCCATAAACAAACTATACAATAGAAGAAGGAAGCTACTACATGATAGAGCAAAATCCCAAAAAGGGAAGGCATCTCTGATCAGTATTAGCAAAAAACTACGGGCACTCATAAAATCGTCTAAGGCCAGCTTTGAGAGAAAAATTGCACAGGACACTAAGGATAATTACAAGGCTTTCTTTAGTTATGTTAGGAACCTGGGTTGGAATTCCCAGATATGCTCAGAATTAGTCCAAAATGACAAAAAAATATACCAAACCCACAGACATTGCCAACATCCTAGCTGACAGGTTCAGCACAAACTCCCCCCCCACTAAAAGGGCAAATATTTATCCCAGCAGAGTGGTGCCCCCCTGACATCTCAGATGCTCAGGTAAGAGCTGCCCTCTCCAAAGCAAAAAACACAGCATCAATGGGACCAGACGGTGTCCCGGGCTGCATCCTACATGAACTCCAAGAAGAGCTAAACCCAAACATAAAACTACTGTTCAATCTCATCCTTACTACAGGATATGTACCCAAAGAGTGGCGTACAGCAACAGTGGTCCCTCTCCACAAAGGCGGTGCCTCAACGGATCCTGGAAACTATCACCCCATAAGCCTGACTAGCTTGGTCTGCAAAGCTATGGAAAGGATCATCATGGACCACATAAATAAAGATATTGGGGACCTACAGACACTGGATCCTACCCAGTTCGGCTTTGTTAAGGGCAGATCCTGCCTCTTAAACCTGGTTGATTTCTTTGAAACAGTCACCAAGGCCATTGACAAGGGGAAGGTGGTCCACACAGCCTACCTGGACCTCGCAAAAGCCTTCGATACAATACCCCACTCGGGCATTATAGATAAGCTCACCAGCTTAAATATAAACCCCTATGTCACTAGATGGGTTGCAAACTGGCTCAAGCACAGAACCCACATGGTTAGAATTGCTTGAGCCATGTCAGACTCCAAACCACTTACAAGTGGCGTCCCCCAAGGCTCAGTCCTGGGACCTCTCTTGCTCGGTATATATTTCTCGGAGGTACAGGCCAACACGAAAGGACTGTGGCTGACTAAGTTCACAGATGACTGCAAACTGGGCGCCATAATCGACTCTCCAGCTGATACAAGCATCCACCAAAAGGGCCTCATAGAAACAGACAACTGGTGCCAGAGCCATGGCCTCAAGCTAAACGCCAAAAAGTGTATAGTCATCCCCTTTGGCAAAAACAAAGTGCCCACAAATTACCACATAGGTGGTAATCCATTAAGTACAGAAGAAGTAATTAGGGACCTGGGGAACCAAGTTGATAGCAATCTCTCATTTGACAACCACGTGGCCAAAGTGGTTAGAAAAACATTTTATATAGCCCACCTAATCATGAAGGGATTCACATCTAGATCAGGGGAGGTCATCGTGCCTCTTTACTCATCCCTCATCAGGCCCATAATTGAGTACAATGCCCCTTTTGGGATGTACCTTACCAGACACCTGCAGCAACTGGAAAGACCCCAAAAGTACCTCACCAAGAGGATCATTGGGCTCAAACAGATGCCATATGCTGCCCGGTTAAAAAAACTCCAGCTCTACTCAGTGGCATACCGCCTGCTCAGAGGCGATCTGTGCCTGACATATAAAGCCATGTCCAACCCGGAATTAATGGACATGCTGCACCTCAAAAAATCCAAATCCCATCGAGCTACGCGCTCGAGAGACTTGAACCTCAGCACTGAAATAAATAGGACATGCTGGAGGGACAGATTCATAACCCAGAGGCTCCCTTCACTCTGGAATAAAATCCCAGTCCAGGTTAGGCAGAGTCCCTCATTGACTCTCTTCAAGAGGAATCTTGATGAGTGGATGGGAGATCGTAGGTTTACCCCGGGTATCACTTCTGTATCACTGTTAGACAGAGGCACAGTATACTAACCTCGAAAAAGGGCATAGCAAAATTAATTTAAAATGGGTGGCAAAAGCCAAACACACTCTGACTAGGCTTATAAATGCCCTAGGGCAGATAGCCTAGTATGAACCTATGAACCTAATCATCCAATCTAAAATAGCAGAGCTATTCAACAAGCTATAAAGCAATTGTGTAGGTTTTTGCACTAAATTAGAACACTTATTGAAATACAGCCATGGAAACTACACTGGAGGGAAAGAATATCAAGGGCTGCTGTTGCTCTCCTGCATGTGTATGTTCAGCAAGCTCAACCCTATGTTGCTGCTGCTGCTGCTAATAGACCTCGGCCAAGAAGGAAAATGGTATTTAGACCCTATTTAACTGTTCATGGTCTTCATGAGCTGGAAATAGTAGAGTGCTACAGCATGGCTAGAAACACACTCCAGGAATTCTGCAACTTCTGATGCCCTCAACAGAGAGCAAGGGTAAACCAAGGGACACAATACCTGTGAAGACCACAGCATGTGTAGCACTCAGAATTTTAGCTACAGGAACCTTCTAGAGACCAACAGGGAACATGCTATGAGAACCACAGGCATTAGCATCTAAGATCTTACATCAGTTCCTGAATGCTATGTTACAGCATGCCAGTGACACACACACACTATATATATATATATATATATATATATATATATATATATATTTTTTTTTTTTTTTTTTCCCCTCATACCCTGGGGACAGAGATACAACTATGCATGATTTCTATCACATAGCACACTTCCCTGAAGTATTGGGTACCATAGACTACAAACACATTGGGATCAAAGCACCACCTAGGGACCAGGGAAGGATCTACATAAACAGAAAGAGGTTCTACTTCATTAACTGCTAGGTCATGTGTAATGTTAAGGGAATCATCCTGAATATGTAGGCTGGCAACCACAGCAGTTACCACAACTCACATATCTAGCACAACTCACAGCTCTACCAGAGGTTATCCAGAGGGAATATACCACAAGGCCATTTCCTTGGGGATGCACCAGAACCATGCCTGATGTCAGTCATCAGAAATGCACACATATCCATGGAGGAATGCTATAATAAGGTAGACTCTCAAACAAGAAACATCATAGGGCATGTGTTTGGGCTGCTGAAGTCAAGGTTCCTGTGGCTAGATATATTGGGGGTGCTCTGCAGTATGATCTCTGTACTTGTGCCAAAATTATCATAGTCTATACTGTCTTACACAATATTATCCCAAGAAAACAGCTGCAACAGGAACACCAAGGGGCAGGAGCACACATTCCACCACCACTGGCAGGGTCAGCACACCCACATGCATGTGAGGACCCAGAGGGGGAAACACCAGCTGCCCTGGCTGTAGGTAGACAGAGCTGTGCACCATACACCCTCCCTGGTCAAGAGGCAATGGAAAGCTCACATGCTGACAACCTAAGGGTACAACTTTTAGCCTATACACATACATACAGTAACATTGATGCTAGACAATGCTCACAACCTTTACTTAACCACATAATGGAATTGTTCTGCTAATATCAGACAGAGTCAGCCTCAAATGACAAGAGTTGTAACTGCAGGACTATCAAGGTAAGTATTGAACCTGGAACATGAAAATAACTGGGTAAGAACACAGATTTATGGAGGTACTTGTATATTGTTACTTGAAAATGTACCCAAGTAGAATGTTTGTGAGTTGTCCAGCAATGGCATCAATATATGACAGCATAGCTCATAATCAATCAGGGACAAATCTCAAAGGAACCAGGCACAAATCCAGTAATAATCAGGGATAATCAGGGTCACTTTTAAAATGTTAATACTATTAACTGGAGACATAGACATAATAACAGAATGTGAATTAATATACAGTTTTTAAAGTCAAAGAAGTATATAAATCTAATTATTGTCATTATTAAATATAATTCAGCAGATTTTCTCCAAAAGTCGCCAGATTAGGAGGGATTAAGAGGGAAAGCGCTAAAATTTGAGTCAAAATTAAGAACAGCCCTACAAATCAGGGACAGCTGAAAGTTATATGTAACAGGACTGACTTATGTCAATAGATTTCTGCTGTTTTATCAGCTAACATGCCTCATGCATCAAAAATATGTGCAATAGAAAAAGCATTCCAAAGTTTAATTATCCCTGTATTTTCACAAGTGGAGCAATAAGCCTCACTAAGGTTTCAGCAATTTCAGGTTAGTAATCACAACAGTAAAAAGGCTGTAAGAAACAAATGAATGTTTCAAAATAGCATTGCCAGCACACATACTAAGCACTATTTGTATTCCTGAATCCAAATGATAGAAACACAGTGATACCACAGTTATCATCATTTTACATGGTGGGGTTTGAAACAGTAAGAGACCAAGGCTGACACAAAAGTAGTGAGAGTGTGTGTGAGTAAGAAAGACAAGCAGGCAGAAAAATAGCTGATTCTCAAATGGCCACTGAGATTGTATTACCTGCAAGCCTCATGAATGACTCATGTACCTGTTATGTGTGAGTGTCTGCATGGACACGGCCAAGCTCTTTGCTAGATCTACATCCTGGCAAGTTGTACAGGTGTGAGCCATGCATAATAGAAGCATCAGTTCATTGTTGTCACACCCAACTGCAAGAACTGGTTCTGCCAGGAGTTGCACTGGCACATCCATGATCATTGTCAGATGTACCGGTGCTACCTGAATGTAAGTGATATCTACTGGATGAGCTCTCCTCATGACTATGCCCAGGTCCATTACCCCATGGTCTACCACATTTGAGTGTGAACATTTCAACCACTGATCGAGCAGTGGCAGTAGTGCCACTATGGGACCGGGATCAGTCACTGCCATATTGGCTACCAGCAGATGATGTTGTGGACCCATGGCCACATGGTTGTTGTCTCCCTCCCAACAGATATTCCATCAAAGACACTGCCCATTCCATTGTGCCATTCAAACATTCCATTAAATCAGCTACACAGTGGAGGCAGTCATGCACGTCAGTGTGTACTACATCTAGAACCCTAAGCATTTCCTTGGAGGCCCTAGTGGAACATGGATGTGCTTCCATGATGGCCATAAACATGCATTAAGTGGCACATAGTGATACACCAGAATCATGTGTCGGGTGGACAACAGGCCTCTTTAGTGGAATGGAGTATGCATAGGCATACTGACTGTGTCTGAAGGAAAACAGGGAATGTGTGCGTCACAACCTCAATGTCAGATACAACCTCTGTACCCCCTGACTGAGCCTCCATTTGACCACCATCACCATAACAGCTTACCAATACTCCAATAGCAGGTGGTTGGAATCCTACACTTCCACTATAAAGGATCACCTGTGATAATAAACAGTAAGCGCAGGAATGAAATTACTACTACAGTAAATATTAAACCAATGTAGATGATAAAATAGAAACACTGGTCACACAATCAGAGATGGCACAACAACACATTCTTACACATACAGATAATTATATATTTAAATAATGCTGTGAAACAGGCAAATAAACATTTGCTTACCATATGCAAATTTCTCCACATTTTGTAGAGAGGATGGCCCTCAGGTTTTGAAGAAGACCAGTAAGGTTGAAAGCACTTAACCATTCATTAAATAGATTTAGTTTGGCTCAGTCAGGTGTTGATAGTCTTTTTTGTGGAAATTTGTTTATTTTTTACCACCACACACTGGAGACTTCAGTCATTTTTTTTGCCATTGTATATTTTTTCTTTTTTTAAGATTTCTTTTTTAAGATAGCAAAAGTATGATTAAATGTTTAAAAATGTAAAAAGTAATGTCAGTTGCTTTAAGAAGCACAAACATATTTACCAGCATTACTGATGATAATGGCCACAGAATTTACACCTGTGACCCACTAATGTGTGTAGCACAAGGTATACACATGTTGAGGTACACAATAGATAAGATAGGTAAACTGAGGTTTAAGTTCCACAGTAGTTATTTTTACTGAGAAAGGATCATAACTCATTACAGCTCACTGCGCCTCAAGGAGATTCTGCAGTTACCTACTACTGATGTCTCTAGGCATCAAATATTGCTTGTTCATATTGGCATTAATAATTCTAAAACCATGCTACATGCAAGTTATCAGAAGATTTCAACTTAAGCATACAAGATGGCAACACAATAATATTAATTGCGAAAAATAAACAAAGGCAAGGCTCCAGGTTTTATAGCAGTTTAATAAAAACGAACAGAAGCTCTTTCACAATAATGCTTCTTCAGGTGTATGAATAAAGTCTAAGTAACACCATTCTTATACTATTTGAATCCAGTCACATGATTAAGCACTCAAACACTTAAAGGTAAAAGCTACATTAAAAATATTTAAACAGCATAAGCAGAATAACATACATCACTTTCATCTAAGTAATGGCCTTTGTCTAAGCACAGGCCTTAAGGGTACATGATCATTAAGACCCTGTCCCACATCTGCTCTTAATCTCACAATCCACTCTGCCTCCAGTTCTTCAGTTCTGCATCTAATGTCACCTCCCCTTGGGTTCTCTAAACATCTCACCAAAACCACAAATTTAAATAAATGTTGTTCTGTCTTCTTCTTTCAGCTGCTCCCGTCAGGGGTCACCACAGCAGATCAACTGTTTCCATTTCTTCCTGACCTCTACATCTTGCTCTGTCACACCAACCGCCTGCATGTCCTCTCTCACCACATCAATAAACCTTATCTTAGGCCTTCCTCTTTTCCTGTTACCTGGCAGCTTCATCCTTAGCATCTTTTTCCCAATATATTCTGCATCCCTCCTCAGCACATGTTCAAGCCAACATAATCTTGCCTCTCTGGCTTTGTCTCCAAACCTTCCAACCTGGGCTGACCCTCTAATATACTTATTCCTAATCCTGTCCATCCTCGTCACACCCAGTGCAAATCTTAACATCTTCAACTCTGCCACGTCAGGCTCTGACTCCTGCCTTTTTGTCAATGCCAATGTCTCCAACCCGTATAACATAGCTGGTCTCACTACCCTCTTGTAGACCTTCCCTTTCACTCTTACTGGTACTCGTCTGTCACAAATCACTCCTGACACTCTTCTCCACCCACTCCATCCTGCCTGTACTCTCTTCTTCACCTCTCTTCCACACTCACCATTACTCTGAACTGTTGATCCCAAGTACTTAAATTCATTCACCTTCGACACCTCTACTCCCTGTATCCTCAGCATTCCTCTGTCCTCCCTCTCATTCACACACATATATTCTGTCTTAGTCCTGCTGACCTTCATTCCTCTTCTCTCTAGAGCATATCTCCACATCTCCAGGGTCTCCTCCACCTGTTCCCTACTGTTCCCTACTGACTGTTGTTCTGTGATTTCATTAATGTGTTTTGCTAGTGCATTAAATGTGCTTTTTTTCTTAATGTGATACAAATGCTCTCTCACCCTGTCCTTAAGCTGTTTTGCCAACATAAAATTTGTTACACACTTGGCATACAGCAAGGTACATGACATGTGAGCTATCACACGTTGCACTGACCCTGATGTTAAATGATTCCCCTGTGTCCAGATGTCTAGAAATCAAGAAATCTTTTGCCATGTGCATACATACCTGGCATTTCCAGCAAGGTTTAGTCCCTACAGTATCTATAAATGTTACAAAATCTCGTGAATTGCAATGCTTTCTCTTTAGACTTTTTTTCTTAAAAGAGAATTGTGGTTTCATATCAGTAGTCTACACACTCCAATGTTTATTAATGATTACCATATATTGTCTTATATTCCTAGAATGACTAAGACATACATTAAGTTTATTGGAAGAATGTCTATTTCTTATGGCAGGTGCAGAGTTCTCAGCTATGTCTGAATAATAGGGCTTGGCTCTTGTTTGTCTCAGCTTTACTATTTCCATCCTGTTCTTCCATATAATATTATGATCATAACCCCTGTCCATAAGTTCAACTGCTGTCTTATCTGCCTGTTGTAAAAAATAATTTTCATTAATATTCAATCTAGATGCTATGTAAAATTGATTTTGTATCTTGTTTCTAAATATAAATTTTGGATGCATGCTTTCACTACTCAATAAATTGTTAAAATGACATTCTTTCCTGTATAACTTAATACTTAATTCATTATTTTCTCCTTTAAAAATAGTAACATCCAAAAAATTCACTTCACTGGCTGACCAGTTTAATGTTAATTTAAGAAACTGTGTAGTTTGATTTATAAATTCAGCAAAGGTCATTAGTGTCTCTGCTGTTGCATCCCATAAAATAAAGAGGTCATCCATGAACCTCCACAAAAATAAGATGTGTTCTGGAAAGGACCTTTAAGTAAATTTTCAGCCTCCCATTCGGCCAAAACAGCATTGGCATAACTGTTGGCGCACAATGTTCCCATCGCAACACAGTTTCGCTGCCAATAAAATGTTGTTCCTAAACATAAATATACTGTTTTCCAGGACTAACTTTAGCAATACCTGCATTTGTTGTAACTTCAATGGCATAAAACTTGTGCTTTTCTCCTTCATTCTACTGACACTACTGATACCTGTTTCATTCGGTATTACTGTGAACAGTGACATTACATCTATTGTAACCAGAATACAATTTCCAGGTACCTTTGCCTTCTTTAAAAAATCATATAGATACCTAACAAGATGTTCTGTATCTTTCAGTATGTATTCAGACTCACTGATCAGTAGATGAAGATGCTTCTCTAAATAGATGGATACTGGTTCAGTGCACCAGTTTCGTCCGGCCATGGTTGGCCTCATGGGAGGATTGTCCAAGCTTTTATGTACTTTAGGGGACCCCTGTATTATGGGGATCGTAGGATTGGGCATTAAAACTATCTAGATAAGTTCTCATCAATAATACCATTTCGTACAAGATCACTCAAGTTATTGTGTACCTTCTGTATCATAATCTTCGCCTGTATGGGTGTAATAACCCAATAAAAACTTTGATCTTTTAACATGTCAAACATAGCACTGTCATAAGCTAGTCTGTCCATTACAACAATCTGACCCCCTTTGTCGGCTGGTCTTATCATAAATGTTAGAATTATTTTGCAGTTTAGTCATAGCTTCAAATTAATGTCTACTCAAATTATATTGCTTATTTTTCTGTCCTCTATCATTCTGTGAATAGTACAATTTATATGCGTCATCAATGCAAAGTTGTTCAAATGCATTCACCAAAGAATTTTTTTTAGGTACATATAAACTAGGTTTTCTGAACATAAAATTAGCATCATCATTATTCCCTTCAAACATAGTCTTTAGCATAATATTTCATATGAAACGTTTAATATCAAACATTATTTCAGTTATATTAGTATCCGCTGTGGGAATAAACAAAAGGCCTGTTTTAAAGACATTGAGCTCTTCCTGTGATAATATGTGTATAGACAAATTAACTACTAACTCTTTTTGTTCATAAAGGATTTCTTTATTGTATAGGGACTCACCGACCCTTCCACGTGTTTTCTTTTTGTTCTGGTATTGCTCTGTCCTCCCTGAGTCCTGCTGTACTGGACTCTGCCTCCCCTGCTTGCTGACCTCTCTCTGGTCGGCAGCAAGAAATTCAATGAAGGTGGACCTAGGGTTTGTAAAAAAGTAGTAAAGGAAAATTACTGATTTCTATCTCCACTAATTTCAGGAACAGTTCCATTTGGCTCACGATGCACTTCTGCAGTCATAGTAAATGTTTTCCTTCTCGCACCCAACTGTTCAGTTGTTGCTGGCATAACTGAAGTGACATCACTAGCAAAACAATTTAATGAAACCACAGAACAGCATTTATTTAAATTTGTGGTTTTGGGGAGATGTTTAGGGAACACAAGGGGAGGTGACATAAGATGCAAAACTGAAGAACTGGAGGCAGAGTGGATTGTGAGATTAAGAGCAGATGTGGGACATGGTCTTAATGATCATGTACCCTTAAGACCTATACTTGGACAAAGGCCATTACGTAGATGAAATTCATGTATGTTATGTTGCTTATGCTGTTTAAATGTTTTTAATGTAGCTTTTACCTTTAAGTGGTTGAGTGCTTAATCATGTGACTGGATTCAAATATTATAAGAATGGTGTTACTTAGCCTTTATTCATACACCTGAAGAAGCATCATTGTGAAAGCGCTTGTGTTTGTTTTTATTAAACTGCCAGAAAACCTGGAGCCTTGCCTTTGTTTATTTTTCGCAATTGGATTTTTCTATTTTTACAGAGGCACCTGGATATCATGGGGATATTTTTGTTCTGTACAATTATATTTATATTTGACCTCTGTCTAATGCAACTAAAGAAACATTGAATACTATTTATAAACTGTTTGTTTTAATTTTCATATTTTTCTAAATATCGCAACATTCAGGAAACACAAATAGAACTGCATAGCCTCATATGAAAATTCACAACTGTATGAAGAAAATCCTGCTGGCAATATGTGTCTTGCTTGAATGGCTACTGAGATATTATAAGCTCTTTACACAACATTAAAAAATGAATATTCACTGCCTTTATATTGGTTTATAAATTCCATTTTAAAGCGTTGACCTGAATGAATGCCACTAATATAAAGATTAATTTATTGTGAATAGTTTGCCATTTACTGTTTTCTAGTAACACGTATGGTTCCAGAGATATGAATATTTGTTTGAACTGTAAGGTGATAACTTCATCTTTTAAAGGCACAAGCCATACCCACTGGGAGTTAAAAGTACACACACTCAAAATGAGCGGTCTTGAAGGTAATAAATTCAGAAGAAATATGATTCACAATTGCCTGTTACATTTACGGGTTGCTGACTTGTGCGCAAACACAATTAACTACTTATTTGCTTTGCCTTCCTTTGCACAAACAGGGTAAGTGTTGATGTGCAGCCTACAGTACTCTGGACAGTACTGAGTGGAAAAAACCCTCTAGCATCAGGTGTAAGTTCATAGTCAGACCCCTGTTTAGCTAGGGCTCTAATCCAGCCTACTCTACTTTTTATTAAGTGTGGCCCACTGTAATGTTTCACCAAAATTACAATATTAAGGTAATTATACATAACAATAACTACTGTATGTATAACAGGTTGATTGAGCATACACATGGTATCATATCTATTATATATGTAACTGCTGTAGCATGACAATGATGATTATGTAATTAGAAATGTATTTTCAGGCCTGGAATGGACTTTATAGTTTACTGACAGTCATCTACGCACCTCCCATAACACATGTATAGCTGTAAAACAGAATGTATCATGTGGTCTGAACCAGAACTCAAAAGTCTACTCTGAAAGTAATACAAGTATATGCATTTTCAGTATATCGCCACACAGTACTCCTGCATCACAACTGAGAATGCATAAACCAGGACCTAGTCATGTCACACACATACATGGATAAATGAAGTATAGCACCACTCAATCTATAAAGGGTATGTTAGTAATGACCTTGTCTGGCAAATACTTCTTCTGTGACAGTGAGGAAAAATATCTACGTGGAAATCTATATATTTGTTTTTGCATAGATTTGAAACCCATATTGTACAAATTACTTTTATCAGTGAGTAAAGCCCCACAAAATAGGTGTCAAGTCACAAAATGTTATTTATTTATTTATTTATTTACTGGTAAATTCTGACTGGACACAGGTCCTTTTTCAGTGGAGGCCTGGGGAGAAATGCTCCACAAAATTATAAATGAGCAACATACATGAGTAATTGAGATCACAGTAATAAAGAAGATGACATACGATAAAACAGAGCAACTGGTACTTTTTACAATAATAAAGAAAAATAATAAAGAAACAATGAGTTACCTATTAATAGTAGACTTAGCAATTTCTGACTGGAGACCAAGAATCAAGAAAGGCTAAATGTGCAAGCAGTACATAAGGTCTAACATGTTCTGTTCCAGCTAGAAAACCTCAGAAATGTATAAAATGTTGGGATAAGAGTTCAAGTGTGGGAGGGAGGAAGATGGAGGGTTTCTAGTTGGGGCTGGAACAAGGACAGAGCCAGTGCATTTTTAGGTGAGATTAAGTGCTCTGTCTTAAAATGACTGCTGGAAGGTAGAGTGGTTATAGAGGAGGGAAGGTCGTTCCATAGTTTGGATATGGCACAGGAGAATAGAGCTTCTCCTGCTGAATTTTTGGCTTTGGCGATAAGTAGATTTTTGCTGCTGGAGCGTAGGTGTCTAATGGAGCAGTAGGGTTGGAGAAGGTTTTGAAGTAATGGGATTTTAAGAGGATGGTTTAAAAGTTTGTGGGTAAATAATGAGAGTTGGTTTAGGTGAAGGAGTTGTGGGAGTTCAAGCCAGTCTAGTTCCCTAAGTGTGATACAGTGGTGGCTGTGATAGGATGCGCCAGTAACAAATTTTGCAATTTTATTGCAGAGAGCCTCAAGCTTGTTTAGGTCAGACTGTCTAAGGTTGGTAAGTATAGGAGAAGCATAGAGTAAGGTGGGGATTAGCCGGGAATTGGTAACAGAAGTTCTGGCTGTCTTGGTGAAGTATTGTTTGTTTCTGTACAATGCACCTAGTTTTTGTGTACTTTTTATGGTATGAGATATGTGGGTGTCAGATCTGAGATTGTTGTCAATCTCCACACCAAGTAGTTTGGTGTGATCTGATGAAGAGATTAGTGTATTGTTTTGGCAAGGATATTGAAGTGAGGGGAAATTTGGATATATTTGGAGGGTTGGAAGATAAAAACTTTGGTCTTGCTAGGATCAACTAGAAGCTGGGCATTGGATAGCCAGCTTTCCACAGATGAGAATAATTCCTGTGTGATCTTCTGGAGTTCGGTATAGTGGGGGAAGATCAGATGAGGGTGGAATCATCTGCATACCGTATGAGGGAAGCATGTTTGGTGCTGGTATGTAGATTGATGATGAAAAGGGAAAATAGTAGGGGGCCAAGGTTGGAGGCTTGGAGAACACTGAGAGTAACAGGAAGGTGAGGAGACAGGTTATTATTCCAAACAACTAATTGTTGATGGCCAGTCAGATAGCTGTGGAACCAATTGGTAGCTGATTTGGAAAAGGATAGGTTAGTGACAACTGAGAGTAGCATTTTGTGTGATACCATGTCAAAAGTCTTTGATAGATCCAGAAATATAGCAGTGGAGGACATGCCATTTTATTTATGATGAAGGATAGTGTTGGCAAAAGAGAGGAAGGCAGTAGTAGTGCTGTGATATGGCCTGAAGCCATGCTGGGGTTTGGAGATGAGATTATTAGCTAGGAGGTGGTCTGAGACCTGAGAGTTAATGCATTTCTCAAGTATCTTGGAGAGTGGAGAAAGGATGGCAATGGGGCAGTAATTAGAAATGTCAGTGGAGGGGAATGATGAGTGATATTTTCCACAGAGAGGGTACATGGCTTTCTGATATGGAGCAGTTAATTAACATGGAAATTGGATAAGCTAGGGCATCAGCTGCTATGTTTAGGCATTCTGAGGGGAGGCTGTCAGCTGCAAGTTTTGTGGCCTTAAGTTTTGACAGAAGTCTTTTTATATAGGAGGTGGGTACTGAGGAGAAGGAAAAATCAGGGGGTGGAAGTGGTCCAGTGCTATTTCTTAAACAAAAAAAAAAAGCAAAGTTTTCCCTCTTCAACTGTCCAGCTTACTTGGCCCCCGCCCAGCTAAGACCTACGGGCTATTGCCTCCACGAGCTCCGGTCCAGTGCTACTTCTTTAAAAAAAAAAAGTTTTCCATCTTTAGCTGGCTGGCTTACTTGTCCTTGCCCACCTAACACTTGTGGACTATTATCTCCAAATTCAGGTGATAAAAGCCAAGTCATTTTAACATATCAGTGTTGACTACTTGGCAAACTATGGTCAAGTAATAGCAGCACACATGCCATAAATTAATGATAAATGTCACATTATCCTTCTTATTTCATTTTTAACTTTTTTTAATTATAACATTTTTACTGTTGTGGGACGACCTGTGCAGACATGGCAGGAGCAGGGAGGATGGTGTCCAATTCAGGGCTCAAAACTGGGGTGAGAAGGAGTCAAAAATATTTATTACACTCCTCATAAAGTGTTACAGCCATAGGCTGCTGCAAGGGCACTATACTGGGTCTCAGTACAAGGGTGAATCTTGGAAAAGTCTAGCCAATGTTGTCTCCAGTGCAACAGACATTCCATGCACTGGGAGCAATATAGGCACCATTATAACGACCATGGTGCAAGCAGGCACAGCTCAACCAGTGGCTGGATGAGTTTAGGGCATCCCACAGTTGTGTAAATATACAGATAAATCAACTGTAAATGTTACAGAAACCTGTAGATGGCAAGATGGGTATGAATAATGATTTCATGTCTCTTTTTCTCCCTTTTATTTTCCAGCTAATCAGAAAATTATAGTGAATAGAGAGGTACATGCAGAAAGATTAGAAAGACTCATAGAGACAAGGATATATGCAGCACAAATGAACATGATTATATTAAAATTATTGCTCTTCTATACATTACTAGCAGCTTATGCATACAAACATTAACTGTTAAAGCAAGCATCTTGATAAGTGCATTAGGCAGGTGTATTAAGTGTACTCACATTTGGTGGATTCAAATCCCACAAGTAACAAATGCATTCAGATTACAACAATATCATTTTTAAATTTAAAATCTAGCAAGAGTGACTTAAATGCCACATTGTTAACTTAATTTGCATTATCTTTAAAGGCATATGTGCAATACTTGCATATTGCAAGGATTACTTGTTGCAGTTCACAAACCTATTTTGAATTTGGAAAGTTGTATAACCATTATAGTAATAAAGGTATATTTATTGTAATAAAGAAGTTGAATGTGACATATATAATGGTTGTAATAATCTGTTTTCTTTTTTGTCTCAACCCACCCCTTACCTCTCTCTCTCTTTTCTTATAAGTAAACACATCTTTCTGATATCATACATTTCTGCAAACAATCACAATGATCTTCAGCACAGGGAGGCAGGCCAACCACTGTGGCTCAGCTTGACAACCCTCTACTGGCTAATGCACCAACACCCAAAACATCTGGGATGCAGCTTGGCATTACTGCATCTGCGGCCCCTGCACTACCTGGCCCATCCACATTGCTCCAGCTGCATGTACATTGGTACCCTCCAGGGGTATTGGGGGAGGTGGGGACTATATCAACTGCCAGGAGCTGCCAGGTATGGTGCATGAGGTAATAGAAACTGGCATTGGTGTCTGCCTCGGGCATCTAGAGAAGTTGCTCCTTAAAATGCAAAAAGACCCCCATGCACCTCTGATGTCCACTACCTATCCCCAGTCATGGTTTCCCCCAACCTTTGTTGTCCATTACCATCCATGTGTCTGTCTTGTTTGTCCTGTTTGTTTGCACCTGCTTCCTCACCTGCCCTACCTACCTGGTCCCGAGTTTCCTATGTTCCTTCCCCAACATTACTCTCTTTTTGAAATCCACCAAAAAAAGAAATAGGCACCTGTTCCACAAAAATGTCCCAAACATAGCCCTCTACTTCGTATATGTGTCTTCTTGATACACTTGATTTGACCCAATTGGCTATACAAAATAATTACATTGTCATCCATCTGTTTTGTGGTGACAGTCCAAATTTATCCAATTAGTCCAAATTCATCCAATGTTCTATCCATGTCCACATTACAGTTTTAAACAAGTGGATAGCTATGGTTTTTCCCTAATTCCCTCCTGCAAATTCCTTTATTCCTTCCCTTTTGTTCTTCCCTCTGCTTGCCCCCAATTTCACCACTTTCTTATTTACCTAATTTTCACACCTTAAATCTTGTTAAAAAATAGAATCACACACCACACACATGACCAGAAATGGCAGATAATAAAGCCTTTACTTTTTGTCCTCTGCATTTGGGCAGAGTTTGGCAATGTGCACCAATGCCTAAGGGCAGTGAATGGCTGTTCATGTCCTATGGCAAAACCTGGTGAGTTTTTACCAACAGTCACACTAGTCTAGTTATGTCTGTACAGTGCTGCTTAAACTCTCTGCACCAGAAGAACACTGAGTTAAACAAGAGTAAAGGCAATGCTTTGAAACATTTACTCTGACAGGTCCTCAGATGTCTGAATGTAACAAAATGTAAATTCACATGTTGAATGTTGACATAAATCCTTTGATTAAAGATTGTTTTGACAATATCTGCGAGGGTCCAATTCCAGATGTACCTCTCATCATTTCTTAATGTGATGATATATGTGTATGATATATTTAATCACCCGCATATTAAAATTTGCCATAGTTATGATTTTTCATGGATATACACTGACTACTGCCCAAAATGAGTATCTGAAGTGAAATCCATCCCCACTGTTATCACATATTTATTTAACCTTGTTCTGCTCATCATAAGTCTGGTGTCCCTCTTCTAAGCCTTCTCTACTCTTACGTGACTCACTTCATGATACGCAGCATGTAATGTTAATAATGACAAGAGACCAAAAAATTACCATTAATGTGCCATTAAAAACAAACACTGCTAGGTGTTTACTCATCTCTCCTTATATTCATCCCATCAGTCCATCTCCTCTGCATGTGTGTACATCTATTAGGTTAATGGATGGTGTCTGTAATCTGACTTGTCTATGCTGATGGCTAATATTAGCATGCTAACTTAATTCAATAGTTTATCAATGCTTGTGTACTGAGGAATGCTTACAAATCATTTATAGGATTCTGTTTGTGAAATGTTCTGGTAATGATGGATGAAATCTTGATCTAATGTGATGTGGAAACTTTCCTTACAGTGATAAAGCATGCTGCATACACTTTAAAGGATATACGGCTCTGTCATAATAATCATTTCAAAAGATGACCCACCCTTGTCTTTTTCTAGAAATTGTGATTGGCAGTGAGGATTGCAAAGCAGCTCATAGTTGTATAGCTGTACAGAGATAGGTATTAATGACAAAAATTGCGGAAGACACATACTTTACTGTAGTCATCATTTGTCACATTTGCAGTAATGATCACCTTTACTTAGCTAATGCTTTCCTGACACCATCTGAAAAAAAAGTGAGTAACCTAGATTTGAACCCTGAGTTATCTATGCTCTGGCCAGGAACTTACTTCTCTTACATCTAGTGCCACAGCTAAAGCTATGTAGCAGGTGTATTTTTTTACACACAGTACTGTCCAGAGTGCAGACAGCCATGCCTCACTATTTAGTCTGTTTGTGTGAAGGAAGATGAACCAATAGAAATATTACTAAGTTTTCCATTTAAGGAGAGAACCAGATTTGTTCATTGCTTAACTCCACACAAATGAGAAAGGCAATAGCAACAGTTCTTAATGTCATAAAAGTTATGCCACAACATTTCTAGTATAAACTACAGTATGAGCAGCATAGTATCTGTCAGCTATTCCTCACATAATGTATATTCCTAAATAATTCTCAAGTTCAAGCTGTATTCAAGAAATGGGCATCTTGCATGAGCTAACTTTACCATCATTTGCACAAATTAGTTTCTCAGCAATACACTATGTAAATAGGTGTTTGGCATGTCTTCTTGTGTTTATTGTCTAGTTATCCTCCATCTCATTAAAATGTATTCATAAACACAAAAGAAGTGAATGGACATTTTCTTCACCAAATACATACTTAATCAGATTCACGTGTGTCCTGCAGCAATGCACTTGCAAATGATATCTTAGTAATAGGTCCACTGTCAAGTACACTACAGAAATAAATACCACAACTTGTTATGTGTTTATAGTGACACTGGACATACTGATCAAATCACACTGATATTGTCAAAAAATGTAGTACTGTGGACATCAATTCATCAGAATATGAAGACACATCTATCAACACTTGCAGTACTGCTGCTTCCAAAGTATGTGAGTATGTGTGTGTGTATGTGTGTGTGTGTGTGTGTGTGTGTGTGTGTGTGTGTGTGTGTGTGTGTGTGTGTGTGTGTGTGTGTGTGTTATTTAAACAACATACTGGGAAATAGGTATATGCATATCTCAGTTTTGCAACATGCATTCATAAAAAGCTTATTTCACCTTGGTTACCAAGATGTCTTTAAAAGTATTTTTACACATTGCAATCGTAAAAGCAATTCTGAAGTACAGTCTTAGCACACAAGTCTCAAATGGTATATGTTATCTGCAGCATTATGATGATATAATCCTCTATAAAGACCACTATGACAATGAAAGAATCAGACTTCTGTGATGGCATGGATGTTAAATGTTGTGTTTTATAGCTAGACTAACTTGTTATGCACGGGTTCAAATTGCACAACAGTCAACTTTTGTACATGCCTGTATGTCTACCTGCATCTGCGTGCTTAGCCAGAAGAGCATGATATCCTGATGTCCTCACTTAAGCTTCATTCAGAACCATTTTTTACAGTGGTACATGACAACACAGCAATTTCATAAAGCCCTCCCTAACATCTTCTCACCATACATTGATTATGTAATCTGACATAACCTGTTCTCTGACAATCTAAAAGTCAGAGTTGGGCTGTGGTGCTAACATTAAGTACTGTGTCTTCTAGCGTGTGTAATCAGTTAAGTATTGGTTCCAGTCTCACTGCAGTCAACTTGTGTGAATATGTGTGTGTTCACTTAACTCTAATTCTGGAGAACATTTTTGATCAGCATGTGAGAAACTCCTACCAACATCTTCTCAACATACACTGATGGTATCATCTGCTATAAATTGTACTCTGACAATATAAAATACAGACTTGTGCCATGGCCCTAGCATTAAGTGGTGTATTCTCTAGCCTGCATAGCTCAATAACTAAGGGTTCTAGCTTGACTGTGTTTGTATGTTCATTCAACTACTAGGCTGGAGACAATTTTAAAATATCATGTGAGACTACAGCTATATCATACACTCCTCATCTTCTCAACCTGCAGTACTGAAGTGATTCCCTTTAAAGTGTACTCAGACATCTGTGTTGGCATGAGTATTAACTAATGGGTTCTTTAGCTTGAGTAGCTAGATAGTTTTGGGTCCTAATCTCACAGCAGACTTTTGTGTGTATGTGTTATTCAAATATGAGTGTGGAGACAATTTTACACCAAGATGTGACTCCACATCTATGTCACACAGTCCTCTCAACATCTTCTTCTTGGCAAACAATGATGAAGTCATTTTCTATAAAATGCACAGTGAAAATGTAAAATCAGACATCTGTGGTGGTAATAGTGTTCCACTGTATGGAATCAAATGTGTATACCTATACAGGCCTAATGTTCATCTCTGACCTCAGTCAACTTCTTTGGATGCATATTATGGTCGTTATATAATCCTTTGAATCTATTCTCAATTGATTCCTACTCAGGAGAACCTTTAATATAGCCCCATGAATCCAAAACCTTCTTTTTCCCTTTGTCCAGATAACATCCTTTCTGCAGAACACTAGAGGATGTCCTCATCTCAAAGATGCATACAAACATCATGAAGCATAACCCTTCCATGACCGTCTGCAAGCCATCTGCAAACCATTGGATATGATCTTGCTAATTCTGTCATGGGGCAGTCCATATGTCACATATGGACAGATGCAGTCTGTAACAAAATCAAAGACACTCACACATATGCACATAGTCCTACTATCTTGCATCATATAGATACAGCAATTTTGGTTTAAAGGCTATAATAATAGATAGGATTTTAAGTGATGTTGGCCGTTAGCCTAGTAATGTCCTATGACCCTATGCAGATTGCACATGTCAATGCTACTGTCCATATGTGCTCTGTTGAGGTGTGGATGTACAGTAGACTTATAACAGTGCATTCCAATCTGAGATTTAACTTAATATTTTGATGGCCATTGCTACTATTTAATTACATGTTCCTTCCATAATAGCTGTAGTAATATGCTTCCTAAGGACTGATGACATGGGATGATGCTTTGTATATTGTTGCCTTAGTAAGGCATGTATTCTTGTAGTGGAGTTTATTGACATTCTACACATTTTTCATTCTGCCATAACAGTGACACTTGCAGTACGGCACATGTTTGCATGTGTATACTTGCTATCATGAAATGCAACATGACATCCAGCAATATTACATCATACTGATTACATATGCACATATGTCTTGTTTCATCCACATATTATAATGTTGTTATATATACAGACATGCAATCAGGTCACTCCCTTCTCAAAGGCAAAAAAATACAGCCTCCATGGGACCCAATAACATCCCAGGCTACATCCTACATGAATTGAGGCAGGAACTTGCAGCACCATTAGGCACCCTATTCAACCAAAGCCAGAGTACCATCTTCATTCCAGCCAAGTGGAGGACAGGTACTGTTATCCCTTTGCACAAAGGTGGAGCATCCACCGATCCAGGAAATTATAGACCCATCAGCCTAACTAGCCTGATTTGCAAGACCATGGAGCATATTATCGTGGACCTCATTAACAAGGACATTGGCAGCCTCCAGACACTTGATCCAACACAGTTTGATTTTGTAAAGGGGTGGTTATGCCTGTTAAATTTAGTTGACTTCTTTGAGACAGTCACCAAGGCCATAGATGAGGGAAAGACAGTGCACACCACCTACGATGACCTGGACAAGGCCTTTGATACTATTCCCCACTTAGGTATAATAGATAAACTCTCCTAACTAGGCATCAATCCATGTTACGAGATGGGCAGCAAACTGACTTACTGACAGAATCCACCTAGTCAAAATAGGGGAAGCCACCTCAAGTAGTAGACCCGTATCAAGCGGAGTACCCAGTGAGCGGTCTTGGGGCCACTGTTGTTTGGGATATATTTCTCAGAGGTGCAAGCCCAATTCTAGTGGGCTATGGCTGACCAAGTTTGCAGATGACTGCAAGCTGGGTGCTGTCATCAATTCCCCTAGTGATGTGGACATCCTCCAAGATGGTCTCACCCAAACAAATGACTGGTGCCAGATACATGGCCTCAAACAGAATGCCAAAAAATGCATCATCATCCCTTTTGGGAAGAATGATGTTCACACAGATAATGACATTGATAATAAGGCACTAAGCATGCAATTAGTCATGAGGGACTTAGGAACCTAGGTTGATATCAAACTGACTTTTGGCCACCATATTGCCTCTATTGTATGGAACGCCTTCTATGTGGTCCACCTCATTAGTAAGGGTATCTCATCCAGGGACAAGGTGGTCATAACATCCCTGTATTCTTCCCTTATAAGACAAATTATTGAATACAATGCCACTTTCAGCATGTACCTCACAAAGCACATGCAGCAGCTGGAGAGACCACAGAGATTCCTTACCTGGAGAATCCAGGGCCTCAAACATCTACTCTACACAGATAGGATAAAAGCCCTGTCACTCTACTCAGTCTCCAACAGACTACTCAAAGGTGATGTCTGTCTGGCATACAAAGCAATCTCAGACCACACCTTGATGGGACTACTGCATATCTGCAAGTCAAGCTCCACTCAAGTAACCCACACATGAGAACTCAACCTGGTCCGTGACATCAATAGGACTTGTTGGCAGGACAGATTTGTGTCCCAGATACTGCCCCTTTTGTGGAATAGACTTCCTCTCCACATAAAGCAGAGTATCTCATTAAACTTTTTTAAGCGCAACCTGGATATCTGGATGGGGAACAGAAAATACACCCCTGGGATTCCACCTATGTCCCCACTGGACAGTGGCATAGGGTGCTGACTTGTTGGAACATGGGCTAAATTCTTGGCTAGGCTTGTAAGGGCCTCAGGGCCAGTAGCCTAGTAACTTCCTATGATCCTATAATCTTAAGTCATTTTGCAGATCTTGACAACATGCACATACCCCCTATTGTGTATGCCATCCTTGCTAAATGTCCTATCCAGTGAGCATGTCAGTGATGTCTATATCAAAAGCATTCCTCTCCATTGACATGTAACCTTGTTTCACAGTCACATATATACTATCATGTGTGATAATATATACATACTTGCACAGGAGGTATAAACAGCAATACATGCTGTGATATGTACATATGTGCTTACTGTTATGCTGCTGACTTGCCCTGGATATTTACATACATTGACATATCCTATCTTGGATACATTGCCATATTTTACATGGCCTCTTCCTTCTTTCCTGTCATTCTTATCTGCACCCATTTTATTCAGCACACTTTCTCTGTCTGGTTTATTTATGTCACATTGTATTTTTGTTGCTGTTCATTCCACCATCGATTATTTCATTTTGCAGATACTTGTTGTGGTGCACACTGCACTGAGTACACTTTTCTATAATGTGTTAATACTGCTGTTGTGGCAATATTTTCTCCTATCATGGTTGTCTGTGCAATCTTGAAGAGCAAGTTTGTCCATAGGCAAACTTGTATGTATCTTCTTTCTGTATTCATGCTGCTCTGCATGGTTTCTTGGTTGCCAACACTGCTGCTGGCCATGAAACACTCTTTGTATTAATGTAAGCACGATGGAAGGCATGCATATGTAATGACCACTGCTACTCATTGTGCAAACTTATAAATTCCATATAGGCTTTGCACAAAGCCTGCACTGAGTTTATTGAATCCCTGGGATAGATTATCAGTCAGTGTTGAGAATCCAAAACAGACAGTGTCCCAGAATAATGGAATTATGGATCCCCAGATTAAGGAGCAACAGATGGATCAGGAGACATCCGAAGATTTGCAACATAATGATGCTCTGGAGCCTTCTGAAGGACACTGGTACTAAAGTCCAGTTGACATTGCACATCAAGGGAAGATGCATTAAACAGTAGCAAATCTAACATAGGAAATGTATTAAAGTGATGTGCCAAAGCTTATGTGAGCATGAATTTACTGAAGGGAATGAAGTCTGAAACTCAAATGTCTGTCATTATGTATTGACTTCAGCCATCAATGATTTGCCAATAATTTGTCAGAAAACCAAATGTTTATGAGTAATGGAAAAAAATATGAAGCAAAATTCTGGACGTTCTGCAAAAATCTGGACAGTTGAGAGATATGATTCCCATATGAAGGAGCAGCAGTAGAAGCAGGGTGCATCTGAAGAAGATATGTAACAGGAGGATTTTCTGGAACTTTCTGTAGATTGCTCACAGGAAACAGAGTGCAAAGAAGACACTTTTAATCTGAAAGAAAATTATTTAAGGGAATACCTGCTTAATTTAATGTAGTTGAGTAGACATATTGAGATAGATAAAAGAAATAGATTACAGAAAAAAATATATGAGAAGATTGATAAAACATATGATCACAGTAATCAGGACAACTAAAAAAATGTATATGATATAATAGAAATAAATAAAATATATTACTGTGCCATTAAACTAATAATGGAAAAGTGTTTACACAAAAAATACAGAGTAATAAAGGAAAAGAAGGAAAGAAGTAAAATGCCACCGTGGAAGTATCAAATAGAGAAAACTATAAAGCAGTTAAGAGAAGAAGTATTATTGTTAGAAGAATGTAGAAAAGGGAACAGATCATCAAAAATACTTAGAAGGATACACGTAGTAAAAGCAATGTACAGTATCAAAAAGGACCTATATTTATCATGTAATATTGCCAATAATAAACTAAAAACATCAGGACAAGCAGAAAAAACTTAGAAGGTATGCAAATTAGTATAAAGGAAAAATACAAAGTAAGCAATTCATTAATGAACCAAAACAATTATATCTAGAATTAAGAAACAAAGAAAAGAAATAGAAACACCAGCAAAAATAGAAAAATGCACACATTTTGGAGAAGTTTTTTTATGAAGACCCTGTTGAATACGACAAATACATTGAATGTACAGAAGAATTAAAATAAATAGCAAGAAGCTGTAATGCAGATAATATGAGCTGGATGAAGTAATGGCTAGAGAAATGGAGACAAAATTAACAAATGTTCCTAACTAGAAAACCACAGGGCCAGACACAGTACCTAACTTCTGGCTGAAAGTATTAACATCTTTGCACAGAGATTTACCCCTGAGTAAGAATCACTTATATATGCATCCCAAACAGTCACCAACCTGGTTAAGAAAAGGAAAAATTATATTCCTTAAGAGTTTACCCATAAGCCATCCTAAGAGCTATAGACCAATAACTTTCCTTTTGACAATACACAAACTGTATATTGGAAATAATGCAGACAGCATTTATATCCTTTATATCCATTCAGGAAAAAAATGAAAAAAGAAAAAAAAAACGATTGTGGCAATAGAACAAAAGAGTAACAAAAGAAAGTCAGATAGATCAAGTGACCATTTGTTACTAAATAAAGCCATGATAGAGAATTTTAACAAGAGAAAAATGTAATAAATACGGCATGGACAGATTACAAAAAACATTTGACAGTATCCCACATTCATGGATAAAGAAATACTTATGGATGTATGAGACCCACTCTACATTAATTACTTACATCACATTGAGCTTGAGAGAGTGGCAAACCACTTTGCAGATGGGGCATGAGAAAGGGCAAATTATCATCCCTGGGATAAAAATTCAAATGGATATATTCCAGGCTGATTATTACTGTTTCTGTTTTGTCTTTGTCTTAACCACTGAGCTGTTTACTTAACAGGATATGTTATCTTTACAATTTGAATCCCAGAAAGTAACCTTGTTTAAAGATTTATCATCTTTTTTTTTTTTTTTTTTTTTGGATGACTTAAAACTGTATAGCTCATAAGCTGAGGAGTTAAAAGCACAACTAAAATGATTAAAACTTTCACAGAAGATATAAAACTGTCATTTTGTCTTGATAAATGGGCAAAAGCAACATACAAAGCAGGAAAGCTGCAACATCAACAAAATATCTATCTGGGACAGGAATGTGATACAAAGGAACTTGAGCAGGGGGAGTGTATAATATTTGGAAACAGATGAAGGATCAATAATAAATTACAAACAAATGGAAAAAAAGCTCTGCAATGAATATTTAAGAAGACTAAAACTGATACTGAAAACTGCCTTGACATATAAGAATAAAGACCAAGCTATAAATCAATTTGCTTTTCCTGTTTAACTTATAGTTTTGGGCTGATTACCTGGCCCCCAAAATTATTGGAATGATTGGACATGAAAACAAGAAAAACAGCTCATGCTTATGAAATGATAATATACAAATCAGTCTTTACCAAGATTATACATTCTTCACTCTGTAGGAGGTGTGGACCTTATCGGAATTGATTGCATATGTAGATCTGCAATTGTTGGTCTGCATATATATCTGCTGATCTCATCAGATTCAAACATAGTGAAAGTTTTAAAACATGAAGAAAAGAAGTCTAGTATGAAATCTTTGCTTAGTTTAGTAGTAGCCTACATACTGAAAGGCACAGTTATGTGAGAAGACTGTTGCACTGGGGATTGTGCAAACACTACAATATAGAATTATCTGAAAACATCAGAAACATGAACCACAAAGCATGACAGAGAATAATGACGTGTATATGACATGAGATCACCCATTACCAACAGCTCAAAAACAGATGAGAGAACTCCATATATAGTAGTCCATGAAATAAAGTCAATAGTAGCACTTATGATTGAAATTGCTGCATATAGTGATTACATCTTAAGTAGAGATACAATGTAATAAAATATTAGGATTTGAAGGCAGAAATGAGTATAATGTGGAAGAAAGATAGACATTTCAAATAGTAGTAGAATCAATGGGTCTAATAAAAAAAAGAATTCACAGTCATACTTAGATATGGTACCAATACCTGTAACCTGGTGTGAATTACAGAAGGAGGAAATTATGGGCACATTGTAGGTGCTGAAATTAGCATTCTTTGCTAACATCAAAGACCAGAAGAATAGTAATTTCATGAACTGTAATTGTACTGTGACTCATGAATGTGGTCTCTTCATGTAAAAGACTTGGAGGAATTAATGAAAATGATTTATTGAGTTAGAAAGCTTTTAAGTAAAAATGTCAACCACATACAATGAAAGAAATGTATAGATTGAGATGACAAGGCTTTAAGGGCAGACAGAATGTTTCATGTAGACTCTTACAGCAGAATTGCTTCAGGGATTCAGAAAGAACTCCATTACTGAAAGTAAGAACTGCAGCCAAAATGACTGTTACATGATGTTGGATGTAGCAATTCCGAGAAATGTTTGAGGCAATGAGCAAACACCTTATTATCAGCTAATTTGCATGTCTGTGAATCACCTTAAACTAACCTGAGTGTAAATTAGCACTATCCCATCTATGGGAAGAGTTGCTTGATTTAGTAAAATGGATAGACATATTAGGATCACAAATGAACATGGTAATCAAGACTATTCACAGAAATTCATGTGATATAGCAAAAGTAAATAAGATATATTACTGTGCAGCTAAATTAATAACAGATAAAGCCTTACCACAAAAACACAGAGCAATAAGGGAATGGAAAGAAATAAATCAAATGTCACCATGGAAGTACTGAAAAGAGAAAACTATAAAGCAATTAAGACAAAAAGTGTCACTGTTAGAAGAATATAGAAGACGGAATAGATAAAAAAATACTTATAAGGATAGATGTGATAAACGCAGTGCGCAGTATTAGAACAAACCAGGATCTATCATGCACTATTACAAATAATAAACTAAAGATATCAGCACAGGCAGAAAAACTTAGAAGTTATGCAGAAAAATATAAAAGAAAAGTACAAAATAAGCTATTCACTGATGGCCCAAAAAAGTTTTATAGAGAACGGGGAAACAAAGCAAAAGGAATAGAAACACCACCAAAAAAAGACCCTGTGGAACATAAAAAAGATGTTGAATCAATAGAAGAAGTAAAAGAAACAGTAAGAAGTTCAAATGTACAGGGTTTAAAATGGGATGAAGTAATGGCCAGAGAAATTGAAACAAAATTTATAAAAACTCGTAGCTGGAAAACCCCGGCCCCAGATGCAATACCTAATTTCTGGCTAAATGTATTAATATCTTTACACAAAGATTTATCCCTAAGTAACTACTTACATGCATATTCCAAACAGACATCATTCTGGTTAACAACAGGAAAAATGATACTCCTCTGTAAGAGTGAACCTACAAGCTATCTTAAAAACTATAAACAAATAATTTACCTTCTGATGATGTATAAATTATACACTTGAATTGATGCTGACAGTCTACAGACATTTAGAACAAAACTCAATCAAGGCAGTAGAACAAAAGGGTAATTAAAGAAAGTCATATAGAACAAAATATCATTTGTTGTTAAAGTCATAATGGAGAATTGTAAGTATGGCATGGACAGATTACAAAAAATAATTAATGGATAAAGAAGTGCTTACAAATGTATAAGATACACCCTCCACTGAACAATTGCATGGCAGTGAGCATTAAGCAATGGCAAACCACTTTGCAGCTAAGTCATGATAAAGGGCAAATTATTTTCCCAGGGATAAAAATTCAAAGGAAGATATTCTGGGGTGACTCTTTGTCACCATTGCTCTTTTGTCTTGCCCTTAACGGATTAAGTTATCTACTTAATATATTAGGTCATGGTTACAATTTGGCTCCCAGAAAACAACAAAGTATAAGAACTTTTCTTCTTTCTGTGGATGATATAAAATTGCATAGTTCATCAGATGAGGAACTGAAACACAATTGGAAGTGATCAAAATTTCCTCGGATATAAGATTGTCATTTGGTCTTGATAACTGTGCAAAAGGAAAATTTAAAGCAGGAAAGCAAAATATCAGTCTGGGACAGGAATTTGATATAAAAGAACTTAAGCAGGAAGGAGTGGATAAATATATGGGAATTGATGAAGTGCTGACAACAAAATATGAATAATGCAAACAAAACTCAATAAGGAATATCTTAGAACACTAAAATTAATACATAAAATATCTTTGACATCTAGGAACAAAGTCCAAGCTTTAAACCAATTTCATCCTCCTGTTCTAACTTATAGGTTTGGGGTGATTGACTGAATCAGTTGGACAGGAAAACAAGAAAAATGCTTTATATTTATCAAATGATATATAAAAATAAGTATATAACAAGTTTATATGCATTTCTCATTCTAAAGAACGTATGGGCCTCCTCAAAACTGATTACATGTTTAGATCTGCAATCATAGGACTGCATACATATCTGCTAACCTCATCAGATCCAAATATAGTGAAAGTTTTGAAACATGAAGAGAACAAGTCTAAGATGACCTTCTTGCTTGGTTTAGCAGAAGCATATTGGTGTCAAGTGGGAATGGAAACCAAACCAGAAGTAGTTAAAAGTCAGGCAGCAAATGAATGTACCAAAAAAAACAAAACAAAAGAAAGAATACACAGAGAAGGATCAGACAAGAAGGAAAGAAATGTGGAAAAAGCATAAATATATTTTCAAGTACAGAAAACTCCTGGAACAACCTCATGTTGATTAGGATCTGATGCATGAGTGGTTAAGGAAAGGTGAATTCACACTAAAAGATGAAAGGTTAATATTGGCGGCCCAGGATTGTGGACTACATACAAGCTGATTTACAAAGTCCATTGAACATGTGGGAGAAACAGACAAATGCAGGTTCTGTAAAATAGAAATGGAAACAGTCTCATATCTTGTTGCTGGGTGTGATACATTAATGGGTTTACTATCAAAATGTCGATCGCCCATCGTCGACACCACTAACGCGAACTCCAAACAGCGACTGTTGGGATGTCGAACACCGATATTCCGAAATGCAAAATCTCGCCCCCGTTGGACCCATGGTAGCACTTGTTTTGTGGTGTAGTGGTCGGAAATGTCGACGTTCGGTGTTTTAGTTCGACATCTTGAGGAATCAGCATTACAGCTTTCGCATAAAGGAGTCGACAGTATATACATTCGACGATGGGCGATCGACATTTTGATAGTAAATCACATTAATGGCAGGGGGCTTGTATACTGAAAGGCATAATAGTGTGGCAAGACTGTTGCATTTTGGGTTGTGCAAAAATTACAATTCAGAGGTAGGTGAGAAGCATTATAAGAAAGCCTTAAAGAGAATTATGAAGTGTATATCACATGGGATCAGCCATTACCAACAGTTCAAAAAAATAGATGCTAGAAAAACAGATATAGTAGTCTATGAAAAGAAGACAAAAGTAGCATTGATCACTGAAAGTTTTGCACACGGTGATTACAGTCTTATGTACAGAAACACAAAGTGAAAAAATATCATGGTTTGCAGGCAGAAATGAGAGCAATGTGGATAAAGGATACCCAAAAAGTTCCAGTAGTAGTAGTAGCAATGGCTCTTATAAAAAAGAATTCATAGTCATATTTAAATATGCTACCAGTACAAGTAACCCCCATATGAGTTGCATAAGGACTCAGTTCTGAGCACATTGTGGGTGCTGCAAAAAGCACTTTTGGATAACAATTTCACTAACATTAATCATACTTTGACTTAGGCATGGGGTCCATTCACATCATGCTATTAGAATCCTTCAGACATACGCAAATTCAAACAAGCTCATAAAGTCACACACGTACACGTGTGTATACACACACACACACACACACACACACACACACACACACACACACACACACACACACACTCTGATGTACCTCTTACCTGTCCCTGAATTGATAGGATATCCCTGTCATCTCTTCTTATGTTTCTGTTGCTGGTCTTGTAAATCATGGATACTTACACTCAGTCAATAGTGCCAAACATTCGAGTTTCATTCTTCTTAATGATCATAAAGCACATTGCATTGCTAGGGCTGTCACTATATTAATGTTTTAAGTGAGTCCAAGTCATATTTTAAAAATTCTCCCTAGTGTCCTACATTTTTCTCCCCTCACAGAGAACCCCCCCCCCCAACCCTTTCAATTGTCTGCCTTGATTTTACAGGACTTTGTGGTAGTGCCTTTAGGGCTACCCTGGCACTCATAACTGACAGACTGTTGCAGTCAATGAATAATGTTAGACATTAGAGATTTGTACCTATTATTAAGAAAAAAAAAAAAACACTAAATAGTTAGTATAGTGGGTTAAGGCTGCTGCTATGTCAATGTTAAAGGGTTTGAACCCCCTCTTCCTTTTTAAGGACTTTGGTAATATTTAAGAGTATCTCCTTCCTTTTAAAGACATTGGTAATATTTGAGCAGTATCCCTGGTGTTTAGTGGTAGTTTACCTTATAAATATGTATAGTGAACTACCTATGTGATTAATATTTTCTCCCACTGATGAAAGCCTTAGGGCTGAAACCTGTCTGGGATTTATTTATCTAAATAAATCTTATGTGTTAAACTTTACAATTTGTGGCTTTTTCATGCACTGATGTCTGGTGCTGGCTATTTTTTCATGTTTTGTTGGCCTTTTGCCTTGCACCGGTCATATTTGCAGAGGACTGTTTTTGTGCTTTACTTCCTGCTCTGCTGTTGTCTAGTCAGTGTTGGCACGGTTGCTGTCTGTAGTGGAGGTGTTCTCTTCTACTGGATATATATATATATATATATATATATATACATCATTCACGGCTCTTCAGTTTCCCTCACAGTGAGTTTATTGTGCTTTATGGATCGCTTCTACATGGACTAAAGTCATTCAAGTTGATGTTGGTAACCAGAATCATAATTTTTTGTATTATATTTACAACTTGGATGGATTATGCGTTTGCGGACACCATTTTGGATTATCGGTATTAATGTACTGATCGGTTCATTTTATGGTTAAAACTGTTTCTTATTTTGGCTATTGGGATTCAGAATTGTGGTGAATGTTTCGCTGTTTATAGTGGGAATAATTTCTCACTATCGGCCATTATAGTTGGAAACGAATGAATGCTTAAGAACTGTTTGGCATTGATGTTGGGCTGAATACGATGGACATTTTTTCTTTTGGTTGGGGTTAAACTCATTTGGGCTGGACAAGGAAAGCATAGAATATTGGTTCAGTTTTTTGGACACATCCAAGTTTCATATCATTTCTTTTTGACTACGCTACTTGGGATAATCATCTCAACATTGATGGACATTTTTGAGGACTTTTATTTCTTTTTTACATGTCATTATGTGTTTTACATTACTATTTTGGATTCGGTATTTATTGGCTACAAATAAGGGAGTTAAGTTATAGTGGGAATATATTTTTTTCACTATTGGGCAACATTGTTGGAGATTCACTTGAGAAATGATTGAGTGCTTTACAATTGTTTGGCACTGGTATTGGGCTATAAACAACAGCCATTTTCCTAATAAGCTACTGTGGTTGGGTTTTAACCCATTGGGTCCAGTGAAAGTAAGCATGGAACATTGGTTCAGTGTTTTGGACACATTCAGGATTTACATCACCTTTATGATGCCATTTGTGATAACTATTACAGTATAATTGGACATTTTTTTGTGGGACTTTCACCTTTGCGTTTATATGCTTGTGTTTCATTTATATGCTTGTGTTTTACTTTATCATTTTAGAACATGACCTTTTTGGTTATGCATTAAGCAAATTAATACCTTATTATTGGGGATGAATGCTAGATTACCAATATGGAAAGCATATGTTGGGAGAGTTGCATTTGAGTAATTTATTAATAGGGATTTTGGCAATTATGAACAATTTTGGTCAGTTTGGAATTGCGTTGGATGCTATTTGCATACATTAACAATCGGGATTTCTATATTTCAGCATTCAAATGTTGACGGCCTATTATATGACTGTCTGTACCTATCTAGGTCAACTTTGACTTGTATATGAACATATGTATGCTGTTTTTCAGCTGTTAGGGATGCGGATTTTGATTTATAATTTACAAACTGGTTATCTGAAGTATGACCATTGATTAATCTGGCAACCGGATGAGTACAGGGACAGCTGACATTAAATGAATCCTTAACAGGGGTCCTGCATGGAATATAGTCAGTGAGTTAATTTCACCTTGAATCATATTCCTAACTATGGGGAAGGTAAAGGAAAACATACAGGTGCCGGTTTAAAGTCATCATATATTTCAGTGAAGTGTTTTGGCACATCAGTATATGATTTTGGACTGATCTAGCTTTAGATATTTTTAGGCATATGAGTTTATTTAGTTTCCACACACATATCTTTATGAAGGGTGGACCTGATATAACATATGTTCATAAATATTATGCAAGGATCAACAATTTTGTATATTTAGATTAGATATTTGGCCTAACACACTTTTCAGGTATATATATATATATATATATATATATATATATATATATGCTAATATTAATAACACTTTATGGCTAAGTCACAGCTGTTGTTTATATATGATTTGCTAAGATGGACATTGATGTTGACATTTTGATTTGAGATCAGAATCCTACAGGTTGGACCATAGGGGTCAGGCATAGTGACATATTTATATACATATATATTTAATATATTTTTTTATCTAGGATTATCCCAATTATAGTGTTGATGCTGTTTAGCAGCGTTTTTTTATATATTAGAGACCTATCTGTGTAACATATACCTAAACATCTCCTATTGGTTACTTGTACACATGTGGGACCTGCTCCTTGAGACATTTTTATTATAACTATTGTTTAGCCATCTTTTCATTGGGATCACTTTTTTCCCCTAAGATCCCTTGTCTCCTCACTGTGGGTCGGACAGTCTCTGTTTATCTCAGCTTCTATTGTGACTTTGTTTGAATTTTTTCCACATGAGCATAAAATCAGTAGCATTTTTGACTGTTTGCTGAATTCCCTAATATATTGGTGTTTGCTTAACAACTCAGCCCTCTTTTTGGTTGCTCTTTTGAATCTGAATAGATTCTCTGAAGTGGTGGGAAGCTTATTGTCATGTATCTGGACATGATACTCAAAGGCCTGTGTGCCTATAAAAATGACTTTGGAGTTTTTGGTATATCCCATGATAATGGTACTGAACAACAAATGGATCCAGCTGATGGCTGCAACTCTGCTTTTAACAGATTGAGTAAAGGCATGAAACGTTTGTGAACGAACATTTGGCATTTGAGGCTTTTTAAGGCCTACATGAATAAAGACATCACCCCAAGGGGTTTGAGAGTCAAAATTCAACCACTTGTGGGCAAGATAGATGACATCTTGACGCAATAATGGTATCAAGCTCAATAACAGGCCTCCATGACTTTTGTACGGATTCTTAGCTCATATGAACAGATTATAAAAACCAACACCAATGAGGTTAGGGATTTATGTGTGGAGAGTAAACCTTTTGAGGGACACCCGCAATATTCCATCTGTCTCAACAGACTGTCAAAGGAACTACTTGTTTTTGAAAAACAGATTAAAGATTAAAAAATCAAGAAATTCAACAGGGACTTGACCGACTATCAAAGGGGTAGACCTTTTGATACATCTAAAACAGGTTTATGGAAACTAGACAAGGCACAGGGGGGCAGAAACAAAAAGAGACCCAGATCCATTTTGAAAGGGTCCTTTAATACACATAGTAGCACATCTGCAGAAGAATCATCCACTACAGACACTGACATAACCAACACCAGGGAGTCCCCGGTCCTCAAAAAACCATACCCACTCTGTAAACATGTCAGGAAGAGGGGTGGGAGAAAACACAGAAAACACCAAGATAGATACTACATAAGGCTTGCTCCAGGTGTATATGACTCAATAGACTACAATATTCTGAATATTTCGAGGACTGTGATTACTGATGACCAAAAGAAACTTTTGAATAAAGGTTTGAACTATGTGCCAGGGTTCTTTGTGGATGAGTCTGACATTGTTAATGATGTTAACAGTTTTTTTTAATAGAATTAATCTTAAATTGTTCTTTGGATCCATGGAACGTTTTCAAAGATCTAGTGAATTCAGATTCTTAAAATCGGACTTTGTTCCACCTATGAATAAAAACGTTGGCATTTTCCAACAGGCAGTTCTTAAGGATATTCATTTCAATTTGGGTCATTCTTTTCCTTTGAAACACAATTTGTCCAATGCTGTGCAAATAGCACTACAAGAACTAAGAGATAACAAAAACATTGTCATTATACAGGCTGATAAGGATGGGGCTACTGTTATCATGGACACCGATTATTATCTGGGGGAGGGAAATGAACAATTGTCCAACCCTTCCTATTATATGAAAATGCCTATTGACCCTACGCCTAACTTTAAGCAAGAAATTGACAAGTGTTTGAGTTTGGCAGCTTCAGAAGGTATTATATCTGAATCTGTCAAGACACATCTTATGGTGAAGGATCCACAAAAACAAATACTTTACCTCCTACCCAAGATACATAAATCCCTCAGCAAACCCCTTGGATGACCAATTGTTCCTGGTATAGGCTCTCTAACTGAACCCTTATCTGAATTTTTGACAGTATATCTCAAACCATTACTCGGTATGATTCGAGCCAGGAAACAAGACACCACTCAGTTTTTACAATTGGTTTCAGATACCCAACTTGAACCAAGATGGTTGCTGTGCATTCTGGATGTCAAGGCCCTGTACACAAACACACCACACTGGGTGGGACTAGAAGCCCTTAAATATTGGCTAGATAGAGCCCAGTTATACTCGGTGGGATTCAACACACTATTGGTCTGCATGGCTGACCATGTCTTGGATAAAAATGTATTCCATTTTCAGGGAGAATGCTTTTGGCAAACTAGGGGTGCTGCTATGGGAGCATCTTTTGCTCCCATTTATGCCAACCTCTTCATGGGATACATTGAGGAACAATTGATCTATGATCCCACACACAACATTTATATAGAGGAACTGGATGTTTTGACGCAGATATCTGGATGATTGTTGGCTGGTCTGGCGTTCTGATGAACAATAGCTATTGGAGTTTGTACAATATTTCAACCAGAACAAATGGGGTAATGAATTCACACTGGCTTGTGATTTATGTGAGATTAATTTTCTGTATGTTACTATGACTCGTAATCCAGATGATACATTAAAAACCAAAACATTTTGCAAATACTCCCAATATACAACTTGTTACATGCCACCAGCATGCATCCCAGCCACATCATCCGGAATATCCCCAAATCCCAGTTCCTCAGAATAAGAAGGATTTGTTCCTCTGAAACGGACTATACAGAATCTCAGCATGACTTGGTAGGCAGGTTTAGAGCTAGGGGCTACAGAGAATCTGACATCCAGGGTGCCAGGCAAGTGGCATCCAACTCGGACAGAACATCACTCTTGACTTATAGGGAGGAAAACCCAAGCTGAACAGGTGGATACCATTAGACTAATTACCACATACGGACGCAATATTAATATGATCAAAAATATTATTTCCAAACACTGGAATATTCTTTGTGCCAATGATGAATTGACATCTCTTTTGGGACAGGCCTGTCGGTATGGATATAGAAGAGGCAAAACGTTAGGTTCCTTCTTCTCCCATTACAAAAGAGTGAGTTCCGGGGGTACGGTGTGCCACCACATGACCATGATGGGGGGTAGGCTTTGGGGTACATACAGTTGTGGACATTGTTCTTCTTGTCCATATATTTTCACATCCAAACACTTTTCTAGTAGAAACACAAATCGTGTATATGACATGAAATTTTTTGGGAACTGTAACAGTGATTGGATCGTGTATCTGGCGACATGTACATGTGCTGCTTTCTATGCTGGACAGACATCACAACCTCTCAGAATGCAAATGTCCAAACATCACAGTGATATGCATATCAAAAAGGACACCAACGATTTATACAGACATTGTCTACACCACAACTCTGCTAGATTTCAGTTTACGATCATTGACAAGGTCCATGGTGACAGATCCAATAAACAGGGATGGCATTCAAGTCTTAACAAGAAAGAGAAGTATTGGATAATCAAACTGGGTGCTTTGTTCTCACCTGGTTTGAATGATCATTTATGAATACATTATGTATTATTATTACTTTTTGTATTAATTATGTTGAATGTATATTGTTCTTTTCATATATTTTTTATATTTTTTATACAGGAAACCATCTGAGCGAAGGGCTTACCTTATAAATATGTATGGTGAACTACCTATGTGATTAATATTTTCTCCCACTGATGAAAGCCTTAGAGCTGAAACCGGTCTGGGATTTATTTATCTAAATAAATCTGATGTGTTAAACTTTACAATTTGTGCCTTTTTCATAGACTGATGTTTGGTGCTGGCTATTTTTTCATCTTTTGTTAGCCCTTAGCCTTGCACCGGTCATACTTGCAGACGACTTCGGTTTTGTGTTTAATGGTGGCACACAGGGTTAACTTGCTGGGCAGGAGTGCTGAACATACAGTCCTTGAAACTTTTTAGGTGCCTTTAAGGCACAATATAAATAGTCATCCCTGCTGTCTAATATTCCCCCAACCCACAATTTATGTGCTGCAAGACTTGTTTCAAAATTTTGAATACCTTTAAGTCACAATATAAAGGTTCATCCCTAGTATCTAAAGTTTTCGTTGCTCTGCGCCTTTCATGTTGCCGAATTTATCTCTATTTTTAATGGTCTTTTAAGGCATGATATAAAAAAGTTATTTCAGGTATCTAGTGTCCCCTGTTTCCATGTCTTCCATGCTGGAAAATGTGTCCCTATTATTTAATTGTCTTTAAGGCATGATATAACAGGTTATCTCTATTGTCAAGTGTCCAATGCCTCACATCTTTCTTGCAACAAAACCTGTCCCTCTCTTTTTTTTTTAGTTGTCTTTAAAACACAATACAAATAGTTATCTTTAGTGGTATCTACTGTTTCATCCTGACTCACGTCTTTCATGCTGCAAAACTAATATCTATTTTTTATATCTATCTTTAGGTGCCTTTTAGGCACATTATAAAGAGTTATTCCCTGGTATAGAGTGCCCACCTCCATGTCACACACACACACACACACACACACACACACACACACACACACACACACACACACACACACACACACACACACACACACACACACACACACAGGCCTCAACATTACCTGTGAAATAAATTCCATGGCACTTAGCTGTAATACAACTGGGCAAGCACAAGCTTTTGGATGTGTTCATTTACATGGATGGCCGATATTACTTACACAACTGGCCCTGCATAGCATAATTCCAAGTATCAAACACATTATTTTGTCCTACAGTTATTTTCCCAAATGAATTGTTTGATTAGAAACTTACACAAGCCTATTTTTGTTCTGTTGAGTTTAATTTGACATTTCTTTGTGAGAACATACTGTTTCACCTTTCTGCTGTCTGCTGGGAAAAAACTGTATTGATTCTTTTGGCATTAACAACACAACATCTTTGCTTACGTGGCTGAAGATCTGCCTCCCATCAACATCTTCAACCTTGTTATTTACACATGAATGTACTGCTAGTAGTAGTATCCAAATATGTGTGTGTGTGTGTGTGTGTGTGTATCAGTACATATATGCATATATATTTTTATATGACTATACACACACACACACACACACACACACACACACACACACAAGCGCACACAGACACACACACACACACACACACACACACACACACACACACACACACACACACACACCCATATATATATATATATATATATATATATATATATATATATATATATATATATATGAATAAATAGGTAATGTGCACAATGCACAATGTGAATCCAACATAGTTATAAGTATTGTAATTCAGTTCCCAGAGTTGTTTTAAAAATCCTTTAAAAAAGGTATTTTATCTATCACAGGCTTAGCATTGAAGTTTTGCAGTTATAAATGCTCTGCTAATTAGTGTTACCCTTTTCTCTGTATATGCAATGTTTCTTGTCATCTTGCATCAATGGTCTTCATAACTGTCATGAAATCCATTTGTACAGATGACTTACACCTGTGATTATTCACATGAATGCCTTCACTGTGAATGTCTTAGGCATTGTGAAACTGAACATTTGTATTACACTGATAGCTGTAATGCATTAATACTGAGGTATAACTATATATGCTGGTAGGTTTTTTACTATCTTAATGTAGATAACACCTCTGCAGTCCAACTTCTTAAAGGGGAGCCATCTGTTTCCAAACTGTGGCAGCAGTAGAATATATACACAGCACATACTTTGGACTGGCGGCAAAAAGAAACATCCAGCATTCTGAAATATCAAGGTACACAAAGCTAACCTTCATACACATCATCCTATTAGTTATTAAAGATGCAGAAAGGTCCTATTTCCATATTGCTGTCATTAATATGGAAACCATACCTCTAAACTGTACAGATTTTTGCAGAATGTCCAGATTTTTGCATTATATTTTTCATCTGTTTCTTAATAAAAGCATGGTTTTCTGGTAAATCATTGAGGATTGAAGTCAGAAAATAATGACATATATTTGAGATTCAGACTTCATACCCCACAGAAAATCTATGCTAATGCAAAACCTGTTATTCTATCAACTTTCTAAGTTTGTACAAGCAATATATAAAAATTTTCCCTATTTTTGGGCCTTTGTCCCCCCATTATTTATTGCTTTGTCTAGATTTTCTGCCCTAAGAGGTTGAGAGGTATGGTGGATACTTACTGTGTGTATCTGCCTTTTCCAGATACACAGACACAGACACACATACACACACACACACACACACACACACACACACACACACACACACACACACACACACACACACACACACACACACACACACATACACACACACACACACACACACACACACACACACGCATGTGTGTGTTTGTGTGTAATATAGGGGTGTGTATATATATTATATATATATATATATATATATATATATATATATATATATATACATTTCCATTGATTACATTGATTCTGCTTTATTCAAAAGAATGCAATGCCCCTGTAATCACAGATGAACAAGTAAAGACTGCACTCTCCAAAGCCAAGAACACAGCATCCATGGGACTAGACAACATCCCAGGCTCCGTACTTAATGAACTACAGAAAAAACTGGCACCCCACCTAAGTACCATGTTCAATCATAGCCTCACCTCAGGTTATGTGCCTACTGAATGGCGCACAGCAACTGTTATCCCACTCAACAAAGGGGGTGCCACCATGGACTACTTCCCATTCGCCTGATGAGCCTCGTCTGCAAGGCGAACGTATCATCTTGGAGCTTATAAACAAAGACATAGGTAACCTCCAAACCCTAGACCCCACTCAGTTTGGGTTTGTAAAAGGTAGATCATGTCTACTAAACCTGATTGACTTCTTTGAAGCAGTCACTAGAGCCGTCGACAAGGGCAAGGTAGTGCACACAGCCTACCTTGACCTCACCAAGGCTTTTGATACAATCCTCCACTCTGGAATTATAGATAAATGCACTAAACTGGGCATAAATCCCTATGTTAGAAGAAGGGTGGCCAACTGGCTCACTGACAGAACCCAAATAGTTAAAGTAGCCAACTCCAAGTCCGACTTCAGACCAGTGTCGAGTAGAGTACCACAGGGTTCGGTCTTCGGTCCTCTCCTGTTCGGCATCTACTTCTCTGAAGTGCAGGCCAACACAGAAGGTCTT
>NC_056728.1:1182084750-1182137250 GCF_019279795.1 Protopterus annectens
CTAGAATCTCAACCATCTTTCATTTATCAAAATAAAAGAAATATTAGAAATTGGGTAAAAAATGAAAAATAAATTAGAGTATCCACAGAACTACAGGTAGGAACATTTTCCTACAATACTTTACCAGACTGCAGATACTTTGCATTTATGAGCCAAAATAACTATTTATACATCCAAAGTTGAAAAAGAAATATGTCTGCATTGACAGATGTAACTGCAATAGTAACTCTACGATACCTAGCAAGCTGCACAAAATACAAATAATTCTACAGTGGAAAAACAGTTAACCTTCACATAATAAGAGTGACCAAACACCACTCAGAAATCATGTTTAAGGACATCAGCAACCCACTGTCTTGATATACACAAGTCTGCAGGAACTATGAGAATTTTGCTGTTTGTGTCATTGAAAGACTCAGTTCATGTCCATTACAAGACAATCAGAATGCAAAGCTAGGGAAGAAAGAACTTGAATGGCAAACTCAACTTAAAGCTTATTGGTAGCCTGGACTAAATTGGTTGTGCTCCATTAAGAGCATTCTCGAGTTAAAGAAACTGGACTATAACTCTTACTAAAACACAACACCATTTTTTGTTAAGAAATAGCTATAGTGTTTCAAGTGAGTTTGATTTTTACTGTTTAACTTAAGTTCTAGATATTTAATTATAGATTGTGCTATTCATTTGTAGTTTAAGTTAGCCTTTTGACTTTTTGCTTTACTTCTATTTGAACTTTTTTACTTATATTTGGTATTTGAGGAATAATTTAATGTTAATTTGAACAATTTGTATTTTGATGTGCCTGATCGGTTGTGGAAAAAACAACAATGTTCATACATGCTAGCATAGTAAGGTCTGAGGATGGCTTTCACTTCATTAACAGAAAAGTGCAAAAGCACTTTAATATAATAATGTTTTTGTGAGTAAAGTTAAGGCACATGAATTTAGTTAACACATCTACCTATGTATTACTTTGATATTCAACTCTTTATGGAGACATTTGTGTATGTGTTTTTGTATCTATCTATCTATCTATATATATATATATATATATATATATATATATATATATATATACGATCTGTACTGATCCCCGAATGAACTTTTCACAGAATCACTAATGGCCGGGCATACTTACGTGAAAGTGCTTTTCACCCAAGTAAGTATGCCTGTTGTGGAGGTCGTACTACAGTGCGGATAAGGGAAAATTCCCTTTTCGCCACTGTAGTGTGATCTCAGAGTGAGAATATTAAAGTAGAGGGGTGTGGGGGGCACAGCCCCCCACATAGTTGGTGCAGGGCGGCTTCCCCCCAGCAAAAATGTTAACTTAATGTTTTTAATGTTTTTTTTTAAACACAATTTAGCAAAAGCGCTTATTCAGTGAAAGCGCTTTCTGTTCGGTGACAGTGGATTTGGACTGTTGAACTTTCGTTCAACAGTCCTAGATCCATATATATATATATATATATATATATATATATATATATATATATATATATGTGTGTAGATATGTGTGTATGTATGTGTGCATGTAAATACATATGTATGTTTGGGTGTGTGTGTATTATATATGTGCACATGCAGATTACATATTTTTTTGGTTTGACAAGAGTCTACCCAGGATTTAATATAATCTATGTAGGCACTGTGTAGAGCCTACAAAGAATGTATCTGTGCCCATGGTCGTGGTTCCCCCTCGGCAGAGCGATATGCATATTAATGATGGTGCTTTGCTGAGGGATAGCCAAGGAACACAGTTATTGAATCAGTGTAGGGAGAGGTGTAGTGTTAACAGTGGCTGCAGATGAGTATGAGACCTGCTGCAATGTCCTTTTTGTTATTTTTATGTTTTTTTTTTTCTTTTCCTTTTCCTTTCTTTTAACTTTTTTTTAGTAAAAAAAAAGCATGTTTGCAATGCACATGGAGCAGCAATGCCAAGCTGCGCTCACATATAAGATAGCAGACACCTACCAGACATCTAAAAATAAAAAAGGATGTAATTAATTATTTATTTAAAGGCATGTTTCAGCATGTCTAGGCATTTTTATCTGACTCAGTATGGTGCTCAGCACTGCTTATATGTAGCTCAGTTGTATATATGAAAGTATACCAGATTTCTTAATATCCCCATAGGTAAATGGGTAGAGTTACAGCTTCATGTGCAGTAGATCCAGGTTTGAATACATGGAAGGGAAAATGTGCAGTTAATTTTGAAATACAAATTATTCATTTTTGTTATAAAAGATGTCTCCACTGCACTCTAAGCTCTGCTGAACTGTGCGCAGACCTGCTAAGCACCACATAAACATGGTAACAGATGCCAATATTTGTGCACTGCCTGGCTGTGCTCAGCTGGTTTGTGTGCTGCTAAGCTCCAGTAAGACTGCAGTTCTGCCAATTCCACGATTCTCAGTTCACCTACACTGGTTTGCATGGTGCTAAGCAATGTGGCCCATTTTTGAATGTTGCCCAATGATGCGTAAAGGTGGCATAACATACTGCAGAACCCATTGGAGTTCTTTCTCTGATGGTTACTATGGCTGGTGTTGGTGAACGTGCCACTTTTGGCCACAGTGGTGGGACATTCTGGAGTCCAGGGTCATGTTTGGGCTCCTAGTAGCTGCTCTCAGGGAGGTTTCCAGGGCTCAGTGTGTAAGGTGGTGGCCTGGGACCAGCTTTCCAAAAAATTCACCAGTGTTACTGTATCCTCTGCAGAGGTGAGCAGTGTTGTCACCAACATGACAACCTGAAACATCGAAAGTGGGGACTCTTGGATACCTGAGTAAAAGAAGCAAGGGCCGAGAATGCCCCACAAGTATGTAAGTAATTTTATCTCTATATTAACAATATGTAATCAGAATGTCTGCAAAGCTGGTATGCAGAATGGTGTGCTTCTTTCCTAACAGCTACAGCTGAGAGGGCTCACAATGTCAAGTTACATGCTGAGCGCTTGGCCAGGTTGAGCAGTGAGTGTGGTGAGTATGGATTTATTATGCTAACTGTAATTAAACAAGTAAGAGAGAGTAAAGCATCAACTGCAATAAAGTATATACAGTAATGTTTGTAGTGCAATAAAAATGAAATTAGAGCTATATTACAATAAATGAATAATGCCAACTGTACTGCAATAAAAACAGGAAACAATACTAATAACTGCATTAAAGTATATACAGTGAAGTTTGTCATGCAATAAATGTGGAATTAGAGCTGTATTGCAATAAATGACAAATGCTAACTGTAGTGCAATGAAAACATGAAACAATACCAATAACTGCATGAAAGTATATACAGTAAAGTCTGAAATGCAATACATGTGGGATTAGAGCTGTACTGCAATAAATGAATAATGCCAGCTGTTCTGCAAGAAAAACTTAAAACAATACCAGTAACACACAGGAAACTGGTGTACATCAGGATTGAATTGCTGTAACCACTGCAGTAGACCTGTATGCACTGAGGCTGTAAGCTAAGGAGCTGCAGACAAGTATAACACTGTAATAGCTGTATAATGCAAATCTAATGGCTGCAAATTGTATTGGTTAACTCATATAAGTACTGTTCAAGGATGTCTCTAGGCCAATATTGGTCACATAATGATCTGTCATCCACAGACCTCAGGTAATAAAGGTATATGGGTGAGGTAGCCCACTCTATGAGCTGATATTGTTTGTTGAGTTCACAGATATAATACTGAAATGTAGCTTACCTACTATTTGTGTTATGCTTGCATTTCATGCATGTGTGTTCTACTGTACTGCAGTCTAGTATAACACTATAGTAGTACTACCAGGTCATATTATGGTTCTAGTTGAGCTATAGCCAAATATCAGTCTGTAATCCACAGTGACTCAGGAGCTCAGTTTGTTAAATGCTCTGTACACAGTTAATTTTGCCACACAAAGTCCAGGATTTGAATCCAGTGGTATATGTGTGTGTAGTAGCAGTCACGTAATGCTCACAAATTCTATTTCCACAGGAACTACAGGTAACTGGGTGAGGTAGCCCATATTGTGAGTATATAATTGTGTGTTTAGATGTCACAGATTGTTAAAGTTGTCAGCAAGAATGTGTTCATCAGCAATGTTCAGTCAGAAATAAAATGTGTAATCCCATTATGGCTGTATGCCTTGAGTGTCTATTAAAAGTTGCTGCAGTCAGTTAATACATCATATGCAGACATCCCCTGCAGTCACTGCTATTGGATTCTATTCCCATTCCTGCCAACCAAGGCATAACAGCTGCTTAGTGTCTGTACAGTACTGTACACATACATGTCTCTCAAGTGTCACAATTTCACGTTATGTAATTAATAGTCTGTAATCCTTCTGTCACAGGATTACCATGGAAATGATTACATAGATTGCAAAGCATCACTAAATCAGCCCACAGAACACCTTGGTAGTTATAAAGGTCCACCTGCTGTGCAAGTGTTATGGTACTTGTGTACCCACAGTTGTTACTGGTTGGCCCATAGTGTCCCATGCAATTAGCTTGAGAGGTATGTCCATGCTACATCAGGTATTGAAGACTTGTAGTCAATGTACACACAAACAAAATACAGATCCGTAGAGTAAATAGTAGTACTGTTGTCAAAGAAATAACTGAAAACATTACTAATGGACTGTTTTTCTCTCCCTTCCAACCCTAATCTTCATTTATTTCTTATTGTTATTCATTGGTTATGGTTTACTATCAACATATGTTTTTACATTAACTGTATTTTGGAACATGTGTTTTATTATTGCTTTGTTTTATAATGGTTGCATATTAACATATCTTGTTACATTACCTATTTTGTTGGGATTATGCTGTAACTGTTACTGGCATGCTGTTAATATACTGGCTGTTCTGTTATTTATTGTTGTGTTTCACATAATATGCATTGATATGCAATTAGGTTATTTCCAATTTTCTACCATGCTGTTATTACTATTTTGTTGTGATGAGAGACTTAGGAAAACAGGTGGACAGTGGTCTCATCTTTGATAACCGCATCACCACAACAGTCAGGAAATCCTTCTATGTGGCACACTTCATCACTAAGGGCTTTTCATCCAGAAAAAAGGAAGTCATCGTCCCACTGTACTCATCCCTCATTAGACCCATTATAGAGTACAATACCCCATTTGGTATGTACATCACAAGACATCTGCAACAGCTGGAAAGGTCACAGAAATACCTCACTAAAAGAATCACAGGCCTAAAGCAGATGCCCTATGCTAACCATCTAAAAAAACTCCAGCTATACTCTGTGGCATATCGTCAATTCAGAGGCAATCTCTGCTTAACATACAAGGCCATGTCAAACCCTGAGCTGTTGGACATGCTCCACTTAAAGAAATCCCCATCCCTCAGAGCCACAAGCTCCAAGGATCTAAACCTTGTCATCACAATGAACAAAACATGCTGGAGGGATAGGTTCCTGACCCAGAGACTCCCCATACTCTGGAAAAGACTATCCATACATGTCAAGCAGAGCACCTCCTTGTCCCTCTTCAAAAGGAACCTTGACAGTTGGATAGGAGATAGGAAATTCACCCCGGGGATCACATCAGTCGCCCTGCTAGACAGGGGTCCAGGGAAGTAAATATTGTGGGAAGAAATATCCAGGGAATTGATATGGCTAGGCTTGTATAGGCCCTAGGGCTGATAGCCTAGTACCAACCTATGAACCTATGAAACTATGAATGATTTGTTCACAACTAACCTATACTTATTGCTATACCTCAATTACTACAGCATGTCAGGGTAGGCTGGGTCCATGTGATCTCCCTACCTTGCTTCAACTGGCAGTGGTACCAGGTCCTAGCACATCTGGGACCAAGAGCTGTGGTGCCCCCTCTGCTGCCCCTACATCACCTGCAGTCTTGGGTGGGACCACCACAGGGAACAAGGCCCGGACTCCCCCTGGGAGCACTGGCAGTGGGGGCATTGTCACCCAGGCTGAACTGCTAGTCATGGTGTGCAGGATTGTTCATCAGAGCTATGAGTGTTGCCTGCGCTGGACTGAGGGCATGCTGGCTAACCTGGTGGGGCAGCCTTGCCCTGGTCCACAGCCTCCAGTGTAGCCACCTTTGGGGCAGTGAAGGAGAAGTGTCAAAAGTCCTATGGGTGGGGACATGAGTCATGCTCCTGCCATCTGGAGGCATGCGTGACTTGGATTACACAACACCCTCTCCATCCAAGATGTTCATCCACCTCATGTGTCACACACTGGCCCTGTCTTCTGTCTAGTTTGTCTTGTCTGTCTGCAAATGCATCTTCTCCTACTCAAATTACATCCCCACATATACCTAAATCCCTTCCTCAACATTCCAGTCTCACCTCAATAAAATAAATATGGCACCTGTCCCACAAAATGTATTGCCCCATACATAGCTCTCCATTTCACACATGTGTCCACTGGACATAAGTAATTTGGTCCAATTGCCTTGATAATGCAGCTATGTTGTCGTCATCCTTCTCTTTGGGGTTTGAGAGTTCAAATTCATCTACAAAATCTGTCAAAGTGCACAGCTGTTGCTGTATAATAAATGGATAACTATGGTTCTTTCCTACATCCTTCCTACACATCCCTACCTGCCTTTCACTATATTTTTCACCCTGATTGCCCCCATTTCACCACTTTCTTAGCTCCCCTTTTTCTTTTCTTTATACTTTCAGCAAGGAACCGCATATCGTGGTGCATCGTGCAGCTTCGCTTACCTCAGCTTAATAGAGCTCTAATGAGTATATGTGTTTTTAACATTGTAAGTCATATGTGCAAAATAAACACCTATGCCATGTTTTGAACCAAAGGTCATCAAACCTGCAACACACTGCATTAACCCACCACACCACACAGATCTTAATTAAAGCAAGTGTTTCCATCAAAACATAGTGATTGCCACTTACAGTCATTAGGCATGTCTCAGCGGAGCTATGCACTGCACCACGCCGTGCAAACTAGAATTAAAAATGAATGGGAAAAAATGGAAGTATTCCTTGGACTCTGGTGCAATAATACCCCACTAGACAGCTAGAGACATAAAAATGAAAGTAATTGAGGCCTGTGATAGCAGGAAAATGTGCCCTTGTATCAGCAACATATAAAAAGACACCTGCTAGGGCAGCAATGACAAAGAACATGTTCAACTTGGACCCTGGTGCAGAGCTACAGCCATAGAAAGCCATGCACATATTGATGGATGCAGACAATCTGTATCAGAGACTGTATGCCTGCCCATATACCTTGCAAATATACCTGCTGTAGCAGTGACTCAGTAGCTCGATCTGTTAAATGCCTTTCATGCAGTATATTTTGCCACACACAGTCCTGGGTTCAAATCCAGTCTTGTGTTGCAGTGCAATTACATTATAGTGAAGACAGCAATTAGTAACTGAGCCATGTGATCTTTATCTGCACAGGTTACTTCTAATTAATGAACTGCAATCCAGTTTTGGAAGTCAAAGGCCTGCAGGTGAAGACACACTGCACATATCCGTATAGCATAACTACTGTGTTATTGGCACAATTTCAAAACTGATGTATCTTAATCACATGCCTCATTTTGACTGTAAAGGGTACCCTTACCCTGGCTCTGCTATAATGACAGGGCTGCCACAGCTGCTACAGTTACATGTGCAGCTTGTTGTCTTCCAAAGTGTTTGCACTGCCCCCATATGTTCTAGGCTGCATCAGCATCTGCAGCCTGCAGTACACACACCTGAATGTAAACGTAGCTACTACAGACCTAGAAAACCTCCCAAACACCAGCACAAGGAATCCGGACACAGCCATACTTAATGGGGTGGACAGAGTTCCAGAGACTGAAATGTTTTACAGTTTGCTCCTACATTGATAGTAAGTTGATACAATAACATCTATTGCATTAGGATGCATATTCAGAGGGGTACGAAGTCTGACACTCAAATGTGTGTCTTCCATTACTGTTCTCAACCCATAAAGTTTGCCAGTGAATTGCCAGATGACCACAATGTCATGGGACACTGACCACACATATGAGGTGAAAATGTGGACTTACTACATAAATATCTACAGATGACAGTCCTGGTATCTATCCTCTGCATTGCTGTAGTCTCCACACCTCAGTAATGTCCATCTTCACAGCTAACAATGGGGCTCAGGTCTACATGAAGGCCTTATATATTGCATTTTGTAGCATGTCATTGGCTAATAAAAGTGCAATTCAGTTGTTTTGGCTGCAATTGCCATATCATATCAAAAGATTGGTGCAGAAGCAATTATCAGCTAATGAGCAGTACCTTAAAAAGGCAAGCAGCTGGTCATGGGGAAAGCATCTGTATGCAACTTACCTCATACAGAGAGTGTAATTTCAAAAGATTACTGGCAGCAAAGATCAACAAAGAAGTACTGCACTCAGCCATGTATATAATTAATTTATCCATGTAACAAGATAAAGATGGGAGGATGGAGGTATGGTGAATAGGAATCTCAGCAGTAAGCCTATTTTATATCTATGGTAATGACATGTCATTGATACTCAGCTGTCCTACACCTACAGGCATGCCTCTCAAATGTCCCTGATTTCCACTCACATCTCAGCTCAGTCCCCCTTATTCCCTCCTACAATGGTTGGCTGTTATAGAGATGCTAATTAATTAATTGTAAAACATAGTTACAATAAGTAACCTGTAACATCAGACCATGTACACTAATTCACCACCACTCATTCTGCTGTCTCACATAAATAGTTCTAACATTTTAAATATGTCCCTGATTGTGCCTGATGTACTCTGGCTATGTCCATGTCTGTTGTTCCCTGTCTGGTTGAGAGCTATGCCTAACATAGCTGTCAACATATTACAGAAAGATATCTGAGCAAAGCCATACCTAATGGTGGGTCAAAGGCCCAAAATTAGGAATACTGTAACTATTGCTTGTATAAAGTAAGAAAGTGAATAGAATAACAGATATCACAGTAGCATAACTGCAGTCTGAAGGGTATGGCATTTTAAACTCAGATGTCTGTCTTTGTTTTCTGACATCAGCCATCAATGATTGGCCAACCTTATATCAGAAATCCACAATGTTGTGTGGAAGTGACCAAAACTATGAGGCAAACATCATGACATGCCAACATCTGTATAGTTGAGTGGTATGATACCTACAGGGAACATATGCTACAGCAGGTTTGCATTGGTTTCTGTCATTGTGGCACACTGTATGACATATTAGTGGGTGTTCACCCATAGGGGACACACCACAGTAGACTGCAGTGCTGGTTGTAGGAACATACAGCAGAATCTGTCACACATAGGGACATACCCCAGTATTGCTACTATCTTGGTGGTATCTACAGAGGTAGTGTGTTGCCAGGCTGTGGGGTATGATGTGTGAGGGAGTAGTGGATAGTGCAGGCCATTATGGGTGCTCTAGATCTGTACATAGTGGACGTCCAAAATTAGTCCTGTAATGTGTTCCCCTTTCTGTTGTCTTTCAGGAACCATGTGCCACAGAAGACATGCCCCCTTCTCAGATGCAGATACTCAGAATGTCGGCAATACAGCCAGTATCAGAGTGGCTACTGTACATGGGATATATAAACATATTACCTTGTAGTCTGCAACATTAGGTGGTGCTGACAATACCTATTCCTCACCTTTTCATAGGTCAGTCAGGTGTGGCCCAAGTCCATGGTCCTCTACTTGGTAAGTGCATATATAGTCTATGAAAGTTAAGGGCTGCCATATTGCCTTATGTACAAATGTTGTGTTTAGCCAGAGTAATATATTTGTATGTTCCATTCTAGAACAGTTAACTACAGTTCATAGACTGGGTAATCACAGATGTGTATTTGAATGGCCATCAACATGTTTGTATTTATACTTATGAGTGGTTACACAGCCTGTTATACATAAGGCAATTACTCCAAGATGTCTGTTCAAATGCAAAAGAGAGATTGTATATACCTGAGCCAGTGACAATAGTACTGGCATATCATTCTCAAGACAGGTATACTGGGTTTTATGTGTAGTTCTATCACATATAATGTCATATGACGTTCCTTACAGGCAGATTGTATTGGTAGCTTTAACTGGATGTGGCTGAAGTGCATGTTATAAAGGCATTGACTTGTCTGTGTATATTGTGAGTTTGTCTGTTATGCATGGGAGCGGAGATGAGAAGATGTGAAACTGGAAATGCAGTTGTACATCCTCATTTGTACGAGTCTGTGTGGATTACCTTACATAAAAGTGCAGGTAGTAATGTACTAATTTTGTCTTAGTTTCACAGGTGATAGGGGTGGAGTCTGTCCACCTCATAACCTGATGTCAGTGTCTAATCAGAATCTCATCATGATGGTGGCCATAGGGAGGCACAGGTTGGGTTGTTGGGAGCTGAATCTGTCCCAGAGGTTGACATTCCTCTTCTGCCCCCATTGTTATGGCATACAGTTAGTATGCCCACACATACCCAGTCCCCAGAGGCCACAGATTTTTAGACAATCATAGGATGGCGACATTAACAGGACAGTGTGGCAACTATGGCATCAGTGAGTGTAGACACTAACTATAGCCAGAGAGTTAGCAAGGTACTACATAGGTGGATTGACAGGAGTACTCATAGGAGTACTGCTGTCCATCCACCACCTGTTACAGGTGTCACATTATGGGTCACTCAGCACATGTTTTGGGCCATTTAGGAGATACAGACACATTCTGAACACAACACCAGGCAGATGGTTAGTGTTATAGACACAACACGGTCTATCATCTGGGACTGTCTCCACCATACTGGGAATACCCTGGATTGGTTCACTAATGCAGTGGATAGATGGTGCACTGAGACAGTGTCTGTCTTGGACCGCACATTTTCTATGCTGGAACACGTTGTTGGAATTGAGCATCGGACATGTGGACGTAGGTCAGCAACAGTCATGCTCTCACAGTGGCAGTACCTCCAGCACTATGAAGGGAAGTATGCTGTCCACACCACTACATGGCAGGCCAGGGACACAGCCCCAGCAGACAGCAGTCACCATCAGGTACTAGTACTGCATCTGACCTTGCGCATGATGGTGCCAGTATCACTACTGGCAGCGCCAGTTCCTGTGTTCATGGCCAGAGATGGTGAACTGTCCACTCTACCATGTACAGTCCACAGCTGTCCAACTTACACATATGTAGGGCTAACACTGGGCTTGAATGTTTACATGCACACACTCACACAGCACTGTCACATGCAGGTCACCAACAGACACACATGGCTCCTCTCCATGACCCATCTAACCTGCATACCTTCCTGACTCACTCACATGCTAACTGTTTGGCACAATACCCCCGTAACACACCATGTGCATGTGATGATACCTGTGCCACATTGCTGCCATCGATGCAGGGAAATGCTACTATGTGTCTGATGCACAGGGTGTCTACATTACTTGACATGTACTTGTGTAGTGCAGTATTGTTTTGCCACACTACTTGTGGGCCACAACAGGTACAGTATGCAGGCATGTGTCATGTCTACACATCACACTTTCTGTATCTTTGTTGCATGATGTTGGACTGGTGGTAGTGTTACAGAATGACAGGTGGGTCATGGACTTATGTATGTTTCTGTTTCAGGAGTCTGAGGTGATAAAACATGGACACATCACAGCAATACAGTGGCACAAGATGGCATGGCAGCACAGCAGAAATATGATGTCAGCAAGGTACAGCAGTATATGTGCACGGTTCCCTAGGTGCATATGTGTAGAACAGCATATCAGGGACAATGGGTGCAGTCAGCATACTCAAGCATTCATACATTGTGATAAGGTCTGCTACCCTTGCTGCATGTCACCTGGGTTTTGTGAATGTACAAATCTAGAAGGTGTGGTGCCAGAGTTGATGCATCTGCAAATATCCTGTGTCCAGTTCAGACAGGTGGCAGACATCAGCTATGATAATGCAGAGGTGGGAAATTTAGGGATAGCAGCTAGATACAGGGCCATAAAATGCATAACTATTAGACTCAGCCCATATGGGCATATCTGCAGTGCGGCAAGGTGATATATTTACACAAACATAGTTGGCTGATGTGACATTAGAACTCCTACCTACCTGCTATTATACACCATAGCTCACAATACTTATTACATACTTCACAGAGTTTATCTGATATCAGAGTGTTAGCCAGTGCCCTTAAGGTGGATGACATCAGCAGGGCCCTTGTAGATGAGGACAACGTAGAGGCCAGCAGCCAGTCACAGAGCCATAAAATGCATAACCATTGCACAGAGATAGGCCATATGGGTATGCCTGTAGTGCTGCAAGGGGATTTATTTATGCACACAGAGTTGGCTGATTTGAGATTAGAACCCCTACCTATCTACTATTACACGCTATAGCGTGCAATACTTATTGCATGTGCCACATAATTTATCTGATAACAGATTGTCTGCAAGAGCTGTTAAGGTGGTTGACATCAGCAGGCCTTCTAGACAAGGGCAATGTGGAACTCAGTCACATGGCCATAAGATGCATAACCACTGCACAAAGATAGCCCATATGGGTATGTCTGTAGTGCTGCAAGGGGATTTATTTATACACACAGAGTTGGCTGATGTGAGATTAGAACCCCTACCTATCTACTATTACACACTATAGCTTGCAATACTTATTGCATGTGCCACAGATTTTACCTGATATTAAATTGTCTGCCATAGCTCTTAAGGTGGATGACATCAGCAGGCCTTGTAGACAAGGGCAATTTAGAAGCCAGCAGCAAGTCACATGGCCACTATTACACACTATAGCTTGCAATACTTATTGCATGTGCCACATAATTTATCTGATAATAGATTGTCTGCAAGAACTCTTAAGGTGGTTGACATCAGCAGGCCTTGTAGACAAGGGCAATGTGGAACCCAGTCACAGGGCCATAAAATGCATAACCATTGCACAGAGTTAGCCCATATGGGCATGTCCGTAGTGCTGCAAGGGGATATATTGGCACACACACATAGTTGGCTGATGTGAGATTGAACCCCTATCTATCTACTATTACACACTACAACTCGCAGTACTTATTGCATGCACCACAGGTTACTTCTGTTGTATATGTTGTACATATGTTGTATATGTTGTTTAAGCTCTGTTGATCCTGTTTTGGCATCCTGCAGACTACAAGAGCAACAGCAAGGAGAAAGAGAGAATTAAAGAGAGAATTTAAATATCTCCATTTTCATTTTTTCTGATTATACTGCTTTCTGGTCTTGATTTAAGACATTTATTTTCATTTAACTGCATTTATGTTAACCATATTTGCTTTAGCATTGCTACACACTCAAGTGTGCTTGCTTGCACTGCATTTAAATTATTTTATTACTGTTTTAACTTTTTCTGCAAATATCCTGCACATATTCTGCAAAAAATCTTGTTTCCCACCTCTCCTATTACTAGAGTAGTCCAGATACAGTTTTGCTGTATCCATGACTACTTTTTAAGTTTCCGAGTTCCCCAAACATTTCTGTGTTGGAAGGAAGCCTTCCAGCTTATCAGTGGGAGTGGTAAGCTCTAGGTAACCTAACTACCATAAGAAGAGTAGTTTCTGATTCTGAAATTGTAGTTTAAATGCTGTTTGTGCAGTTTTTTCTATCCCTTTCAAGTTTTGGGTTTAAAAGGCAGTGTTTGCATGGGGTTCTGCTGGTTGACATTCCATGGATCCTGTTTTGGCTTTCTGCAGATTATAAGAGAAACAGAAAGGAGAAAGAGAGATGTCAAGTGCCTCCATTTTGATTTTTTCTGATTATACTTCTTTCTGCACCTGATTTAAGTCATTTTCTAACTTAACTGCATTAATGTTAACTGCATTTGCTTTATTATTGCTACACACTCAAGTGTGCTAGCTTCCACTGCATTTAAAGTATTTTTATTACTGTTTTACCCACTTTTTTCTGCAAAAAAAACATTTTAAGCTTGTTTCCCACCTTTCCTGTTACTAGAGTAGTCCAGATATATAGTTGTTGTATCAAGGACTATTTTGTAAGTTTCTGAGTTCTCCAGACCTTCTTGTGTTAGAAGGAAGACTTCCAGTTTACCAGTGGGAGTGGTAAGCACTCGGTAGCCTATCTACCACAAGAGGAGTGGTTTCAGGCTCTGAAATTGTAGTCTATTGGCCATTTGGGTAGTTTTTCTATCCCTTTCGACTGTCTAGTTTAAAAGCCCATGTTTGGGTGGTTTTGCACTTGTTTAAGCTCTGCAGATCATGTTTTGGCATCATGCAGAATGCAAGAGCAAAAGAAAGGAGAAAGAGAGACTTTAAGTGCCTCCATTTTGAATTTTTCTGATTATACTGCTTTGTGCCATTGATTAAAGTCATTATTTCATTTAACAGCATTTATTTTAACTGTACTTTACACACTCAAGTGGGCTAGCTTGAACTACAGTTAAAGTATTTTATTACTGTTTTAACTGTTTGTTCTGCAAAAAAAAAAAAAAAAAAAAGTCAAAGCTTGTTTCCTGCCTTTCCTTTTACTAGAGTAGTCCAGATACAGGTGTGCTGTATCCAGGGCTGTTTTGTAAGTTTCTGAGTTCCCTAGACCTTTCTGTGTTAGAAAGAAACAGTCCAGTGTATCAATGAGAGTGATAAGCACAAGGTAGTCTATCTACCACAAGAGGAGTGGTTTCTGACTCTGAAATTGTAGGTTATTGGCAATTGGGGCAGTTTTTCTATCCCTTTAAACTTTCTGGTTTAAAAGCCCAAGTTTGCATGGACCTGTGTTTGTTTAAGCTCCACCGATCCTGTGTTGGTGTCCTGCAGACTACAAGAGCAACATGAAGGAGAAATAGAGACTTTAAATGCTTAAATTATTAATTTTTCTGATTATACTGCTTTCTGCACTTGATTTAAGCATTTATTTAATTAAACTGCATTTATTTCAACTGTACTTGCTTTAATGTTGCTGCACACTCAATTGTGCTTACTTGCACTGCATTTAAAGAATTTTATTATTGTTTTAACTGTTTTTCCTGCAAAAAAAAAAAAAAAAGTTTGCAGCTTGTTTCCTGCCTTTCCTGTTACTAGAGTAGTCCAGATAGAGATTTCCTGTATCCAGGACTTTGCTTTAATATTGCTACACACTCAAGTGTGCTAGCTTGCACTGCATTTAACATATTTTTATTACTGGTTTAACTGTTTTTCTGCAAAAAAAAAGTTCTAAGCTTTTTTCCCCCCTTTCCTGTTACGAGAGTATTCCAGATACTATATCCATGACTGTTTTGTATGTTTCTGCATTCTGCAGACCTTTCTGGGTCATAGGGAATCCTTCTAGCTTATCAGTGGGAGTGGAGAGCACTAGGTAGCCTATCTACCACAGGAGCAGTGACTTCTCGCTCTGAAACTGTAGTTTATTGGCCATTTGGGCATTTTTTCTGTCCCTTTCAACTTTCTGGATTAAAAGCTATGTTTGCATGGGATTGCACTTGTTTAAGCTCTACAAGCACTACAAGAGCAACAGAAAGGAGAAAGAGAGACTTTAACTGCCTCCATTTTGTTTTTTTCTGATTATACTGCTTTCTGCACTTGAATTAAGTCGTTTTGTCATTTAACTGCATTCATTTTAACTGTATTTGCTTTAATATTGCTACACATTCAAGTCTGCTAGCTTGCACTGCATTAAAAGTATTTTTATTACTGCTTTAACTGTTTGTTCTGCAAAAAAAAAAAAAAAAAAAACACTCAAAGCTTGTTTCCTTGATTTCCTTTTACTAGAGTAGTCCAGATACAGATTTGCTGTATCCAGGACTGTTTTGTAAGTTTCTGAGTTCCCCAGACCTTTCTGTGTTAGAAAGAAGCCTTCCAGCTTATCAGTGAGAGTAGTAAGCACAAGGTAGCCTATCTACCACAAGAGGAGTGGTTTCTGGCTCTGAAATTGTAGTTTATTGGCCATTTGGGCAGTTTTTTATCCCTTTCAATTTTCTGGTTTAAAATCCCATGTTTGCATGGGTCTGTCCTTGTTTAAGCTCCACAGATTATTTTTGGTGCCCTGCAGACTACAAGAGCAACAGGAAAGAGAAAGAGAGACTTAACATGCTTCAGTTATGAATTTTTCTGATTATACTGCTATCTGCACTTGATTTAAGTATTTTTTTCATTAAACTGCATTTATTTTGACTGTACTTGCTTTAATGTTGCTACATACACAGTTGTGCTAGCTTGCACTGCATTTAAAGTATTTTATTTCTGTTTTAACTGTTTTTTTTTCTGAAAAAAAAAAACAAAAAAAAAGTTCTAAGTTTGTTTCCCACCTTTCCTGTTACTAGAGTAGTCCAGATAGAGATTTGCTGTATTCAGGACTGTTTTGTAAGTTTCTGAGTTCCCCAGAGATTTCTGTGTGGAAAGGAAGCATTGTAGCTTATCACTGGGAGTAGTAAGCTCTAGGTAACCAAACTACCATAAGAAGAGTGGTTTCTGGTTCTGAAATTGTAGTTTATTGGCCGTTTGTGCAGTTTTTCTATCCCTTTCAACTTTTTGGTTTAAAACCCAGTTTTTGCATGGGTCTGTGCTTGTTTACGCTGAGTGGATCCTGTTTTGGCTTCCTGCAGACTACAAGTGCAACAGAAAGGAAAAAGAGAGACTTTATATGCCTCCATTTTGATTTTTCTGATTATACTGTTTTCTGCACTTGATTTAAGTCATTTTGCCATTTAATTGCATTAATTTTAACTGTATTTGCTTTAATACTGCTGCAAACTTATGTGCTAGCTTGCCCTGCATTTAAAGTATTTTTATTACTGTTTTAACTGTTTTTTTTCTGAAAAACAAAAATGTTCTAAGTTTCTTTCCCACCTTTCCTGTTTTACTAGAGTAGTCCAAATTTGCTGTATCCATAACTATTTTGTAAGTTTCTGAGTTCCCCAGACAGTTTTTGTGTTGGAAGGAAGCCTTCCAGCTTATCAGTGGGAGTGGTAAACTCTAGGTACCCAACCTACCATAAGGAGAGCGTTTTCTGGTTCTGAAATTGTAGTTTATAGGCCGTTTGTGCAGTTTTCCTATTCCTTTCAACTTTTTGGTTTAAAAGCCAGTGTTTACATGGGTTTGTGCTGGTTTACACTCTGTGGATCCTTTTTTGACTTCTTGCAGACTACAAGAGCAACAGAAAGGAGAAAGAAAGATGTTAAGTGCCTCCATTTTGATTTTTTCTGATTATACTGCTTTCTGCACTTGCAGTTGTTTTGTCATTTAAATGCATTAATTTTAACTGCATTTGCTTTAATATTGCCACACACTCAAGTGTGCTAGCTTGCACTGCATTTAAAGTATTTTTATTACTGTTTTAACTGTTTTTTCTGAAAAAAATATTCTAAGCTTGTTTCCCACCTTTCCTGTTACTAGAGTTGTCCAGATACAGATTTGCTGTATCCATGACTATTTTGTAGGTTTCTGAGGTCCTCAGACCTTTTTGTGTTAGAAGGAAGATGTCCAGCTTATCAGTGGGAGTGGTAAGCACTAGGTAGCCTATCTACAACAAAAGGAGTGGTTTCAGGGTATGAAATTGTACTTTATTGGCCATTTGGGGAGTTTTTCTATCCCTTTCAACTGTCTGGTTTAAAAGCCCGTGTTTGGGTGGGTTTGCACTTTTTTAAGCTCTACAGATCATGTTTTGGCATCCTGTAGAATACAAGAGCAAAAGAAAGGAGAAAGAGAGACTTTAAGTGCCTCCTTTTGCATTTTTCTGATTATACTGCTTTCTGCCCTTGATTTAAGACATTCTTTCATTTACCTGCATTTATTTTATCTGTATTTGCTTTAATATTGCTACACACTCAAGTGGGCTAGCTTGCATTGCATTTAAAGTATTTTTATTACTGTTTTAACTGTTTGTTCTGCAAAAAAAAAAAATACACTCAAAGCTTGTTTCCTGTTTTTCCTTTTACTAGAGTAGTGCAGATATAGATTTGCTGTTTCCAGAGCTGTTTTGTAGGTTTTTGAGTTTCCGAGATCATTCTGAATTAGAAAGAAGCCTTCCAGCTTATCGGTGGGAGAGATAAGCACAAGGTAGCCTATCTACCACAAGAAGAGTGGTTTCTGGCTCTGAAATTGTAATTTATTGGCATTTTGGGCAGGTTTTCTATCCATTTCAGTTTTCTGGTTTAAAAGCCTATGTTTGCATGGGTCTGTGCTTGTGTAAGCTCCACATATCCTGTTTTAGTGTCCTGCAGACTACAAGAGTAACAGGAAGCAGAAAGAGAGACTTTAAATGCTTAAATTATGAATTTTTCTGATTATACTGCTTTCTGAACTTGATTTAAGTAGATTTTTCATTAAACTGCATTTATTTTTTAGAAATTTTTTTTAACTGGATCTGCATTAATGTTACTACACACTCTGTTCTTCTAGCTTGCACTGCATTTACAGTATTTTATTACTGTTTTAACTGTTTTTTTCTGCAAAAAAAAGTTTTAAGCTTTGTTCCCACCTTTCCTGTTACTAGAATAGTCCAAATAGAATTTGCTGTATCCAGGAATTTTTTTGTAAGTTTCTGAGTTCCCCAGGCATTTCTGTGTTACACGGAAGCTTTCTAGCTTATCAGTAGGAGTGGAACGCACTAGGTAGCCTATCCACCACAACAGCAGTGGCTTCTGGCTCTGCAATTGTAGTTTATTGGCCATTTGGGCAGTTTTTCTATCCCTTTCAACATTCAGCTTTAAAAGCCTGCATTTGGGAGGGTTTGTGCTTGTTTAAGCTCTGCAGATCCTGTTCCGGCATCCTGCAGACTACAAAAGCAACAGAAAGGAGAAAGAGAGACTTTATTTTGATTTTTTCTACTTATACTGCTTTCTACACTTGATTTAAGTTGTTTTGTCATTTAACTGCATTCATTTTAACTGTATTTGCTTTAATATTGCTACACACTCAAGTGGGCTAGCTTGCACTGCATTTAAAGTATTTTTATTACTGTTTTAACTGTTTTTTCTGCAAAAAAATGTTCTAAGCTTTTTTCCCACATTTTCTGTTACTAGAGTAGTCCAGATATATAGTTGCTGTATCCAGGATTGTTTTAAAAGTTTCTAAGTTCCCCAGTCTTTCTGTGTTTGAAGGAAGACTTCCAGCTTATCAGTGGGAGTGGTAAGCACTAGGTAGCCTATCTACCACAAGAGGAGTGGTTTCAGGCTCTGAAATTGTATTTTATTGGCCATTTGGGCAGTTTTTCTATCCCTTTCAACTGTCTAGTTTAAAAGCCCATGTTTGGGTGGGTTTGCACTTGTTTAAGCTCGGCAGATCATGTTTTGGCATCCTGCAGAATGCAAGAGCAAAGAAAGGAGAAAGAGAGACTTTAAGTGCCTCCATTTTGAATTTTTTCTGATTATACTGCTTTCTGCACTTGATTTAATTCATTTTGTGATTTAACTGCATTACATTGATAGATTATATTGTGCCATTTTTGTTTGAACCAGTGCCTCTAGACTTAGATACCGTAGTATGCCTTGCTTTGTGTCTGCAATCTCAGTAATGATTGTTTATAACTGTTTTGTTTGAACTGAAATGCTGTGTTCACTACCCTAACTCTATTTAAAATACTGTTTTCTTACCCCTTCATTGTTTCTCTTCTCCCCACCGTTCCTAGGTTTGAAATATCTATCTTGCACTAGAGCTTTAAGAATCTACCTACCCAGTAAAAGGACCCCTGTAAACAAGTCTAACCAACTCTTCCATAGAAAAGAAACTTGCCATCCTACTTAGGAACCCTGTTACCTAGGAGGCAAGAAAGTACATGTTATCTAACTGAGCTGTAAAGCTGAACACTTGCTTATTAACTGGTGTATGTATATAAACACGCTACCTAGCCAGGATACCCAGCAGCCATACTCCCCCTCTCTACCCCTTAATACATATACGTCTTCCACTCCTTGTGCTGTCTCCTGAAATTGTTTACAGGAGCCTTCGCAAACCCTGTATCATCTGTCTCTGCTCTCTAGCTTCTGCTGTAATATACTTTATGCCCGGTAGATGGCACTCTAAACTAGGATAGCTCCTAATACTTCTATATTTCACCCTGATTTTAACTTAATTAAAGTTCAGATCCTGAACTAAAAAAAGAAGTACTAAGGAACCTCTTCCTGCCCATTCTTTCCCACTCTATCTGCTACTTTCCACTGGAATTGCACACAGCTATCCTTTACTTTCACTACCACTGTTTCCTCCCCTCCATACCTACCCTTCCCAACTAAAGTACCCAGTAGTCAGCTGCTCACAGATTGTTTTTTTGCTGACATTTCTTGGTTACTTGTCGGAACCCACTCCGTTCACCCTGTGGGCACTGTACCTCCAATTCCCACCTCACCCCCCAGAGGTCTGACCCATATACCTCCAAAGCCACACTCCCATCCCTAGTCATCCAATCTCATCCTCCAAGTACTAATTACTATACCTCTAACACTTAAAGATACTCATTAAATTACTAAGTACAAAATAACCAATTTACATAATTGACACCCTAAGTTATTACAGCACTAGGTAGAACCTCCCCTCTATCATCGTCTTTATAATACCTTACCCTTGCAACTTGTTTACATTTTCACTCACTATGCCCATAACACCCATGTCTAAACACACAAAACTATTTCTCTTACATGCACTCCTGCCTTTACTATCTATACCCTATGTCCTAACTAAATATGAACATCAAACCTTGACAAACTTTAACCATCCCTTTAAGCAAACTTCTCAAACAAATCTGGCACCTTCTCTAAACCACATAAATATTACATCAATATCCTACTATCTGCTGCCAAAGTTTCATCATTTAGTCCACATTAACTATAACCAACCCAAGAAAACACAAAGTACACCCTGTAAATTCCTGTATATCATACATAGAATTAACAAACTCAAACTTCTAGATGGTAATATTCATCCCAACCCTGGTCCCAACACCACAACCACCACTGACCCCCATAAACCAAATCCCTCTACATTTCAAACCCCTACCAAAACATCTAACTCTCTCCTTATAGCACACCTCAATATACAGAGCTTAAACAATAAAGTTGCCCACCTCCATGCCTTCTTAGATATTCACTCCTTTGACATCCTTTGCCTAACAGAAACATGGTTAAAACCTGTAACTCAAGACAATGAAATCACCCCAACCGGATACAATATCCTGAGAATAGACCGCAAAACCAAAAAGGGTGGTGAAGGGTAGCAATATTACATAAAACAGAGCTGCAAGTTACATCATTAGATGTGCAACCACCTTCTATTAATAACACTGAAATCCTTATTTCTAAACTCCAGATTAACACCTGTAAATCCATCTATATCATATGCTCCTATCTCCCTTCTGGTAACAATATAAACACCCTAGAAAATATCCTTTCCTGGCTCTCAACTAACTTCCCACAAGAAACCATTGTCCTGAGTGACTTTAATATTGACAAGAACACCTGCATCTCAACCAACCAGACTACCTATATAAACCTTTATGGTTTTTCACAAACTATACCTCCCCCACCAGGATCCATAAACCTAACAATAAAGAAACCACTCTAGACTGGATACTAATAAATAGTCACCCCCCCTTCATATAAAGCTGGTATCCTTCCTGATAATGTCAGTGACCACTCACTGACCTACATAATCAGGCAAAAGATCAATACTCACAAACCATCCTTATATAAAACTATTTGATCCAATAAAAACTTTAAGCCTATTAAATTCCAAACTGAACTTAAAGTATGTGATTGGTCACCACTAAGACACCTCCAATTAGATGAAGCAGTATCTTAATTTAATGCCAAATTCTTAGAAATCCTAGACTATCATGCCCCTTTCTGCTCAATCAGAAATAGGACTAAAACTGCTCCATAGCTTGCAAAAGAGACAATCACAAAATTCTACTCAGAAATAAAATCTGGGCCAAATGGCAAACAACAAAAAAACCCAGATGATCATCTAACATTTAGACAGCGGAGAAATGCCACCAAAAAATCAATACTTCTAGATAAAAAAAAAACTTTTACCATCACAACCAGCAAACCCACCACCATAAACCTCAAAAGTTCTGGGCAGGTATAAATAGACTCCTACATTCAAGTCAGTCCAAAACTCCCACCCCAACAGGCTCCACCCATGAGAGTCCCAAGCATATTGCTAATGCCTTTAATGCCTTCTTTACTGAGGCAGTCCAATCTCTAGCTAATTCATTACCTCCTGTTAGTACAAGCCTGTCATCCTCCTTGACTAGTTTACCTCCCTCATTTCATTTACAACTAGTCCTAACATCCCTCATCTGCACTCTTCTTCAAAAACTAAAACCTTGTACAACCTCAGCTGACCTTCTACCAGCAGAATATCTACAGATGGCTGCAGCAGTAATAGCCTTTCCTATTTCCATCCTAATAAATAGAACCATTACTGAAGGAACCATCCCATCTATCTGGAAATTCTCCCACATTATCCCACTGCATAAGGGTGGCAACACAAGTGAACTCTCAAACTACCGCCCAATAGCTTTACTCTCTCCTTTAGCAAAAATAATGGAAAAATGTATCCACCGGCAACTACTAGACCACTTACTGCAAAATAACTTACTAGCTGTCAGCATGGCTTCAGGCCTTTCCACAGTACCACCACAGCCCTCTTATCCTTTTCTGACTGCATTAACAAAAACCGTAACAACAATACTCTATCCTCTGCACTCTTTATCAACCTATCAAAAGCCTTTGATATGGTTAACCATCAGCTACTTATGAATATACTTAAGTCTCTCTCACTAGATACACAGACATTACAATGGTTTAAATCCTACCTAGAAAACAGGCAACAGGCCGTGCTTTGGGAGAATAATCTTTCCTCTCACCTTCCTATTACCCTAGATGTCCCTCAAGGTTCAATTTTGGGCCCTCTCCTTTTCTCAATTTTTATCAATGATCTTAATCTAATAATTCATCAAGCTACATGTATACAATATGCTGATGACTCCACACTAATATGTTCAGCCACCTCTGCACCTTAACTCCAGTCCCTTACTCAAACAGTGCTTAACATAGTAGAAAGCTGGTTCTTACAATATAGCCTCTTCCTGAACCCCAAAAAGACAAAACTATTACTCTTCACTCCCACACAAAAGTCATCCCCAATTGACTTCACAGTTATATCCAATGATGACATTGTCATATCTCCTGACCCAACCACCAAGCTCTTAGGTGTAACAATAGACCATAATCTTAACTTTGACACACATATTAACACAACAATAAAATCAGTTAACAAAAAACTAGGCTCCCTCTACAGGATTAAACCCTCCTTACTCCAACAGCTAGAACAACTATTGCCCATACCCATCTACTCTCTACCCTCCTCTACGCCTCTCCCATTTATACCAACCTATCAAAAAACAACCTTAACAAACTGGCTACCTCCTACAATAACATTGCCAGATTTGCTACTGGTTCCTCATTTAGAACTCACCACTGTCAAAACCTAAAGCAACTAGGTTGACTGGAACTACATAATAAACTTCAGTTTCACCAACTTATTATTGCCCACAAGATCCTTTATCTTCCCAATAATACTCCAATACTTACTAGCCTTCTAACCCCTTATAATAATCTGACAACCCTTCCCTCAGCCAATAAAGTACTAGTATCAACAGTTAAATCCAAAAATAAGGCTGGGGATTCACTGTTCTCCAACACCGTGGGTAAATCCTGGAATCTGCTTCCCAGGGAACTCTCATCTCTCTCCTCAGTGCAACTGTTCAAAAAGCAACTTAGAGAATACCTTAAAAACCATTGGTTATGCCCCTATAGTAACCCAGACTAATAATACCCTCCACTATGTCTAAACTCTACCTATCTAACCATTTGCAATTTTTATCCAGCTCTTTCATTAGCCTCAGAGAGTAGATCCAGTTAAGCTAACTAAAGTCTTTAACAACTTACTCTTATATAGGAACCACTACAGAGTATGAACCGGTATAGTAAGTATTTTTACTGTATGAACATGTTTTCACCTATATATAGCTATAAAGAACTTCTTTCCCTTTCTTCTTATTATATACTGCTTTAAAGTTGCTATGCTGCTATATAATCAATTGGATTCTACACTGTAAAATACTACTATACCTGAAGTTGCTATTATTTGTTAGCGTGTTTTCATTTCTCTTTCTTATTATATGCTACTTTAAAAATTGCTATGCTGCTATATAACAATTGTATTCTTCACCTTAAATTAGTACTGTACCTGAAGTTGCTAATATTTTTTGTTTATGTGTACCTGAAGTTTCTAATATTTTTTGTTTATGTGGAGCTTATCTCCCGGGCCTCTACTGAAAATGGACATGTATCCAGTTAGACTAGCCCGGTCAACAAATGTAAAATAAAATAAAAAAAATAAAAATACATTTTAACTGTATTTGCTTTAATATTGCTACACACTCAAGTGTGCTAGCTTGCACTGCATTTAAAGTATTTTATTACTGTTTTAAGTGGGTTTTTTCTGCAAAAAAAAATGTTCTAAGCTTGTTTCCCACCTTTTCTGTTACTAGTGTAGTCCAGATACAGATTTGCTATATCCAGGGCTATTTTGTAAGTTTCTGAGTTCCCCAGACATTTCTGTGTTGGGAGGAAGCCTTCCAGCTTATCAGTGGGAGTGGTAAGCCCTAGGTAGCCTAACTACCATAAGAAGAGTGGTTTCTGGTTCTGAAATTGTAGCTTATTAGCCGTTTGTGCAGTTTTTCTTTTCCTTTCAGCTTTTGGGTTTAAAAGCCATGTTTGCATGGGTTTGTGCTGGTTTACACTCCATGGGCCCTGTTTTGGCTTCCTGCTGTCTACAAGAGCAACAGACAGGAGAAACAGATACTTTAAGTGCCTCCGTTTTGATTTATTCTGATTATACTGCTTTCTGCACTTGATTTAAGTCATTCTTCCATTTAACTGCATTTATTTTAACTGTATTTGCTTTAATATTGCTACACACTCAAGTATGATAGCTTGCACACATCTTCATTACTGTTTTAACTGTTTGTTCTGCAAAAAAAAAAAAAACATCCAAAGCTTGTTTTCTGCCTTCCCTTTTACTAGAGTAGTCAAGATACTGATTTGCTGTATCCAGGACTGTTTTGTAAGTTTCTGAGTATCCCAGACATTTCTGTGTTAGAAGGAAGCCTTCAAGCTTATTAGTGTGAGTGGAAAGCATTAGGTAGCTTATCTACCACAAGAGAAATGGCTTCTGACTCTGAAACTGTAGTTCATTGGCCATTTGGGCAGTTTTTCTATCCCTTTCAACTTTTTGGTTAAAAGCCAGTGTCGGGGCAGGTTTGTGCTTGTTTAAGCTCTGCAGATCCTGTTTTGGCATGCTGTAGACTACAAGAGCAAAAGAAAGGAGAAAGAGAGGCTTTAAGTGCCTCCATTTTGAGTTCTTCTGATTATACTACTTTTTGCACTTAAGTATTTTTTTCATTTAACTGCATTTATTTTAACTATATTTGCTTTAATATTGCTACACACTCAAGTGTGCAAGCTTGCACTGCATTTCAAGTATCTTTATTACTATTTTAACTGTTTTTCTGCAAAAACCAAAAAAGTTCTAAGCTTGTTTCCCTCTTTTCCTGTTACTAGAATAGTCCAGATAAAGATTTTCTATATCCATGACTATTTTGTAAGATTATGAATTCTGCAGACCTTTCTCTGTTAGAAGCAAGCCTTCCAGGTTATCAGTGGCAGTGGTAAGCACTAGGTAGTCTATCTACTACAACAGGAGTGTTTTTTTCCTCTGAAATTGTAGTTTAATGGCCATTTGTGCAGTTTTCTATCCTTTTTAAATTTCTGGTTTAAAGGCTGGTGTTTGCATGGGATTGCACTTGTTTAAGCTCCGTGGATCCTGTTTTGGCATCCTGCAGACTACAAGAGCAACAGAAAGGAGAAACAGAGACTTTAAGTGCCTCCATTTTGACTTTTTCTGATTAAACTGCTTTTTGCACTTGATTTAAGTCATTTTTTTCATTTAACTGCATTAGTTTAATATATTTGCTTTAATATTGCTACACACTCATGTGAGCAAGTTGCACTGCATTTTAAGTATTTTTATTACTGTTTTAACTGTTTTTATGGAAAAAAAAGTTTTGAGCTTGTTTCCCCCCTTTCCTGTTACTAGAGTAGTCCAGATAGAGATTTGCTGTATCCAGGACTTAGTTCCCCAGATATTTCTGTGTTAGATGGAAGCCTTCTAGCAGTTGGAGTGGTAAGCACTAGGTCTAACTACCACAAGAGGACTGGCTTCTGGCACTGAAATTGTAGTTTATTGGCCAATTGTGCAGTTTCTCTATTCCTTTCAACTTTTTGGATTAAAAGCTTGTGTTTGGGCGGGTTTGTCCTTGTTTAAGCTCTGCAGATCCTGTTTTGGCATCCTGCAGACTACAAGAGCAAAAGAAAGGAGAAAGAGAGGCTTTAAGTGCCTCCAGTTTGAGTTCTTCTGATTATACTACTTTTTGCACTTAAGTATTTTTTTCATTTAACTGCATTTATTTTAACTATATTTGCTTTAATATTGCTACACACTCAAGTGGGCTAGCTTGCACTACATTTAACATATTTTTATTACTGTTTTAACTGTTTGTTCTGCAAAAAAAAACAACAGAAAAAACTCAAAGCTTGCTGCTTTATTTCTTCTTTTCAGCTCTTTCCATTGCTCTTCCACATGTCCCTTTCAGATAAGAGTCAAACCAGTGCAATGCCGAAGGTTCAAGTGAGAGAGATTTCAAAGTGTCTAGCAAAAGTTGATGGTTGGCCATATCAAAGGCTTTAGAGAGGTCAAGAAACAAGCTTATCAGTTGGAGTGGTAAGCACTAGGTCTATCTGCCACAACAGGAGTGGCTTCTGGCACTGAAATTGTAGTTTATTGGCCAGTTGTGCAGGTTTAAGGGTTGGAGAGAAAAGTAATAATTTAGTTTTTTTGGGATTAAGGAGGAGACATCTTGGAACCATTTTATCTTAAAAACTCATCTTATCTCTACATTATTATATGCCTCCCCATCTTTTATAAACCTTTCAAAATCTAACCTTCAGAAACTTGCCACAGCCTACCACAGCATTGCCAGGTTTGCCACAGGTTCCCCATTTCTCACACATCATTGTGTTAATCTCAAAAAGCTTGACTGGCTTGAACTTCAAAATCTCATTCTCCTACATCAATTAGTTATTACCTATAAAATTCTCCATTACCCTTCTAATACACCCATACTAAATAACCTTGTTGTCCCTTACAGGAATCTTACTTCCCTTTGCTCAGCTAACAAATTACTAGTGGCCACACTTAAAACACACAATAAAGCTGGGGTCTCCTTGTTTACCAATATCATTGGCTCATACTGGAATAAACTTCCCATAGAACTGACCACTCTAGGCTCATCACAACTTTTCAAAAAACAACTAAGAAACTATTTTAAAACTCACTGGCTATGCCCTTGCTCGAATCCTGACTGACCTCAGCTTCCATCTCCCTTTTCAGCTCTTCCCACTACTCTTCCTCATGTCCCTATCACTACCATTACCCCTCCTCTGTAGTTCACCTACCATCCACTTGGATATTACTTTTCCCATAAATTTACTTCTCTTTATATTACTGCAACCTATCATCTCACCTTGTATCTAAATCACCCAGCTGATGAAATCTGCTTCTTAAAACTAGTGCCCTGATACAAAATGTTTATCAAAATTGTTAATACTGTAAATAGTTGAATAGAGTCTTGTGTGAGTTATTGCTTTATTTCTTCTTTAATTACTCTTGCAAAGATTTTGAAATAGAAATCCTCACTCTATGTTTAGTTTTGCTAAATTACTTTTGCACTGTTACTATGCTACTTGGGAATAGTTTGTTACATGCTTATAATTTAATTTTATTGTGCTATTTTTGTTTATTTTTATCATTATTATTTACTAGTATATAGTGGAGCTTTTCTCCTCGGGCCTCTGCTGAAAATGGACATGTATCCAGCCAGACTAGCCTGGTCAACAAATGTAAAATAAATAAATAAATAAATTGTTTCCTGCCTTTCCTTTTAGTAGAGTAGTACAGATACAGATCTGCTGTATCCAGGACTGTTTTGTACGTTTCTGAGTTCCCCAGACCTTTCTCTATTGGAAAGAAGCCTTCCAGCTTATCAGTGGGAGTGGTAAGCACAAGGTAGCCTATCTACCACAAGAGGAGTGGTTTCTGGCTCTGAAATTGTAGTTTATTGGCCATTTGGGCAGTTTTTTATCCCTTTCAATTTTCTGGTTTAAAATCCCATGTTTGCATGGGTCTGTCCTTGTTTAAGCTCCACAGATCCTGTTTTGGTGCCCTGCAAACTACAAGAGCAACAGGAAGGAGAAAGAAAGACTTTAAATGCTTAAATTATGAATTTTTCTGATTACACTGCGTTCTGCATTTGATTTAAATAGTTTTTATAATAAACTGCATTTATTTCAACTGTAGTTATTTTCATGTTGCTACACAGTCAATTGTGCTAGCTTGCACTGTATTTAAAGTATTTTTATTAATGTTTTAACTTTTTCTGCAAAAAAAAAGTTCTAAGCTTAGTTCCTACCTTTCCTGTTACTAGAGTAGTCCAGATAGAGATTTGCTGTATCCAGGACTGTTTTGTAAGTTAGTGAGTTCCCCAAACATTTCTGTGTTAGAAGGAAGCCTTCTAGCTTATCAGTGGGAGTGGAAAGCACTAGGTAGCCTATCTACCACAAGAGGAGTGGCTTCTGGCTCTGAAACTGTAGTTTTTTGGACATTTATGCAGTTTTTCTATCCCTTTCAACTTTCTGGTTTAAAAACCCATGTTTGGGCAGGCTTGTGCTTGTTTAAGCTCTGCAGATCCTGTTCTGGCATCCTTAAGACTACAAGAGCAACAGAAAGGTAAAAGAGAGACTTTAAGTGCCTTCATTTTGATTTTTTCTGATTATACTGCTTTCTGCACTTGATTTAAGTTGTTTTGTCATTTAACTGCATTCATTTTAACTGTATTTGCTTTAATATTGCTACACACTCAAGTGTGCTAGCTTGCATTGGATTTAAAGTATTTTTATTACTGCTTTAACTGTTTTTTCTGCAAAAAAATGTTTTAAGCTTGTTTCCCGCCTTTCCTGTTACTAGAGTAGTCCAGATACAGATTTGCTGTATCCATGACTATTTTGTAAGTTTCTGAGTTCCCCAGACATTTGTGTGTTGGAAGGAATATCAGTGGGAGTGGTAAGCCCTGGGTAGCCTAACTACTATAAGAAGAGTGGTTTCTGGTTCTGAAATTGTAGTTTATTGGCCATTTGTGCAGTTTTTCTATTACTTTCATCTTTTTGGTTTAAAAGCCAGTGTTTACATGGGTTTGTGCTGGTTTACACTCCATGGATCCTGTTTTAGCTTCTTGCAGACTACAAAAGCAACAGAAAGAGAAAGAGAGACGTTAAGTGCCTCCATTTTGATTTTTTCTGATTATACTTCTTTCCGCCCCTGATTTAAGTCATTTTGTCATTTAACTGCATTAATTTTAACTGTATTTGCTTTAATATTGCTACACACTCAAGTGTGCTAGCTTGCACTGCATTTAAAGTATTTTCCTTACTATTTTAATTGTTTTTTCTGCAAAAAAATGTTCTAAGCTTGTTTTCCACCTTTCCTGTTACTAGAGTAGTCCCATAGCCGGCCTTAGGCATAGGCCAACTAGGCGGCCGCCTAGGGTACCACTCTAGCAGGGGCACTTTTCCAGTATTTATTTAGTGTAGGTAGACTAGGATAGGGGCATGGGGTGTTATCGTGGGGGGTGCCATGGAGCTCTTTTTCCTAGGGCATCAGTTGACCTAAGGCCACTTGTAGTCCAGATATATATTTGCTGTATCCAGGACTGTTTTGTAAGTTTCTGAGTTCCCCAGACCTTTCTGTGTTAGAAGGAAGATTTCCAGCTTATCAGTGGAAGTGGTAAGCACTAGGTAGCCTATCTACCACAAGAGGAGTGGTTTCAGCCTCTGAAATTGTAGTTTATTGTCCATTTTGGCAGTTTCTCTATCTCTTTCAACTTTCTGGTTTAAAAGCCCATGTTTGCATCCTGTTTTGGTGTCCTGCAGACTACAAGAGCAACAGGAAGGAGAAAGACTTTAAATGCCTAAATTATTAATTTTTCTGATTATACTGCTTTCTGCACTTAAATTAAGTCATTTTTTCATTAAACTGCATTTATTTTAACTATATTTGCTTTAATGTTGCCATACACTCATTTGTGATAGATTGACCTGCATTTAAAGTATTTCTATTACAGTTTTAACTTTTTTTTCTTTAAAAAAAATTGTTTTAAGCTTGTTTCCCACCTTTTCTGTTACTATAGTAGTCAAGATAGACTGTATCCAGGACTGTTTTGTAAGTTAGTGAGTTCCCCAAACATTTCTGTGTTAGAAGGAAGCCTTCTAGCTTATCAGTGGGAGTGGAAAGCACTAGGTAGCCTATCTACCACAAGAGGAGTGGCTTCTCGCTCTGAAACTGTAGTTTTTTGGACATTTGTGCAGTTTTTCTATGCCTTTTAGCTTTCTGGTTTAAAAGCCCATATTTGGATGGATTTGTGCTTGTTTAAGCTCTACAGTTCCTGTTCTGGCATACTTAAGACTACAAGAGCAACAGAAAGGAGAAAGAGAGACATTAAGTGCCTCCATTTTTATTTATTTTTTCTGATTATACTGCTTTTTGCCCTTGATTTAAGTTGTTTTGTCATTTAACTGCATTCATTTTAACTGTATTTGCTTTAATATTGCTAAACACTCAAGTGTGCTAGTTTGCACTGCATTTAAAGTGTTTTTATTACTGCTTTAACTTTTTTTTTCTGCAAAAAAATGTTCTAAGCTTGTTTCCCGCCTTTCCTGTTACTAGAGTAGGCCAGATATAGGTTTGCTGTATCCATGATTATTTTGTAAGTTTCTGAGTTCCCCAGACATTTGTGTGTTGGAAGGAAGCCTTCCAGCTTATCAGTGGGAGTGGTAAGCCCTAGGTAGCCTAACTACCATAAGAAGAGTGGTTTCTGGTTCTGAAATTGTAGTTTATTGGCCATTTGTGCAGTTTTTCTATCACTTTCATCTTTTTGGTTTAAAAGCCAGTGTTTGCATGGGTTTGTGCTGGTTTACACTCCATGGATCCTATTTTGGCTTCTTGCAGACTACAAGAGCAACAGAAAGCAGAAAGAGAGACGTTAAGTGCCTCCATTTTGATTTTTTCTGATTATACCGCTTTCCGCCCCTGATTTAAGTCATTTTGTCATTTAACTGCATTAATTTTAACTGTATTTGCTTTAATATTGCTACACACTCAAGTGTGCTAGCTTTAATGCATTTAAAGTGTTTTTCTTACTATTTTAACTGTTTTTTCTTCAAAAAATTGTTCTAAGCTTGTTTCCCACCTTTCCTGTTACTAGAGTAGTCCAATAGCCGGCCTTAGGCATAGGCCAACTAGGCGGCCGCCTAGGGCACCACTCTAGCAGGGGCACTTTTCCAGAATTTATTTGGTGTAGGTAGACTAGGACAGGAGCACGGGGTATTATGGTGGGTGTGCCATGGACGTCTTTTGCCTAGGGCACCATTTGACCTAAGGCCACTCCTGAGTAGTCCAGATATATATTTGCTGTATCCAGGACTGTTTTGTAAGTTTCTGAGTTCCCCAGAACTTTCTGTGTTAGAAGGAAGACTTCCAGCTTATCAGTGGAAGTGGTAAGCACTAGGTAGCCTATCTACCACAAGAGGAGTGGTTTCAGGCTCTGAAATTGTAGTTTATTGTCCATTTGGGCAATTTCTCTATCTCTTTTAACTTTCTGGTTTAAAAGCCCATGTTTGCATGGGTCTGTGCTTGTTTAAGCTCCATGGATCCTGTTTTGGTGTCCTGCAGACTACAAGAGCAACAGGAAGGAGAAAGAGATACTTTAAATGCTAAAATTATGAATTTTTCTGATTATACTGCTTTCTGCACTTGATTTAAGTATTTTTTTCATTAAACTGCATTTATTTTAACTGTATTTGCTTTAATATGGCTACACACTCAATTGTGCTAGATTGCACTGCATTTAAAGTATTTTTATTACTATTTTAACTGTTTTTTTCTGCAAAAATTTTTTTTTAAGCTTGTTTCCGCCTTTTCTGTTACTGGAGTAATCCAGTTAGAGATGTGCTGTATCCAGGACTATTCTGTAAGTTTCTGAGTTCCCCTGACATTTCTGTGTTGGGAGGAAGCCTTCCAGCTTATCAGTGGGAGTGGTAAGCCCTAGGTAGCCTAACTACTATAAGAAGATTGGTTTCTGGTTCTGAAAGTATAGTTTATTGGCCATTTGTGCAGATGTTTTATCCATTTCAACTTTTTGCTTTAAAAGCCAGTGTTTGCATGGGTTTGTGCTGGTTTATACTCTGTGGATCCTGTTTTGGCTTCCTGCAGACTACAAGAGCAACATAAAGGAAAGATGTTAAGTGCCTCCATTTTGTTTTTTTCTGATTATTCTGCTTTCTGCACTTGATTTAAGTCATTGTTCCATTTAACTGCATTTATTTTAACTGTATTTGCTTTAATATTGCTACACATTGACGTGGGCTAGCTTGCACTGCATTTAAAGTATTTTTATCACTGTTTTAACTGTTTGATCTGCAAAAAAAAAAACAAAACAAAAAAAACAGTCAAAGCTTGTTTCCTGCCTTTCCTTTTACTAGAGTAGTCCAGATACTGATTTGCTGTAACCAAGAATGTTTTGTAAGTTTATGAGTTCCCCAGACCTTTTTGTGTTAGAAAGATGCCTTCCAGCTTATCAGTGGGAGTGGTAAGTACAAGGTAGCCTATCTACCACAGGAGGAGTGGTTCTGGCTCTGAAATTGTAGTTTATTGTCCAATTGGGCAGTTTTTCTATCCCTTTTAACTTTCTGGTTTAAATGCCCATGTTTGTTTGGGTCTCTGCTTGTTTAATCCCCACTGATCCTGTTTTGGTGTCCTGCAGACTAAAAGAGCAACAGGAAGGAGAATGAGAGACTTTAAATGCTTAAATTATGAATGTTTCTGATTATACTGCTTTCTGAACTTTGTTTAAGTCATTTTAACTGTATTTGCTTTAATGTTACTACATACTCAATTGTGCTAGCTTGCACTGCATTTAAAGTATTTTTATTGCTGAAAAAATCCAATAAGCAGTTAAAAGGACAGTTTTACCTGCAGCGTCAACAACAAGATGTAGAAATATCCAAAGAAATACGCCAGGTACCACCACAGCCCTTCAAATTCATGATCCTTTATTAAAACAGTAACTTATTAGATCAGTAAGCACTTTCTGGTCACTTCAAAACCCTTCATCAGACTTAATTAATGACATTTCTTTTCATTTAAATATAGAAAAAGGCGCCAAAAATTAATTCAATTAATTCATATATCTGAACTTACCACTAGATGGTAGCATTTATCTAAAATTCAATTCTTACAGTGTATTAATATGTTTAAAAGTGTCTGTATATGTATAAAAGCACACACACACACACACACACACACACACACACACACACATATATATATATATATATATATATATATATATATATATATATATAAACATATATATAAAAAATACATATGTATATATAATATATCAATGTATATAAATGCAGACAAAAATATAACACACTATAACACATTTCATACATTAATATATTAAAATCATTACTAACACAATGATTAATAAAACAATGCATTTAATTAAAAATAAAAATATATAAGATTGTGTAAATGCACACGTATAATAACATAGAACAACTCCCTCATAAATGCATACTCAATGTTTCAGGGGTCTATCTCTCAAAAACGGTTTGATGTAAACCCTATCATTCAGCCCTTTCCCTTTATCTGATTGCATCCTAATTATCCATTTAATTTCTTGTTGTTCTGTGTGATTCTTAATGTTTCCCAATCTTTTACTTCCATTAATGAATTCTATTACAGTAAACGTAAACTTATGGCTTAAATCATTTTCTAATGTATGTTTTGCCAAAGCATTTGTCTCATCCTCTTGATTAATGGCATAAATATGTTCCCTCACCCTTTCTCTTAAGGTTCGATTGGTTTTACCTATATTGTAGTTTGTACATTTCTCACAGCTGGCTAAATAGATGAGGTCCCTAGATTTGCAGTCAGCATAATGTCTAAAAATGTATGTCCTACCATTCTCTGGATGTATGAAACTGTTGGAATTTGACATATATGAGCATTGATTGCAGTTCCTACATGGAAAAGTCCCTTGTCTGCTAGATGTTACCCTGCCCATATTGCTTTCTTCATAGCACAGTAGCCTTTTTAGGGACTTGCTATTGCTATAGCTATATCTAGGATTGGAGCCAACAATAGTTCATATCTCTTCATTGGTGGTCAGAATGGCCCAATTTTTTTGTAATCACTTTATTTATCATTTTGTTGTTGTTAGAATATGATATGTTTAACCTTACTTGTGTATTAGTATGGGTCAATTGTGTATCAATTTGAGTTGATGCTACTGTATTAATATCCATTTTTCTAAAATAGGGCCTTCCTGTCCCTGTTCTATCAACCTTTGTCGGATCCTTCAGTATCCCAGTTTCTTGACTGGAATATCCCCTTGTAGCAAATTCGTCACTCAGGAGGTTTAGTGTTTGTTCACATATGATGTCATCACTAGTTAGATTGGATACTCTCCTTCCTTGATTGATGACTATGTTCTAATAGATATGTTTGGGGTGTGTGCTTGTACGATGAAGCAAACTGTTTTTTTTCTACAGCTCTTTCTATATAATCTGGTTGTCAATCTGTCATTCTCCTTGCTAATGTATACATCCAGAAACTCAATTCCTGCTTTTAATGATTTCCCTTCAAATTTCAGGAAATTGGTAGTTTGGTTTATGTATTCAATGAATATACACAGATAAGCCTCACTCCCTTCCCAGAGGAAGAAGATATCATCCACAAATCTTTTATATTTAATTTTGTTCCCATATTCCGTATCTAGAATATATGTCTTCTCCCATTGGGCCATGACCAAATTTGCGTACAAATTCGCACAAGGTGTCCTTATGGCCATCCCCTTTTTTTGTAGGTAGTATTCATTACCATACATGAAGACATTGTTCTCTAATATATTTAAATGAAAAGAAATGTCATTAATTAAGTCTGATGAAGGGTTTTGAAGTAACCCGAAAGCACTTACTGATCTAATAAGTTACTGTTTTAATAAAGGATCGTGAATTTGAAGGTCTGTGGTGGTACCTGGCGTATTTCTTTGGATATTTTTATTGCTGTTTTAACTGTTTCTTCTGAAAAAAAGTTCTAAGCTTGTTTCCCTCCTTTTCTGTTACTAGAGTAGTCCAAATAGATATTTGCTGTATCCAGGACTGTTTTGTAAGTTTCTGAGTTCCCCAGACATTTCTGTGTTAGAAGGAAGCCTTCTAGCTTATCAATGTGAGTAGAAAGCACTAGGTAGCTTATCTACCACAAGATGAATGGCTTCTGGCTCTGAAACTGTAGTTCATTGGCCATTTGGGCAGTTTTTCTATCCCTTTTAACTTTCTGGTTAAAAGTCAGTGTTTGGGTGGGTTTGTGCTTGTTTAAGTTCCGCAGATCCTGTTTTGGCATGCTGTAGACTACAAGAGCAAAAGAAAGGAGAAAAAAAGACTTTAAGTGCCTCTATTTTGATTTTTTTCTGATTATACTGCTTTTTGCACTTGATTTAAGTCATTTTTTCATTTAACTGCATTTTTTAACTATATTTGCTTTAATATTGCTACATACTCGTGTGCAAGGTTGTACTGCATTTAAAGTATTTTTATTACTGTTTTAACTGTTTTTCTACAAAAAAAAAAAAAAAAAAAACAAGAACGTTCTAAGCTTGCTTCCTTCCTTTACTGTTATTAGAGTAGTAGAGTTCTGCAGACCTTTCCGTGTTAGAAGCAACCCTTCCAGCTTATCAGTGGCAGTGGTAAGCACTAGGTAGCCTATCTACCACAACAGGAGTGTTTTTTCTCTCTGAAATTGTAGTTTATTGGTCGTGTGTGCAGTTTTCTATCCCTTTCAATATCTGAGCAACAGAAAGGAAAAAGAAAAACTTTAAGTACCTCCATTTTGACTTTTTCTGATTATACTGCATTTTGCACATGATTTAAGTCGTTTTTTTCATTTAACCGCATTTCTTTTAACTATATTTGCTTTAATATTGCTACATACTTGTGTGAGCAAGTTGCACTGCATTTAAAGTATTTTTATTACTGTTTAAACTGTTTTTTCTGCTAAAAAAAGTTCTAAGCTTGTTTCCCACCTTTCCTGTTACTAGAAAAGTCCAGATATAGAATTGTTGTATCCAGGACTGTTTTGTAAGTTTCTGAGTTACCCAGACATTTCTGTGTTAGAAGGAAGCCTTCTAGCTTATCAGTGGGAGTAAAAAGCACTAGGTAGCCTATCTACACAAGAGGAGTGGCTTCTGGCTCTGAAATTGTAGTTTATTGGCCATTTTGGCAGTTTTTCTCTCCCTTTCAACTTTCTGGTTTAAAAGCCCATGTTTGCATGGGTCTGTGCTTGTTTAAGCTCCAAGGATCCTGTTTTGGTGTCTGGCAAACTATAAGAGCAACAGGAAGGAGAAAGAGAGACTTTAAATGCTTAAATTATGATTTTTTCTGATTATACCGCGTTCTGTACTTGAATTAGGTATTTTTTCATTAAACTGCATTTATTTTAACTGTATTTGCTTCAGTGTTGCCACACACTCAATTGTTAAACTGACAAAAAAGCAAGCAGGCTGTAAGTACACCACACCACACCGTTTATTGTGAGCGCTTTCGTCAGAGTCAATTATATAAAAAAACAAACAGTTCACCTAATACAATATATATGTATTCTCCATATAAAATATGTGTTAACACCATTTACAAAATATAAAAACATGAAAAATAACTGTACGAAATACATAAACACACACATATATACATCTATCTATCTATATATATATATATATATATATATATATATATATATATATATATATATATAATAAAAGTAAGCATTAGAAATGAAAAAAGTAAGATACCATTTTAACTAGAATACTAATAAAAGACCAACGAATATTTGATGCAAATTTATAACATTAAGAATTAAATATTAAAAGTTAAAATGTCTTTTTCTTTTATTGCTATATTTAAATTTTTTTTGTGTACATAGATGTATATGTATCAAAAACCAACAAATACAATCAAGTGGACTAGTGTTTAAATGTAAAATGATAATAAATATGACACACTATGTAAATAGGCAAACAATGCCCCAGGTCCCCATCAAAATATACTTAAATAATTAGTAAAAGTTGAAAATAAAGAACTGAACCACCAGCTTTAAACACTACCTAGCAAGTGCTTTGAGCTTTAAAAGGCACTTGATTGATGCATATTCATTGAGGCCCGGTGGTATGTGTGCAAATGTGTGAACTTGCCACATAAGCTCACATTCCTCAAGCTTGAGTTCCCATGTTCCTCCTCGTGTATTGTGCTCTAACTGTTGTAACAGAGTAAACACAAACTTATGCATGGAGTAATCTAAAATGTGCTTTGCCAACACATTCATGGTTATTTTTTTGTGTATGCTATACTGATGTTCGTATATCCTTCGTTTGATTTTTCTTTTGGTTTTGCCAATATAGTATGATGTGCACCCCTCACACAAAGCTACATAGACCACCCCTTTAGTGTCATAATTAAATTTGTCTTCTATAGTGTAGGTTCTATCCCTAATATGTAGTTTGTTACCCATTTTAATAAATTTACATTGAGGGCAACTACCACACTTTGCCATGCCAGAACAACCTTTATATACTTATCTCTGTTTCTCCAAAAGGCATTTCATGTTGGGTCCCCTCCTATAAGTAAAATGTGGAGCTGCTTCCAATATTTTGTTGAGACTATTGTCTTCCAAGATTATGGTCCAGTTCTTGAGAAGAATCTCCCTAATGTTCTTTGAATCCATGGAGTAAGTGACAAGAAATCTATTTCCTGTATCAAGTATTGGGTCAACTCTCTTATGAGTTACTTCTTCAGTAGATGCATTATATGTTGCTTCATAACCTTTTTGCACAATAGGTCTAAAATAACCTGACAGCCTTTTAGTGTTTACCTCTTGGAAGATATGTTCAAGAAAACTTAGTGGGTAACCCATCTTGACGAACATAGATTTTAACAACTCGCATTCCATTATGTAATCATTATCACCCGAAACCATCCTAGCCACCCTTACTACCTGTCCCTTAACAACCACCTTCTTCTGATGGTATGGATGGCTGCTTGTAAAATGTAAAAAAGCATTCAAGTAGGTGGGTTTATGATATATAGTGGTCCTATATCTGCTATTGACCCTATCCTTAGACAGATATACATTCAAGAAGTTGATGGAGTCAATACCCACTTGGAATGTGAATTCCAAAAAAATCAGTTAAATCAGTGAGAGCTGCAATAAAAGACACTATTAGTGCAGCTTCACCTTTCCAAATGAAACACATCATCTTGGTATCTTATATACCAAACCACATGATCTTTAAAAAGTGTGTTATTAAACAGAAAAACCCTCTCTCAATAGGCCATCACTCAGTTGGCAAAACTACTACCACAGGGTGAACCCATTGCAATACCTGTTTGTCACACATTCAATTGTACTAGCTTGCACTGCATTTAAAGTATTTTTATTACTGTTTTGACTGCTTTTTTTGTAAAAAAAAAAAGTTCTAAGCTCGTTTCCTGACTTTCCTGTTACTAGAGTAGTCCAGATAAACATTTGCTGTATCCAGGACTGTTTTGTAAGTTTCTGTGTTCCCCAGACATATCTCTATTAGAAGGAAGCCTTCTAACTTATTAGTGGGAGAAGAAAGCACGAGGTAGACTATCTACCACAAGGGCAGTGGCTTCTGGCTCTGAAATTGTAGTTTATTGGCCATTTGGACAGTTTTTCTATCCCTTTCAACTTTCAGATTTAAAAGCCCATGTTTGGGTGGGTTTCTGCTTGTTTAAGCTCTGCAGATCCTGTTTTGGCATCCTTAAGACTACAAGAGCAACAGAAAGGAGAAAGAGAGACTTTAAGTGCCTCCATTTTAATTTTTTTCTGATTATACTGCTTTCTGCACTTGATTTAAGTTTTTTTTTTCATTAAACTGCATTTATTTCAACTGTATTTCCTTTAATGTTGCTACAAATTCAATTGTGCTAGCTTGCAATGCATTTAAAGTATTTTTATTACTGTTTTAACTATTTGTTTCTGAAAAAAAATAAAAAAGTTCTAAGCTTGTTTCCCAGATTTCCTGATACTAAAGTAGTCCAGATAGAGATTTGCTATATCCAGGACTGTTTTCTAAGTTTCTGAGTTCCCCAGACCTTTCTGTGTTAGAAGGAAGACTTCCAGCTTATCCGTGGGAGTGGTAAGCACTAGGTAGCCTATCTACCACAAGAGGAGTGGTTTCAGGCTCTGACATTGTAGTTTATTGGCCATTTGGGCGATTTCTCTATCTCTTTCAACTTTCTGGTTTAAAAGCTAATGTTTGCATTGGTCTGTGCTTGTTTAAGCTCCACAGATCCTGGTTTGGTGTCCTGCAGAATGCAAGAGCAACAGGAAGGAGAAAGAGGGACTTTAAATGCTTAAATTATTAATTTTTCTGATTATACTGCTTTCTGCACTTGATTTAAGCATTTTTTCATTAAACTGCATTTATTTTAACTTTATTTGATTTAATGCTGCCACACACTCAGTTGTGCTAGCTTGCATTGCATTTAAATAATTTGTATTACTGTTTTTTCTGCAAAAAAAGTTCTAAGCTCGTTTCCCACCTTTCCTGTTACTACAGTAGTCCAGTTAGAGATTTGCTGTATCCAGGGCTGTTTTGTACGTTTCTGAGTTCCCCGGATATTTCTGTGTTAGAAGGAAGCCTTCTAGCTTATCAGTGGAAGAAGAAAGCACTAGGTAGCCTAACTACCACAAGAGTAGTGGCTTCTGGCTTTGAAATTGTAGTTCATTGGCCATTTGGGCAGTTTTTCTATCCCTTTCAACTTTCGGTTTAAAAGCCCATGTTTGCATGGATCTGTGCTTTCTTTAAGCTCCATGGATCCTGTTTTAGTGTCCTGTAGACTATAAGAGCAACAGGAAGGAGAAAGAGAAACTTTAAATGCTTAAATTATTAATTTTTCTGATTATACTGCTTTCTGCACTTGATTTAAGTAATTTTTTCATTAAACTGCATTTATTTTAACTGTATTTGCTTTAATGTTGCTTCAGACTCAATTGTGCTAGCTTGCACTGCATTTAAAGTATTTTTATTACTGTTTCAACTGTTTTTTCTGCAAAAAAAAAAGTTCTATGCTTGTTTCCCGCCTTTCTTGTTACTAGAGTAGTCCAGATATAGATTTGCTGAATCCAGGACTGTTTTGTAAATTTCTGAGTTCCCCAGACCTTTCGGTATTAGAAGGAAGCCTTCTAGTTTATCAGTGGGAGTGGTAAGTACAAGGTAGCCTATCTACCACAAGAATCGTGGTTTCTGGCTCTGAAGTTGTAGTTTATTGACCGTTTGGGCAGTTTTTCCTTCCCTTTCACTTTAAGTGCCTCCAGTTTTATTTTTTATTTTTTCTGATTATACTGCTTCCTGCACTTGATTTAATCATTTTTTTTATTTAACTGCAGTTATTTTAACTTTATTTGCTTTAATATTGCTAGACACTCAAGACGGCTAGCTTGCTCTGCATTTCAAGTATTTTTATTACTGTTGTAACTGTTTTTTTTCTGCGAAAAAACAAAACAAAAAACGTTCTAAGCTTGTTTCCTACCTTTGCTGTTACTAGAGGAGTCCAGATGCAGATTTTCTGCATACAGAACTGTTTTGCATGTTTCTGAGTTTCCCAGAACTTTCGGTGTTAAAAGGAAGCCTTCCAGCTTATCAGTGGGAGTGGTAAGCACTAGGTAACCTATCTACCACAAGAGAAGTGGTTTCTGGCTCTGAAATTGTAGTTTACTGGCTGTTTGGGCACTTTTTTTTCTCTCCCTTTCAACTTTCTGGTTTAAAAGCCCATCTTTGCACGGGTTTGTACTTATTTAAGATCTGTGGATTCTGTTTTGGAATCCTACAGACTACAAGAGCAACAGAGAGGAGAAAGAGAGACTTTAAGTGCCTCCATTTTGATTTTTTATCATTATACTGCTTTCCTCACATGATTTAAGTAGGTTTTTTCATTTAACTGTATTTGCTTTAATATTTCTACACACTCAAGTGTGCTAGCTTGCACTGCATTTAAAGTATTTTTATTACTGGTTTAACTGTTTGTTCTACAAAATTCCCCAAAAAATGTTCTAAGTTTGTTTCCCACCTTTACTGTTACTAGAGTAGTCTAGGTACAGATTTGCTGTATCCAGGACTGTTTTGTAAGTTTCTGAGTTCCCCAGACCTTTCTGTGTTAAAAGGAAGCCTTCCAGCTTATCAGTGGGAGTGGTAAGCACTAGGTAGCCTATCTACCACAAGAGGAATGGTTTCTGTCTCTAAAATTGTAGTTTACTGGCCGTTTAGGCAGTTCTTCTATCCCTTTCAACTTTTTGGTTTAGAAGCCTGTGTTTGTATGGGTTTCCATGCCATGCAGCTCCCGTAAGCTGGGGTAAACTATTACCAGTGCCAGGAAGTCTGCTCTTCAATTTTTTCCCCTCAGTTTTCTTCTCTCTTGCACTTTAATTAGCTTATTCACCTAGCACTTCATCAGGCTTTTTTTAGCAATTATTATATTATACATAAGTGCTATCATCACTAGATGTCCTATAGGGAAACAGCTCCAGTACTTAGTAATGATGACCATCCTTCCTGGCATGTCTAAAGCTCAGTTTCCTGTGCTTTCTTCTATTAACCTGGTGAACTTGGGCATTCTGAGGCAATGTAGCAACTGCGTCATGTACACAGACAACCCTTTCCTCTTACCTCCCAACACTCAGCCTTGTGAGACATGCAGTTATATCTCCAAATTGAAAGCCATGCACTCTCCAGCCAAGACCAGAATAGCTGGTCTAGAGGAGAAGGGCAACACCTGCACCAGACTACATGGAACACATAGGCCTTAAAAACACGCACCATCACAGCCCTCACATAAAAACACAAACCACACACCCACCTTTGCAGAGGATCTCAATAGAAATCTACCCAAACAGCAGAGCCCTGCAAGGCAGAAACACACTCAACCATCACAACACAGCACAAACCACAAGACACATAGCTCACCTACACAGTGTGCCCCACAAACTAAGCCGCCAAGGCAAAACAGCTTGCCCAATACAATGATCATAGGTGACTCAGTAGTGAGGCACATTGATGTCCCACTCACTAAGTTGAATAAGGAGAAGGTAACAGTCAGCTGTCTATCAGTTGCCAGAATCCGACACATAAAACATGCACTCGGGTCACTCCACAACAAGTACAAGTATGACTGTCATTGTCCATGTTAGTGTGAATGACCTGAGATGCACCTCCCTGGACTACATGAAAAGAGACATGGTTGACCTCTTGGATTATGTAGCCCTAGCAGGTATGACCCTAGCCCTGAGCAGCATCCTACCATTGCCCAGAATGACACTGCAGTACAAAAAGAAAATGATTGACTTCAGCAATTGTCTAAGTTTCTGGTGTCATTCGAAGGGGATCCAGTATCTGTCTGACTGGGATGACATGATTGATAGACCTCAATGCTTTGCCAAAGATGACCTGCATCTGTCACCCCTGGGTTTCCAGATACTACCTAAGGCTCTTGCCACCCCTATAGTGTCTTTTTTAGACGGTGTTCGAAAGACCAAATTACCACCATAACAGCTAAAAATAAATGCAATCTGAGGGTCATGCTGCTCAATGCTAGAAGTCTAAATCTCAAGAAGCACTCAATCGAAGCACTCCTCAAAAAAGAGAACATTGACATTTGTGCTGTAACGGAGATCTGGTTAAAATCAGCAGAAAGCACCCCTACACTACCAGGCTATAACTCATTCCACACCTTTTGGTCCCAGAACATGGACTGAAGCTCCAAAGGCCGTGGTGTCTCCATATTCATAAAGGGTATGCACACCGCTAAACTAGTAGCCCAGCATAATGCATCTGAGATATTCCAGGTACAACTAACACTGGGCAAGACAGAGATTCAGATTGTAGCCTGCTATAGGTCCCCAACCATGTCCCAAGACTCTCACTCCACATTTCTAAGCATCCTGGAAACAATTAAGATCCACCCCAACGCTCTCATACTAGGTGACTTCCACTACCCTTCCATCAACTGGGAAAACTACTCATGTACCAGTGCACTTGCCCAACGCTTCCTGGAATTCATCAATTCCAGTGCCCTGGAACAGCTCATTCTTACCCCCACCAGAGGAAGTAACATCCTTGACCTGGTTATTACTAACATGGGCAACCATTGCTCTACACCTCAATTTGTCCCTGATTGCATGGGATCACAAACTAATCACCATGGAAATCAACATCTCACCCACACCCCCCGCAAAGGTATCCACCATGAAGAACTTCTCCAAAGCTGACTTTGGACTCCTAAAAACAGATGTGGCTAACTTCACAGCACCCATGCCAATGGAAAATAGATGCATGACTGCTGAATCATACACCAATGCACTGTAAGAACATGTACATAAATGCATGGAACTAGCCATACCCAAAAGAACCAAAATACTCTCCTCCAAAAAAATGGAAGACAATCTTGTGGTTCCCTGCCATTAGTAAACTATACAACAGAAGGAAGAAACTGTTGCAGAAAAAAGTGATATCCCAAGACTGGGAAAAATTCCTTTACTAGCCTCAACAAAAAGTTGAAATCCCTCATCAAAACCTCCAAAGCCAGCTATGAAGGCAGAATTGCAGCAGTCACTAAAAACAACCACAAAGCCTTCTATAGTTATATCAAGAATATCCATGGCAATACCCAGATTTGTTCTGAGTTACTGCACAATGATACCTGCTTTACTGAGTCAACAGATATTGCAAACATACTGGCCGACAGATTCCGTGCCAACTTTACCCCTGTCTCCACTAAAGGACCACTCTCAATACTGGAAGAATGCCAGGCACCCAGCATTACTGCAGCACAGGTTAAAGCTGCATTGTCCAAGGCCAAGAATACAGCTTTCATGGGACCCGACAATACACCTGGCTGTGTTCTACATGAATTACAAAGTCAACTGGCACCACATCTGTGTACCCTGTTCACTCACAGCTTCACCTCAAGCTTTGTCCCTACTGAATGGCACACTGCTACAGTCATCCCTCTCCATAAAGGAGGAGTGACTACAGACCCTGGAAATTATTGCCCCATTAGCCTGATGAGTCTGATATGTAAGGCTCTGGCGACATCATCATGGACCTATGTAACAAGGATATAGGGAATATCCAAACTCTCGATCCCATGCAATTTGGTTTTGTGAAAGGTAGATCATGCCTGCACAACCTGGTTGACTTCTTTGAGTCAGTCACCAGAGCTGTGTATGAGGGTAAGGCAGTTCATACAGCCTACCTCAAGCTTGTCCAAGGCCTTTGATACCATTCCCCACTCAGAAATTATTGATAAACTCACCAAACTAGGCATAAACTCCTATATTGTTAGGTGGATTGCAAATTGGCACACAGATAGAACTCACAGTGTGAAAGTACCGGACTCTAAGTCAGAATGCTGATTAGTCATAAGTGGAATCCCACAGGGATCGGTCCTGGATCCTCTCCTGTTTGGCATCTACTTCTCAGAAGTCCAGGCCAACACGGAGAGACCCTGGCTGTCCAAGTTTGCAGTAGACTGCAAGCTGGGAGCAATTATTAACTACCCAAGTTATGCAGACATCCTACAGAAAGGCCTCACTGAGACCAATGACTGGTGTCAAAACCACAGACTTAAGCTTAATGCCAAAAAATGCATCATCATCCCCTTTGGGAAAAACTCAGTTCCCACTAATTACCACATCAATGGGAGTCAACTGAACACTGAATAGGTTCATAGGTTCATAGGTTCATAGGTTCATACTAGGCTATCTGCCCTAGGGCATTTATAAGCCTAGCCAGAATGTGTTTGGCTTTCGCCACCCATTTTAAATTAATTTTGCTATGCCCTTTTTCGAGATTAGTATATTGTGCCTCTGTCTAACAGTGACACAGAAGTGATACCCGGGTTAAACCTACGATCTCCCATCCACTCATCAATATTCCTCTTGAAGAGAGTCAATGAGGGACTCTGCCTAAACTGGACTGGGATTTTATTCCAGAGTGAAGGGAGCCTCTGGGTTATGAATCTGTCCCTCCAGCATGTCCTATTTATTTCAGTGCTGAGGTTCAAGTCTCTCGAGCGCGTAGCTCGATGGGCTTTGGATTTTCTATATTGCAGCATGTCCATTAATTCCAGGTTGGACATGGCTTTATACATCAGGCACAGATCACCCCTGAACAGATGGTATGCCACTGAGTAGAGCTGGAGTTTCTTTAAACGGGCAGCATATGGCATCTGTTTGAGCCCTTTGATCCTCTTGGTGAGGTACTTTTGGGGTCTTTCCAGTTGCTGCAGGTGTCTGGTAAGGTACATCCCAAAAGGGGCATTGTACTCAATTATGGGCCTGATGAGGGATGAGTAAAGAGGCACAATGACCTCCTCTGATCTAGATGTGAATCCCTTCATGATTAGGTGGGCTATATAAAATGTTTTTCTAACCACTTTGGCCACGTGGTTGTCAAATGAGAGACTGCTATCAACTTGGGTCCCCAGGTCCCTAATTACTTCTTCTGTACTTAATGGATTACCACCTATGTGGTAATTTGTGGGAACTTTGTTTTTCCCAAAGAGGATGACTATACACTTTTTGGCGTTTAGCTTGAGGCCATGGCTCTGGCACCAGTTGTCTGTTTCTATGAGGCCCTTTTGGAGGATGCCTGTGTCGGCTGGAGAGTCGATTATGGCGCCCAGTTTGCAGTCATCTGTGAACTTGGTCAGCCACAGTCCTTCCGTGTTGGCCTGTACCTCCGAGAAATATATACCGAACAAGAGAGGTCCCAGGACTGAGCCTTGTGGGATGCCACTTGTAACTGGTTTGGAGTCTGACATGGCTCCAGCAATTCTAACCATGTGGGTTCTGTCCTTGAGCCAGTTTGCAACCCATCTAGTGACATAGGGGTTTATATTTAAGCTGGTGAGCTTATCTATAATGCCCGAGTGGGGTATTGTATCGAAGGCTTTTGCGAGGTCCAGGTAGGCTGTGTGGACCATCTTCCCCTCATTAATGGCCTTGGTGACTGTTTCAAAGAAATCAACCAGGTTTAAGAGGCAGGATCTGCCCTTAACAAAGCCAAACTGGGTAGGATCCAGTGTCTGTAGGTCCCCAATATCTTTATTTATGAGGTCCATGATGATCCTTTCCATAGCTTTGCAGACCAAGCTAGTCAGGCTTATGGGGTGATAGTTTCCAGGATCCGTTGAGGCACCACCTTTGTGGAGAGGGACCACTGTTGCTGTACGCCACTCTTTGGGTACATATCCTGTAGTAAGGCTGAGATTGAACAGTAGTTTTATGTTTGGGTTTAGCTCTTCTTGGAGTTCATGTAGGACGCAGCCCAGGACACCGTCTGGTCCCATTGATGCTGTGTTTTTTGCTTTGGAGAGGGCGGCTCTTACCTGAGCATCTGAGATGTCAGGGGGGCAGCACTCTGCTGGGATAGATATTTGCCCTTTTGGTGGTGGGGGGGGAGAAGTTTGCGCTGAACCTGTCAGCTAGGATGTTGGCAATGTCTGTGGGTTCGGTGTATTTTTTGTCATTTTGGACTAATTCTAAGCATATCTGGGAATTACCACCCAGGTTCCCAACATAACTAAAGAAAGCCTTGTGATTATCCTTAGTGTCCTGTGCAATTTTTCTCTCGAAGCTGGCCTTAGACGATTTTATGAGTGCCCTTAGTTTTTTGCTAATACTGATCAGAGATGCCTTCCCTTTTTGGGATTTTGCTCTATCATTTAGGAGCTTCCTCCTTCTATTGTATAGTTTGTTTATGGCTGGGGTCCACCAGACAGGACGTCTGCCTTTGGAGGATTGGGTCTTGATTTTATTTGGGATTGCATGATCCATGCATTCCTGAAGGTGTTCATAGAATGCATTTATAAAGGATTCTGTGGTCTGGGCCGCATTTTCCACAGGCCCGGGGGCTTTGAAGGATTCCACCTCGGTTTTGAGGAGTGTGAAATTTGCTTTAGAGAAGTTTTTCACTGTGGTTTTCTGGGCAGGAGGTGGGGTCGGGATGTGAATATCCAGTGAGATTAGTTTATGGTCTGATCTTACCAGTGAGGGATACACTTCTGGTCTGGAGCATAGAGTCCCCATGTTGATGATGATCAGGTCCAGTATGTTTTCCCCTCTTGTGGGAGTGGTAACAAGTTGTTCCATAGCATTTGAGTTTATAAATTCTAGGAACCTTTGGGCTAGGGTGTTGGAGCTAGAGTAATGCTCCCAGTCTATGTTTGGGTAGTTGAAGTCGCCCAATATAATGGTATTTGGAGAGACCTTCATATTTTCCAGTGTTCTCAGAAAGGCCGAGTGGGGTTCCTGGGTTTGGGAGGGTGGTCTGTAGTAGGCTATAAACTGGAAGGCAGTTTTACCCACTGTTAGTTGCACATGGATAGTCTCTGATGCTTTGTGCTGTGCCACCAACGTGGAGGTGTGGGTATCTTTGACGAATATTGATACTCCCCCTCCTTTTGTGGTTCGGTCCAAGTTTTGGGGCCGAAAAGCATGGTATGAGGTATAACCTGGTAGTGCTGGGGTGCTCTCGGGAGCCTTGAACCAGGTTTCTGTTACTGCACAGATATCGATGTTCTCCATGCTAAGGAGAGTTTTGAGTGCGTGCATCTTGAGGTTTAGACTTCTGGCATTGAGTAGCATTACTCTTAGTTTCTTATCCCTTGTGATACCTATGGAGGTGGGTTTGTCTTTTGAGACTTGCCTAAAAAAGGCACTATGGGGGTTGCAAGAGCCTTTGCCAATATCCGAAAGCCCAGGGGTGACAGGTGCAAGCCATCCCTAGCGAAGCATCATGGCTTATTGAGCATGTCATCCCAGGCTGACAGGCATTGGATCCCCTTTGAATGACACCAATACTTACGCCAATTGTTGAAATTGATCATCTTGTCTTCATATTGTGGCATCATTCTTGGTGAGGGTAAGATGTTACTCAAGGTCAGGGTCATACTGGCCTGGGCCACATTCTCAGGGAGCTCCTCTATGTCTCTTTTCATGTAGTCCAGGAAGGTACGTCTCAGGTCATTCACACCAGCATGGACAATGACTGAGTCATATTTGTACTTGCCTTGGAGTTACCTGAGTGCTTGTGTTATGTGGTGGATCCTAGCGCCCGACAGGCAGCTCACCGTGACCTTCTCCTTGTTCAGCCTGGTGAGCGGGACGTCAGTGTGCCTGACGATAGAGTCACCTATTACAAGTGTATCAGGTGTGTTGTTTAGCCTTAAGGGCTGTGACTGTTCGGCACACTGGCTTTGTGAGCTATGTGTTGCGTGTTTTGTTTTGGGGTAGCGGTTGCTTGGGTGTCTGCTTTGGAGGTATCTGCTGCTTAGGCAGATTTTTATTTAGAGCCTCTGAGTATGTTTTTGTGTGTTTATGTGTTTGGTTTGCTGTCGTGGTAGGTCTATGTGAGACTGGAATTGTAGTGAGTGTGGTTTCCTTCTCCTCCTGACTGGTTACGCCAGTACTGAGCTGAGAGAGCTTAGCCTCCAGTTTGGCTATATGGATGCATCTCTCACATGTGTTGGAATTTGTTGGGAGGAGGAGAGGGTTGTCTGTGTACATGAGGCAGTTGTAACATTGCCTCAAGATTCCCAGATTCACCAGCTGGACTGGAGAGGAGATTGACAACTGACCTTTGGACATGCTAGAATAGTATTGGGAATTCCTTTATGATTGAAAAAAAGGGCCAATGGGGAACAAGGTACTCAAGGGAAGTTTGTGAGGGTGTAGTGCTTTTAATTTTTTAGTGCTGACTTATATAATTGCTTTAGTGAGCAAGTGCCAGGTGACTTAAATGCAATGTGTTACAGGTAACTTAAATGCAAAAACGACAAAGAGTAACTTTCTTTTAAGTGAAACAAGGAAATAAGTACAGTAAGCAATGCAGATATCACTAGGGATCCACAGAAGTGCTAAAAAGCCGCGTTTTAGGTGGTATTAGCATTTCAGGGAAATAACAAGCAAACAAACAACAAGCATACAAACAAAGATAGATTCAGCAGGCCTGGATCTAAGAGATCTGGGGACACAGGTTGACAGCAACCTTCCCTTCAACCACAACATTGCCACTGTGGTCAGAAAGGCCTTCTATGTGGCACATCTCATTACTAAGGGTTTTGCATCCAGGAAGAAAGAGGTCATCGTCTCTCTCTACTCTTCCCTCATTAGACCAATCATAGAGTATAATGCCCCATTTGGCATGTACCTCACTAGACACCTGCAACAGCTGGAGAGGCCACAATAGTACCTCATGAAGAGGAGCCTAGGCCTTAAAACATGTTCTACATGGATAGACTCAAAAAACTCCATCTATTCTCTGTCTCATATCATCTACTAAGAGGTGAGCTCTGCTTGACTTACAAAGCCATGTCTGACCCAGCTGTGTTAGAAATCCTACATCTAAAGAAATCCCAATCCCTCTGCACCACACACTCCAGAGACCTCAACCTCATTACCACAATCAACAGAACATGCTAGAGGGGCAGGTTCATGACCCAGAAACTGCCCATGCTCTGAAACAGACTTCCCATACATACATGTCAAGCAGAGCACCTCACTGGCCCTCTTCAAGAGAAATTTTGATGAGTAAATGGGAAATAGAAAGTTCACCCCAGGGATCATTCCAGTGGCTCTACGTGATACAGGCACTGGGAAATAACGTCAGGCAGCACAATGCCAAGGCACTTCTATGGGCTAGGCTTGTAAAAGCTCCAGAGCCGTTAGCCTAATAAACACCTATGAAGCTATGTGATTGCAGTTACTTTACTGTGGAGTACACAAAGTAGCCTTGTGTTGGACATCATGTGTGGCCTGCAAAGTAATATTGCTTGGTACTGTTAGTGTATCTAGTGTCCTAAGAGTAGGATAGCTGTTAATATCCCTGTTATGTGTATACAGTTACCAGTATGGCCATATTTAGCTGGTTGCAGTTAGCTAAGCAAACATGTGGCCAGGGACAATATGGCCTGTCCAAGGCATGCTTTGAAACCATTGTACATTACAATACCTGCTCACCTGTGTCTGTTTACAAGGTGACATTTTGCAGGCACAGGGGTCTGTGGGTGAGTGGATTATGTACTGTTGCGGCCTTGGTCTGCTTAATTTGGACAACTGTTGTGATGTGCATGTGCAGATAACCTCAGCAGTCTGAGGGTATGTGGGGACATTCTTTCATCCCCACACACACACACACACATATATGTATATATATATATATATATATATATATATATATATATATATATATATATATATATATATGTTAATTTGTATAACAGGGATGTCTCTTTAAATGTTGCTGTGTGTGTACGTTATGTAAATGTGTTACGTAGATATATGTGGAGAGTGTATGCATCATTGTAATTTATATAGTGATATATAATATTGGCATCATATGTATATGTGATACATATTGATAGATACACTAATCATGTGTGAGGGGGATTGGGACAGACAGATATGTATAAGTAGCTGCCTGTATGTACAGACATATTTCCACATAGCAGGTCTTTGTGAGGAAGAGACAACAGACTTATGCTCAAGTTAATTAAGTGTAGGAGCATACCCAGTGAGAATGTCAGTACTTACAAGGTGACTCCAGGCCACAGCTACCTGTACTCCATTCTAGGATTTTGTGTGCTGCATATATTGGCTGCTGAACCTGTTGCCATAAAACGGCATTTCCCTGAAATTGTCCAAGGCATTCCCTGGCTGTGTGCTTTACTTAATTTATATGACTTGGGTACATAATGTAACCCCACACACAGGGCGATGGTCTGCATACCTCTTACTGTACATGTTTTTTCAGAATGTCCGGCATTTCGCCCCCTATGTCTGGTTGCTTCCTCATACATTTGTGGTGTTCAGGTATAATATTGTATAATACAGTCACTGAATCGTACTAACTACTGACACATTTAAGTTATACCCTTTACATCCTGCAGCAATTCTGTTCTTTTGCAACCTGCTGCTATACTAGTCACCTTCTAGGTTCATTAGAGCATGTGCAATGTCTGTCTGTAGTTTTGGCCCTTTGTCCCCCCATTCTCTCTGACTTTGTTCAGTTGTCTTGCAGTAACAGATTGAGGGGTATGACAGTCTGTTGGAATACCACCATACGAGTACCTCATATGCAAACGATGTGGATGCTACCAGATTCACACCCATGCTAATGTCCCTATCTCAGGAGTCATTCCTCATACAATCAATAGCATGCAGACATACATTGTCACCCTGCATTATGTGACACATACAAAGCGTGGACAGGTTCTGTGTCACAGCCCTGGACCTGGAATTGGGTGGTCTGCTGATATATCATAGCAGACTTGCTGTTACAGCAGTTGTATGGGAACACTGATGGGTTGGGGGTGGGGGAAGAACAGCACATTATCTGTTGGCATAAACAGTAGTGCAAATATCATGTGACCCCACTGTTTAACATCTCCCATGAATGCTGCAGTGAATACTCCAACTATGAGGCATAGTGCATAATATAGAACACATACTATTGGACTGGGTATCTGTAATCCCATGTAGATGCTACCTTTCTCCAAATAGCCCACTGTAATCCCTTGCATACATGCAGTAGGTCCATACATATGATAGCATATTATAGTACTCATTACAAGCGGTGTGTAGGTAAGTAACTTACCTTGTGAATGCAGCCGTTAACAGAACTGTAGTTCAGGGCTGACTCTGTCTGATGCATGCAGTACACGGTCAATACATGGTTAGTTACAGGCTGTGTGGGTTGCCTGGCATCATTTTTACTATATGTATGCAAGTTGGTGTAAGGTGTCAGTCTCTAGGGACGTAGGTTGTCAGTGCATGTGCTATGTGTTGTCTCTTGGCCAAGACCAGGGCATACTGGGCACACATACGTCTGCCTACAGGGACATCCTCAGGGGTTTCCTCCTCTGAGTCACCCTATGGGTGTGGCTGTGGGGACATAAGCACTGGTGGGGAGCTGTATATCCCTTCGCTTTGCCGATCCGGCTGCAGCTGTTTCTGCAGGATCATATTGTGTAGCATGGAAAATATTGTGAACATCTGTGCACATGTGGCTGGAGAGTACTTCAGGGCTCCACCAGATATATCGAGGCACTGGAACTGTGACTTCAGCAGCCCACACACATGCTCTTTGATGTTCCTAGTTTGTGCCTGTGTCTCATTATGGCATTCTTCCATGGGTGTGTGTGCATTTCTGATGGGTGTCATCATCCATGGTT